>NW_011494941.1:4282463-4284188 GCF_000754665.1 Bison bison bison
AGGACACCAGAGTGTGTTTCTCCTCATGCTTGGCTGCCGTCAACCCAACACCAAGGAAGCTTGGAAATTCCCTCAACTTCTTCCACATTCACACGAACTTTGTAGAAAGAAACATCTCCACCCTTTTAGGATTTGTTAATCCTTAAATCTCCGTGTTGTCTTGCCACCTATGATAAATTCTCTCAAGGGCCTGGGCCAAGGGTTCTTTCCAGTGCAGTTTTCCAGGGCTTACCTTTGTGATGATATTCATCCAGCCCGTCTAATAGTAAGTGAAAGAAAGAGATTGAAAATCAGAGAATGGTTAATGAAGATTAGGAGGAGGAGGAGGAGTCAGTAAGAGGACGAGAAGGAGGGGAAGAGCGGCTCTAACAGCAAGGGGCAAATAGAAGAAAACACTGATGTTCAGGTTGGTGGCTGAAAGACATAAATTTCACAGCGAAGGCTCTCAGAACAGAGACCTCTCTTTCCGGTTTGTGTATATGTGTTTGTGGATAGGGCCGCAAAGAAATGGGATTATTCTGTCATGAATATTTTTGTTGCAGTTTTATCTTAGCATCTTCATGGTTTAACATAGATCCTTTCCTTTGATCAATATATCTTAAAGGCAGCAAACTTTGGTATAGACTTGTAAAAACATAGTTTTATTTTTAGTGTGAAGCCTGGATATCAAAAAAAAAAAAAAAAGCCTGGATATCTAAAGGGCATGATCCTTCTTATGAGCAGATCTTTTGTTGAAAATCCTTGATGACTTGCCATCAGCACCAGGAATATTTTCAGACTGGAATCTGAAGTATTATCCTTGATTTGCATTGAAGTTGTCAGTTGAGACTTCCTTTTTAAGCGAAACTTCGAACTTGGACCTGAGCTTTCAAAATCTAGTGCATTTCTGAGAATAATAACACTTAAAGCTTTTGGATGGCTATCATTTCTAGCTTGAAGTAGGAACAAAAATGTAGACACAGTACACAGGGATAAAACATGAAAAGACGATAGCTGTTGTCTTTAATGTCTGGGAAGACTGGGTGTACTTGCTCTGTCATGTATGCTTGTATAGTGTTGCTTAAACTTGGTTTGAGGCTTCAAGAACCATCTAAAGATCCATGTCTACACATGTGTGATAGAAAGAATATCTCTAGATACAGTGTATAAAGAATAGTGGGTTAGAAGGTGAAAAACGATTAGTTATGACCACAGTCCACACAGCCTGGGGTTCTGCCATCAACCAACTTTAAGGCATGTGCCATGAAAAGTTAAAATTGTTCCCTGATGTCATTTTTAGAGGTGAAGTCTATGATACTTTTTTCCTAGACATTTGTAGTTTTGAATTATTTAAGTGCTTATATACACGTTAGAATAAGTAATTCCGCAAGTTGTTCCTAATACTTCTAAATGTGGGGAGCAATTTATGTTCACCCTCTTCAGGTTCTTTATGAATTTCCATTTTATCAACATTGACTTTGTTCAGCAAATCTAATAGCTGAGTAGTGGCTGTTCTTTAACTTCTCTATGCCATAGTATTCTACCTCAGTAGACAGTCTACTCATCACGTCAGTTTTGGAAAATGAGGTTCTATTTTAATTCTTAAAATTGACAAGTGTTAACTAAGTACCTACTACAAATCTGACTCTGAGAAATGTTGTAAGTAGAGGTCTAATGGAAACGATTTGAGAACTTAAAAATAATTTGCCAAAGTATGTAATCCATCTGATAGTACTTTGTTCATTT
>NW_011494941.1:4284288-4286010 GCF_000754665.1 Bison bison bison
AAAGGTATGCTTTTAAAATGGAGATAAGAAAAATAGAGGCAGGTGTTACATGGTGTTAAGAAATTAAGGGGACATAGCTGAGAATTTACTAATTTTAAAAAGACCATCTTTTTTTTCAGTAGCAGGAAACTAATGATTTTTTTCTTGTTTCTTGGGAGGGAGAGGGCACGGATGGTTTCTTAATTATGAAATGCAATTGCTTAGATTTTAAGTAGTAGTATTCTTGTTATGAGCTGCTCCAGGCAGCCACATCAAAAGCAGCACTCTGTGTGTGTGTGTGTGTGTGAGATGCTTGGAGACAGACCTGGTCTGTCAGACTTGGATTTAATTTCACTGTTTGAATGGGAAATAAGTTAGTGTGTTCTTTTTGGCTTTTTCTTTTTTTTTTTTTCCTGCCTTGTTGTCTAGCCATCGAGTCTATATTTGCATTTTAATTAAGAAAGAAGACAACTCTTGTGGCTGAAATTTGCATGAAAGCCGTGCATATTTATCATTGGAAAGAACCTTGTTAACATAAGTCTACCTGTTTAAAAGCTAGTTTTAAACTTTATACTGTGGCTGAGTTTTTCCTCTTTTGTACTTTGCGTTTTTCATTGTTTTCCCTTTAAGTGTACAGCTTGATAAATTTTTGTGTGTTCGCAAACACATCTGATCACCAACCGGATCCATATGTAGAACATTTTCAGTGTTCCAGAAAGTTCCCTCATGCCCATTTCAGTCACTAGTCATATCCCACCTCCTGCAATAATAACTGCAATTCTGACCACTATCATAGATTCATTTTGCTTATTTTTGAACCTCATGAAAATAGAGTCACACAGTATGTGTCTTTCGTGTCAGGGCTTCCTTTGACGGATCTTATTATGTCTATGTAACTCATCTATGTTGCTGTATATTGAAGAGCTGTTCTTTTTTCGAGGGGGTATTGTTGTGTTGTATTTTTATATAATGACTAATTTTTGACCATTTCCCTAGGTATGTTATCTTAAAACTATAATAAGATAGAGCTAAAATGTTCTATTTCTTTTTTCCTTTGTATTTGGTTGTCTGTCCCCTCCCTATGATGTAATTTAAGTCCATGATCATCCATCAGTTAACAAATTTTTTTCACACGTACCGTGTATCCAGCATCACTGGGGATAAAAGAAGTATATGATGTGATCCCTGCCATAAAACATCTCATTGGTGACTTAAAGTAGATAAACCATCAGCTTTCATTCACAGGCAAAACAGTCAAGATTCCTGCCTCTGTTCTAAGAAAGTAGAATTGCTACTTGCGTTGCTCTTCGTTGAGTTTGTCTGATTTCTTTTTCTTATTGTGGTAACAGAGGTTGGTCCCAGGGATAGAGGCAGCTAATGGTTCAGTCCATCAAGCTGTCAGTTTTTACTGAAAACCCACTTACAATGTGCTCAGCATGCGCTTCTCCGAGATGGTCGTCATCTAACCCAGCTTCTCACCCTCAGCACTGTTGGCATTGGAGGCAGGGTCATTCTTTGTGGGCGGGGCTGTCCTGTGCACTGTAGGCTACTCAGCAGCATCCCTGACTTCCGCCCACTAGATGCCCTTTGCCCATGCCACCTCCCATGCCAGCTTTGACAACCAAAGATGTCTCCAGACATTGCCAGATGCCCCCTGGGGTCATAATCTCAGTTCACTTCATTCGCTCAGTCGTGTCAAACTCTTTGTGACCCCATGGACTGCAGCATGCCAGGCCTCCCTGT
>NW_011494941.1:4286110-4286596 GCF_000754665.1 Bison bison bison
TGATAGTACTTTGTTCATTTATCCATTCACCCATTAACCTGACGCTCATCTTCTCATCCCTCAACCTGCTCTTCCATCCACCTGTGCATGCATCCATACATCCATCCCCCATTCCTTCATCCTTCCCTCTCCCCACCCATCCCTCTTTCCCCATCTAGTCATCACCCCCATCCATCAGTTGTTCACCAGACAGATGCTGAAGGCCTCATGGTCATGCACATGTCTTGGTATTTTAAATGCAAAGTTGACAAAACAGTCCCTGTCCTCTGGAAGCTCAAAATCTGAGTAGGGAGACAGGATAAATAAAATAATTCTTTATAAAGACTTTAGTAGAAAAACATTCTTCAAATGCATGGTGACCTAATCAATAAACATATATTGGGCATTCTTTAATAGTTATTGTTTTAAAAGACAATGCTAAGGTTGGCTTTGGCAACTGAATATTCTCTTCCTGTTCTCTCTGACTTCTTACACATACAGGTAGAG
>NW_011494941.1:4286696-4287284 GCF_000754665.1 Bison bison bison
GTGATGCCATCCAACCATCTCATCCTCTGTCGTCCCCTTCTCCTCCTGCCTTCAATCTTTCCAAGCATCGGGGTCTTTTCCCTCAGCTGAAAACCACTGACCTCAACATACTGCTGCTTCCTCCATTTGAGTTCATACACCTTTTTAGATACTTACTGTGGGCTTCTAATAGGAAGAACCGACTAGAGGTTTTGGAGAAACAGGGAGGGTGGTCTCCGAGTTCTCCATTTGCTGTGTACCTAGATGTGCAAAGCACACAGAGTTCACTTCTAGAGTGGAGAGTAGTTTGAAAGAAAGTATGAGGGTTGGAATGGGTAAGCTTGGATTGTAGCTGTCGACAGGGCAGATGGTCAAACTTAAAAGTGGCAATTCTGAAGTCTGTACTGGCAGCCTGAATCTCTAGGAGCTTTTAAAGCTTTTGAAAATTCAAGAACTTCTGAGACTGCCACAGTTTGGAATTCTGCCTTGAGTAATAAGCCTGGATAGACAGAGTTCCTATATTGCATTTAATTATGAGGTTTTGACCAGGGTTCCAACTGGCTTTTGCAACTGAGATTTGGTCAGAAAGTCTGGTCCTAAAATATGAGA
>NW_011494941.1:4287384-4288296 GCF_000754665.1 Bison bison bison
GTTGGTTGAAAATTTCCACTGGAGTGGAGCTGTAGAGCGAGGAACATCAGAGTCATTGCTCAGGAGGTGAGTGGAGAAGCTATCTCCTCCTCCTTCCACATCCTTCTCGTACCTCCATCTAACCTTCAAAAAGGACCTCCTCTAACCAGACAGTCAGGTGAAATCATGAATTAATTATAGACTTGAAAGTGTTAGCATGAGAGTCTTGTCTCTCTTGCCTCTGGCTCTCCGTCTGCTTGGCTCCCTCCTGGTTTGGAGCCCTCGGCAGCGCTCAGGTTGGGGATGAGATACCGTGGCAGGCCTGGATGCACATCAAAGACACCGGGAGGGAGCCCAGCCCAGTTTCTGGCAATTTGGTCTGTCCCAGGTTTTATGCTGGTGTTCAAAATATTCCTTTTCCTCATCTGTGAAATGGAGATAATCCTTCCTCACCTTGCAGGGCTGTTGGGAGGATTACTTAGCTGATGTTCCTCAAATGCTTTGAAGATGAAAAGGCTTGTGGAAGTGCTAAGTAGACTTAAGGAAAGTCAGAGAGTGCCTGTTGGGAGTGCCCTTGTTTTCCTCATTCTTTTTTCAGCAGTTGTGTCTCTCTTGACTTTTAAGTGTGTCTTGTGGCACAAAGGGCCACACGGTGGGCAGCATGGGGCACTGATCACTAGAGAACAAAGACAGTGCCGCTCGATTTTATGCCTTGGTACTAATTTGGCTTATCAGTTGGCATGCCTTCTGAAGATCTTTGACTTGTAATCATCAGGTTCTGGTGGTTATCCAAGGTAGGCTTAATCTCCTTCGGGGTGGAGGGAGGAAGTGGATTAGAAGAGGTCAAGCCAGATGGCCTTGAGTTGGATCTCTCGAAATGGAGGTCAGTTTTAGAGTTATGAAAAGCGAGAAGACTGCCAGGGAGAGAGAAGG
>NW_011494941.1:4289636-4289856 GCF_000754665.1 Bison bison bison
TTGTGCTCAGTGGCAACCTGCTGGGAGGTTGAAATCTGCCATGCTGGGGGTGTTTACACTACAGAAATCAGCACAGGCTGCAAGTCAGGGCTACCCACCACCCAAGCTGGTTGTTAAATGCCTGTCTGCACAAACGGGAAGTTATCCTCACTCTTGACATCCCCTCAGCCTCAGTTATGGGACTGGTTAGCTTATAGGGAAGAGATTCCCTTTGCTGTGG
>NW_011494941.1:4290008-4291449 GCF_000754665.1 Bison bison bison
GTTATTGTTTATGGTAACTCCTTTGAGCCTGAAAGAAGACAAATGATCGTACCAGTGTACTTGATTTGAATCTTGGCATCTTTAAAATTCAATCTCATGCTTCTGAGAAGTTTCTCTGGTTGTTGATTTTGAAAACCACCTCGCTTTGGAGAATGAGTGTGCTCCTGAAACACTGAAGGCAAACCAGATTTTGGTTAATCAGGTTATCTTAGGGGTCTCATGAGAGTTTGTCATTTAAATGATGCTTAGAGGGAGTCCTTGTATAAGGCATAGTATCTTATGTCTTGTGTATCTATCAGGAACTTACATCTGTTGACTTTATCATGAGTGTGTGGGGAGATAAGACTAAAGACCACTAGGCAACACACAGCAGGATCTCCCCACAGGTGACCCTCTGGGAAGGGTTGCCTGTGTGCCACTTAGGTGGGATGGGTCATAGGGTCAGGAAACCAGGGAGAAAGCCGAGAGACTGGCATTTATAGGTCTTTCTCTTTAAATCAGGTCTGCTTATGATCTGTCTGGTATTTATTCTCCTCCATTTCTGAAACTGAGGCCCCAGATTCCCTTCTCTTCAAAGGCCTCTTGGCAACCTTCCAAGGAATGGCAGAGTTCATTCTGATCGGTGTCCAGTGAGTGTAGCTCAACCGTTAGAGAGCTCAACCTGTCAAGCTCACAGAAAAATGTCCGTTACATATTCCAGCTGTTCCTTAAACACGCTCCCTGAGAGCTATTTCCATTTGTTAGCTGTCAGAACGATGTAAAGGAATTGCTCCAGACCCTCGGATGTCATCAGCCACCTTTGTTTATACACCAGGTTTTTTTCTCCATTAGCCAATCAATGTTTGGCACAGGGAAAGCACAGGCTAAGAACTTTGCCTGATGAGTTGCTCCCCTCAGCCTTGGAACTCCTCTCAGCAAAAGGAAATTGAGGAGGAATTTGGTTTTTCATGTTTTCCTCCCTGCTTATGAGACCTGTGGAGGGCTGCCCAAAGCTGAATCCAGGCACTTCCATTGACATTGGCAAAGATGGAGGTCTGAGCTCATGCATCACCTTGGAAACTGGATCCCACTGCTGCTGGGAAAGGAATGCTTGGTTGCCCAGATGTTAACATACGTGATGTTGATTCCACCTCTCAGCACCCCGCCTGGAGTCATCAGAGATACAGGCAGGATGTACCAAGTGACTTTTTCAAAACTTTGATTCTCCCTGGGTCCCATGGACATTGGCAGTAGAGGCTTTAGGGTTAAATGAGTGAGAAGGGTATGCTGCTAGAATTTTTCTTACAAATCTGGATTTTTTTTTCCTCATGATACAACGGGTCATTCCATCTTGTGATGCAAGTCATTTGGACTTCTCAGAAATTGTAGTAGTGTGCTGGCCTCACTAGTCCAGCCCTCGAGAGCTGATTGCAGAATGTCTCTCCCCAACTTGTGCTCAGTG
>NW_011494941.1:4291549-4292954 GCF_000754665.1 Bison bison bison
GCTTATAGGGAAGAGATTCCCTTTGCTGTGGTTTCATTGAGTGTACCTGCTGTGTCCAGGCAGACTAACCCTTGTTCTCTCATCTACAATAGTCAGCCTGAGACAATGTGGCAGGGCGGGGCTGTATGGCAGAAGATCACTGGGGTGATGCTTCTGCTCCTTTCACTAAGAAGCTGTATGACAGGTCATTTTACCTCTCTAGTCCTCAGCTTCCTCTTCACTATAATAAAAATAATTTGAATCATTAGATGATTGCTCAGTTTCCTTTTAGCTCTGACATTTGGCAGTTCAGCAAGAGCTTAGCTGCTGGGAGATGGCATGTCTTTTAAAGGCTCAGGACCCTTCAAAGCACTCTCGTTTTCTCTCCAGATCTTGGGTTCCCAGTCATTTCAGTTCTATCTAAACTTCTGCCTCCAGCCTGAATGAATGGGGCCCCTCCAGGTGCGAACATTAGTAATTAGTTCCTTTTCTCTAGAGGTGACAAAGCACTTTCAAGATAGCAGCCCTCCTGGAGGAAGGCTGCGTGAGTGTGCCAGCTTTACAAGGGGTCTATCATGGTAGTGAGCTGAGGGTCTGGAATTAGTGGCTTCTCTGCTCTTGATCAGAAAAGAGCCTACTTCCTGCTCTTAAAGAGGTTCCAGTTTTGAGATTAATCAGCTGTCCATGAACCCGGATTATGTGGCCTGTCTGCTTTGCCACAGAGCTGTTTATATTTTTCCATCTCTCTGAAGTGGAAATATGCTCAAATAGGTTTTTGCTAGTCCAGAGGATTTGGGAACACATGTTTAAATAAAGCTTTCTCTTCAAATTTCTTTAAAAGAGGGATGGTAGAGGCTTGTTTGGGGAGTTAAGAGTAGACTTACTAGAATGTAGAACAGATCCAGTCCACCATGGGGGGCGTGTCTGGAAGGAGAAGGGTGACTGATGGGTAAGTTGGGACTGACTGCAGACTTGAGCAACTTGGTGATTTTGCTTAGAATCTTGTCAAGATATGTAAGCCCATATTTCAACACCTGCAGAAATACATGTCCATGAGATGAGCCTTCTCTGCTCAAATGTGCACATTGACACATGCCAATTCATACCAGCTCTTATTGTGATTTTGTTAATTTATAAACATTAATTAATAAATTAATTAATAAATTAATTTGTTAATTAATAAAACATTTTTGTCTTGAAGTATAGTTGGTTTACAATGTTGTGTTAGTTTCATGTGTATAGCAAAGTGATTCAGTTACACACACACAAATATATATTTATATATATTTTCAGATTCTTTCCCATTACAGGTTATTATGGCATCACTGACTCGATGGACATGAGTCTCAGTGAACTCCGGGAGTTGGTGATGGACAGGGAGGCCTGGCGTGCTGCAGTTCATGGGGTCACAAAGAGTCGGACACGA
>NW_011494941.1:4293111-4293482 GCF_000754665.1 Bison bison bison
TTACTCTTGAATCAGGAATCCCGACTGCTTTGCTGACTGTTTACAGGGTTGGTTGCCCACCCTGCCATCCCAGTTAGGCTATTTACGTTCGACGGCTGCAGCCACGATTCCCACATCTGAAGGTTTGGGCCATGGAGTCTGCCACCAGAAACAAAGGCTGCATGAAGGGCTAGCAAAGCAGTAAATTCCTCTGGGACTCGGCTTCGGAGGAAAAGCAGAGTTCAGCTCTGCATACATGACAGAGGCAGGATGCAAGCCTCTTATCCTCAGGCTGCCAACCATGGCCCAAATCAGGGTTGCTTGAACTTTTCTTATTGGAATATTTCCTAAATATATTTTAAAAAATTCAGCACCCCCTTGTACACTTTATA
>NW_011494941.1:4293904-4294806 GCF_000754665.1 Bison bison bison
AATTTTTAAATAACTTTAATTCATTGCAAAAAGTACATCTCCCAGCACATTGTATATTCTCACAGTTCAGAGTGTGATTTATGGACCAGCAACTTCAGCAGCCCCTGGGAATTTGTTAGAAATGCAGAGTCTGGAGGCCTTCCCTAGCCCCACCAAATCAGTACCAGCATTTTTAAAAGATTCCTGGGTGATTTCTGTGCATGTTAAAGACACACACGTGTATATATGTGCTTTAAGCCTGTCTTCATCAAAACCTTTCAATTTATGAAAAAAGTTCTGCTATATGCCCTAATTGCAGAAGCCATTTCTTTCTCTCAAACCAGTCAGCCCAACTAAACTTGCTTTCAGTCAGTAAAAAGAACTGACTTTCTTTGTTGACTCAAGTGAATGTGTTAATAGATGGTGTTGGCCCATCTCCCTTCTGAGTTCTGATTCTGAGATGAATGGGTGGCTGCATAGCTAAATAAATATATAAGACATAAAGCTCCTCTGTGAATTTGTCACCTGAATAAAATACAGTGCCATAGCCTTCAATATTTCTTATTGAAGCTTCCTTTGCTCTGCTCTTGGAATTGCCCCTCTAAACTGATGCTGTCTTAAATTATCCCTTTGGCTGCCAGGAGCTCCTTATTCCCTGGGATTATGCACCCTGGTGAGCTTGAGGATAGGTGGGCAATATACATTACTTTGGGCTTCCCTGGTGGCTCAGAGGTGGTAAAGAATCTGCCTGCAATGTGGGAGACCCAGGTTTGATCCCTGTGTCACAAAGATCCTCTGTAGAAGGGAATGGCAACCCACTTCAGTACACTTGCTTGGAGAACTCCATGGACAGAGAAGCCTGCCAGGCTATAGCCCACAGTGTTGCAAAGAGTTGGACATGACTGAGCAACTGACACTACTAC
>NW_011494941.1:4295011-4297151 GCF_000754665.1 Bison bison bison
AACTAGTAGGGAAACACTTGTGGGACTCAGAGTTTTTCATAGGAATCAGAAAGAAGGGGGATGGCAAGAAACTCCCGTTGTTAACCTAGCATCTCAGCTTCCTTAGTAGGGGAGAGGTTCCTTAAGAGATGATGATGAAGTATCTTAGAGAAAAGCTGCACCTCCCCTGTGTGTGCGCGTGCACATGTGCACACGCATATGTCTTGTAGCTCAGACCGTCACAAACCTGCAGTATTATCTGAGTGCTTTAATGTTTAATTCCCTTTGATTTAGTCCACAGTAACATCAAGTATTTCTGTGGGCAGTTCCAAGGCATCAAGGAGCCTTGCTGGGAATCAAAATCCAGTAAGACTTTTGGAGAAATTAGAGAAGGGGAACTTGATTGGTTTTTTTAGGTCAGTCTTATATGTTCATTCTGTTTTCTGTCTGAGACAAACGTGCACAGAATCTTTCCTCACCTGTTAGGCATGTATCCTGCCAATCATAAGACTTAAGATGAGAAAAATAAGCAAATGTTTGATTGGGATGAAAGCTAGCCCAATAAGGCCCTGGGGCTGTACGCACACTGGGCAGTCAGACAAACCCAGGATCCGGGCATCAGAAAAGAAATGCTCTAGAGCAGCAGTCCCCAACTGTTTTGGCACCAGGGATGGGTTTCGTGGAAGACTGTTTTTCCACAGACCAGGGATGGGGATGGTTTCAGGATGATTCAAGCACATTGCACTTATTGTGTGCTTTATTTCTATTATTATTACATTAGCTCCACCTCAGATCATCAGGCATTAGATCCCAGAGGTTGGGGACCCCTGTCTAGAGGCTCTAGAGCTCCCCTGGAGGTGCGGTCTGGTCAGGGGGTCAGGTTATGGCTGAGCATTTTGGCAGTCATTAGCGTTAATGATTGTAACATGGCACTCTCATTTTGATACATAAGGTAAGGTCATTTTGGGTGCTGGTGGGAGAATGTTCTCTGGGTGGCAACACAGGACTTCTCACCAGGGCTGTTAGGGGGCCCCTTGGCCCCAGACGCCTCCCCCTCAGGCCTGCCAGTGCAGCCCGGCGAGCAGCACTCACCGCCTTCTGCCCCCACCCGCTTTGGTTAACTTGGTTGAAGGCTGGGGAGCTTATGAGAGAGGCTCAGGTCTATAAGGGAGTGCACCCAGATATCAGAAGCGGTCACCGCCAGGTCTCTTTGTTTTTAATGATAGTTTAGCATTTTTGTATCATTTCAAACTTACAGAACAGTTGCCAGACTAATACAAAAGGGCCTTTCCTGACATTGCCTTTTACAACATGGACATTTCTGAAGAACCAGTTACGTTATAGAATTTTCCTTGAGTTTGCCTGATATTTTTGCATGAAATACAATTCACTCATTGAAAGCATATACTTCAGTGCTAGATTCAGAGTTGTGCAGTCACCCCTACAATCTAGTTGAAGCAGTTTTCATCACCCCCAAAAGAAACCCTGTACCCATTCGAAGTCATTCCTCACTTGCCCCTCCCCCCAGCCCTTGGCAATCACTAATCTCTCTCTCTGTCCCTATGGATTTGCCTATTGTGAACATTTCACATAGATGGAGTCACAGAATATTAATACATGACCTTTTATGTCTGGCTTCTTTGACTTAGCATGATGTTTTCAAAGTTCATCCATGTTGTAGCATATGTCAGTATTTCATTCCTTTTTATAGCTGAATAATATTCCATCACATGGATCCACCACATTTCCGTTATCCAATCATCTGCTGTGTTGTGTCGTTTGTACTTTTTGACCATTTTGAATAATGCTACTATAGTCATTTGTGTACAAGGTTTTGTGTGAGCACATATTTTCGTTTCTTTTTGGTATATGTCTACAAGCAGACCTACTTGCTGGCTCGTATGGTCATACCATGTGACTTTTGGAGAAACACGTTGTGCAGTTTTAACCTGTTTTTGCCCATTGAGGCTTGAAGTTAGGAAAGGGACAGGCCAGTCGTTACAGGTTAGTCATTGGTGGATCTCGGCTATGCCCAGCCTGGCTGTGCTCATCCTCCTCAGGCCCTCGTGACCTTGTTTTCCAGAGACTAACAACCCTCCTGGGTCTGTGACCTTGCCCAGAACTAGGGAGTTTTTTATTTTTAACCTCTCTTGAGGGATGC
>NW_011494941.1:4297251-4297601 GCF_000754665.1 Bison bison bison
CAGCTTTAGGGAGGCAAACACAGGGAAGCTGAAGATCTGGATACCCAATATACTGCCAGAAAGTCTTTGGGGATGCCTGTGGTAGGTGAACCTCAGTTTAAGAATGTTCAGTTGGAGAATATCGATACTCTTTTGGAATTTCCTAGATGCAAATCTTTTAATCTGCCTTCTGCCCTTGAATTCATGTGTTTGTGTGTGTGTATGCACATGCACACACACGCAAGTATTTTAAACAAAAGATATTTAGCCCCAGTTCACCATGACTGAAGCTTCTCCCTTTTGTCTCATCTGCTCTTGCATTCCAAGTTGGGGATGTAGAGGTGACCCATGTGTGCACAGGGAATGTCACC
>NW_011494941.1:4297701-4300463 GCF_000754665.1 Bison bison bison
AGAGAGAGAGAGAGAGAGTGTGTGTGTGTGTGTGTGTGTGTGTAGTGGTGAGGAGGTGCATGGTGAACCAAGGAGAAGTCACTTTTAAAACAGTCAGGTCAGGCTGGAAAAACACCTCTACTTTCCATGCAGGAGCTTCTTCTCCCCAGGGGCTTTCATTACTAAAGAATGAAAGCATCTGGTAGTGTAGTTTCACTGTTCAATGGCCCACTGGTGTGAATTTCCATGGCACTGGCCGAGAAAACCAAGACCTTCATCACTTACACTCTGGGCACATAGCACCCTTTTCTTGGGCTTTGTTGAACTGTCCTGAATTTGGGGTGGAATGCCTTCTCTGACATGCGCCGCTAGCAGGTTTGCACAAGTTTCCTTCCTGTGTCTTCATCCCATGTGTCGTCGCCTTGGCTCAGATCATGGCAAAGACTGGGCTTGAAATTCTCTGCCCGGGAATTCCAGACCATTCATGATTTAGGGTGTGGTGTCGAACAATGAAGGCCATGGAGAGGACTGCCTGAGGCTAATCCGGCTCTGGGTGACCCTGAGCAAGTAATTTAACCTCTTGAAGTCCAATTTCCTCATCTGTAAAATGCAAATAAAAATACCTACCTCTGGTTGTTGGGTAGGTTAAATAGGTTGACAGACTTAGAAGGTGCTTAGGAAGTGCTTAGTTGTCTTTGTTGTTGTGGCCTGTGTTCCGTCCACTGATGGCTGCTGGCCCAGCTCAGGTACCACCTCCTTTGTGAAGCTGCGCCTGCGCATTTGTCTGGCTGGCTCACTGCTGTGCAAGCAGCAAGTATGGTGCCTGGCGTATAACAAATGCTCAAAAAATATTTGTTGACTGAATGAATGCATACATTTTCCTATCTGGGAGCCATCCACTGCTCCTTGGCTACCACTTTGTCTCTACCTCCTTTTATGGTGTTTCCACGTTTAACCTTTATTGGAGTTAATTGTGCTTTAAATGTAGTTTCCTATCCAGATGGTCAGCTGTTGGAGTGTGGAGCCTGGGTCAGTTGTTTTGGTATTTCCTGTGAGGCCTTGCTTGGAGGGCAGTAAGTATTTGGTAAATAATTAATCCCTTTTGGAAATGATGGTCTTAAACCATGAAATTTCTGGGTGGTGGTGGTGTTTTTTTTTTTAACTGAATGGAAGCACAGAAACATAGGCATACAAAGAGGATCTCTCTCAAATTATTTCATGGCATGTTGGGTTTGCTTTCTTTTTTGCTAAAGGAAGTGCTAAAGGTAAAAGTTAAAGAGGTGAGTGACAGTGGGTGCCAGAGACTCATAATAAATAAAACCGTGAGTTCAGTTCAAAGAACAGGTTGGTGTTAAAGTTTTATTAGACTTTGACAATTTTAGAAAATATATAGGTTTCATTCTGCTTTGAACTCCTGCAACTGTTATGTTTTAAAAAATAAAAGCACATGAAAATCCTTTGGTTCTGTCTGAAAAATAGTGAATTATTTGCATTGGGTTCTGGACTTTGAAAATAATCACAGTTGCTTCTTTAGTTCATGGTTGGAATGCTCTGGTTGTCTGCGTGGGAGCCGGGGTCTCTCTTCTTCGGCATGGCTGGTTAGAGACAACATCAGTGGTAAAGAATTGGGTAGATTTGGTCCCCATTCAAGCCAGGATCCTTCCTGGATTCCAGAGAACAGGTGACAGGTCAAGAGGAGATGGATGCCAGTGGCACCTGAGGACACCTCCCCACTTGATTTAGTAACACTTGGCCAGGCTGGAGGTAGAGAATGAGTTACCCTGAACCAGTTCCCACATCTTTTGCAGAAAGAAGCCTGTTCATCAAAACAACAGTCCCAAGTAAGTCAAGGTGATTTTTCTGTACTTTGACCTTTGAATTTATGGATTCCATGTACCCTGAAGTTTTAGTAAACTGGTGAAAAAAATGTATTAAATTCAGTCATCCTTTAAGAACACAAGTTTGAAGTGCACTTTCACGTGAATGTTTTTTGACAATCTGTGCTTGGTGGAATCTGCAGATGAGGAACCTTGGATACCGAGGAACCGCAGGCAGGAAGGACCGAGTGTCAGTTCTATGTGGACTTTTGATCACTGAGAGGGTCAATGCCCCTAATCCTGGCACTGTTCAGTGGTCAACTGTGTCCTTCCCTCGGTCAGCTACCTGCCGTAACACCCTCGAACCTCAGTGACTTATCCCAGTAGATGTTTGTCCCTCACACCACCGTCCAGTGTGGGTTGCCAGGGGGTCAGGGAAGGTGCAGCGCTCCCTGTGGTCATTCAAGGCCCCAGGCTCCTTCTGTCTTGCGGCACCACCCTCCTTTAGGGCCTCAGAGTCCTCCAATGGATTCCCAAATTCAGCCAGCAGTCAAGGGACAAGAGAGAGCAATGTGGGGAGAGTGAAGGAAGTGATTTTGATGGGCTAGGCATGGAATCACATTGCTCGCTTCCCCCCACGCCCCAGTAGGGAGGCTGGGATGTGCGGTCTAGCACTGAGCCCAGAGGGAAGGAGATAGTTTGGTGAAAAACTAGTCAATCTGTGCCGCAAAAACCAAACTGGAAACTTGCCCTCTCGGTTGCCCTATAGAGGGTCAGGGTATCCTACTGTGGTTTGGAAAATGCTTGATTTAAAAATTGCTCCCAGTGTGTCCCAAGGACATTCATTTGTTCAGTTTTCTGTTAAGCATCTCTGCTGGGTCAGGCCTCTGTTGGGCCCAGGGGCTGTGGTGGTGAACAGTAGCACAAACGGTCCCTGTCTTCTTGGAGCTGGTACCTGTCACATGG
>NW_011494941.1:4300759-4301183 GCF_000754665.1 Bison bison bison
ACTGTATGGGGGAAAGTCAGGGTGCTATGGGAGCACATAGCTAGAGACCTAGACTAGCCTGGGAGAGCTAGAGAAGCTTCCAGAAAAAGACATTTATGCTGAGACCCAAAGCAGGGGGACTACGACTTAGCCAGCAGAAGGGAGGCAGCACAGGGGTGTGGTGAGGGTGTGCCAGGCAGAGGAAACAGCTCAGAGGTCTCTGCCTTGACTGCACTTTGGAGCTATGTGGGGTAGATTTGGCCAATTAACTCTGAATCTTGGGGGGTAGGTCGAAGCATTTTTTAAAAAAGAAGCTCCCCAGTGAGTCTGCTGCACAGCCAAGGTCAAGAATTGCTAGAACAGCAGCTTCAAAGAAAGGCCAGGAGGACAGCGCCCGCCTGTCCTGTGTGTGTGTGTGTGTGTGTGTGTGTGTGTGTGTGTGTGT
>NW_011494941.1:4301293-4304091 GCF_000754665.1 Bison bison bison
TAGGGCCAGAGGAAGGATGGGATATCTAAAACCCAGCTTCCCTCTCTGGTTTCTTAAACAGAGAAGAGCCAACATCAGACCATGCCCGCCTCTGGCTGGAATCTATGTTTCCCAGGGCAGGGGTGTGAGTGCAGCCCCAGCCGTCCAGCAGCCTGGCAGCCTGCACTAGGGTTCCTTTAGAAAGAACCCATTAGGATTTACCTAGCCAGCATGGAGTCCTACCCCTTCTCAGACCTTCCAGTCCTGCTTGCTCAGGCCTCATGCCTTTCCCAGGATGCACCGTTCTTCTCAAGTGTTTGAAAGTCCCTGGTACCTGCTTGCTGGCAAATATGCACCTGCTTACCCATTACCTTAGCAAAACTGTGCTCCTGTTTGGAAAGCATAAAGCCTTAACCTTATAATTTGATCATTCAAACTACCAAACTGGAGGCAGAAAAATGTTGTGGCAAGGTATGGAGCCAGTCAGAACTGTGTCTCTCAGAAGTCTGTGAGGTCTGAGGGGATTCGTCACAAATATAGAGGTTGGCTTGTTTAAGATAAAAATTAATGCAAAGTTTAGACCCATTTTTATTCTTTTCCTCACAGAAAAACTATGGCTATTTGGTTTTCCTCAGAGATACAGCAAAAAAATCACCTCTCTTCTTTATCTGAGCTCTGCCCTCGCATGGTGCCCTCTTGGGCACACATTTTTTCCAAGCACCCTGGATGCCAGGTGTGGGAACAAAGATTTGGAAATGATTTATATCTGAATACTTATGAATATCTAGAAACTGTCTTAAAATTACAGTGATATATTGAAGCCATTTGGCCAGGAGATTTCAGGGCAACATTTAGGCTAAAAGTATCAAGCCGTGGTCTCCCATCAGTTTCTGGTGTGGCTGATCAGCCAATCCAGCAATACGGCATGGGCTTGGACTTTCTCAGATGTTAGAACCTGACACCCAGCTGAATGCCTGGGTCGTCATTGCCACACAGTGAGGTGTGGCAGACAGGAAAACTTGCTGGCATCCAAGATGTCCAACAGTCAACTTAGCTTATCTGCCAGAAACAACCCCTTTCTGCGACTCAAGGTCTCTTACTTCTCAGTTCTCCCACTTGACACGTGGGGGGAAAAAATTGCTGAGACGTCAATGACCTGGTCCTCGGTCATATAACTATTTAATCGCAAACCCAGGAATAGAAACCTGGTCTCCTGAGTCTCACAGAAAGTTTCGTTACCTTAACACCAATGGCAGGCAAGCTTTCAAAGGTGTGCCTATCTTCATCATTTGATAGTCCCTGTGGAAGCACTGTGTTGAGAAGGATTCTGAGGCTTGATATTCACTGACTCAAAAGAAGTGCCGTGAGTCATTAGCTTGGTCTACGTCAGGTATAGGTGGGAGGATTTGCTGATGCTTTCGTGTGTCTCCAGCTGTTATACCACGCTGAGGTTTTATTTTTAAAGTAGGATCTAAAGCTCTTGCTGCCTCCACTCCTCTGATTAATGTAAGCCCAAGCTTCTTCAGGGTGACCTGACAGGGCTCCGCAGGCAAGCCCCGGAGGAGATCAGCAGAGGGTTCTCATCCTACTGGGGCTCTTCCTCTTGACACTTCTGAATGAGGCCCCATAGAACTCCTGCCCCTAGAAAGTTCCACTCGGTATCTCTAATGTAGCTTTCAAGGAGTGGAAAATGAGATCAAAACAGTGCTCTCACCTACCCTCCAGATGCAGTTTCCCCTCTGTCTTTCCTCCTTTATCTGATGGTAGTTGGCTCGGGTCTAAGCAGGCAATCACTTCGGGAGTTTACGTCAATGCACACTAACACACACAGAGACATGCAGACACACATACTGTGGTCCAGGAGCACCGGGCAAGCCTCTCATCTCGTGCATTTGTCCTTTGGGTGACTTCAGGTTGCAACTCCCCTCTTGCTGTCCTCTGCTCTCTCTCCCGAAGCCTAATTCCCGGGGAGGCAGGCCCTTGGGCTTAGGGTCAGAAGCACCCTCCCTTCTGTCCCTGGGAAATGGGACAAGGATGAAACCCCTCAGGTCTCTCCCTGGGAGGTTCATTTTCAAAGTCAGAGTCATCAGCTCCCGGGCTGCATTTTTTTTTTTTTTTTTTTGCCCAGCCATGAGGCTTATGGGATTTTAATTCCCCGACCAAGGATCAAATCTGGACCCTTGGCAGTGAGGGCACGGAGACCTCACCACTGGACTGAGGGAATTCCCTGAGCTGCATTTGGATCACTTTTTTGGGAGAGGCAACTGACAGTCTGGTTTTTTCCTTGTTAGCCATTAGCACTTGCTGGAAGGCTCGAGAAAGTTGCCTAACCGTGTGAAGCCTCAGTGTCCTCATCTGTGAAATAGCAATAGCAAAACTTCCCACATCCCAGAGTGTCGTGAGGATTAGTTAAAGCATGGAGAGTGCTCGGCATGTGTCCAGTAAGTGTTCCCTGGAAGGAAGATCAGTCGTGCACGCAGTGTTTTGCATCTGAGCATTGTGGGGGTGGCGGAGAGAGAGATAGGGAGAGGGAACGCGAGCCGGCAGTTTGTGCCCGTGAGAAAGGCAGTGACGCCGTGGAGGCCTGCTGTCTAGTATTGTGTATTGTTATTGTGTATTGGTTAGGCTAGTGCATCCGAAACCTTCATGTGCGTGTGCGTCATCTGGGATCTCACTTAAAATGCAGATTCCCATTCAGTAGATCTGGAGTGAAGGCCTGAGATTGGGCATTTCTAAGGAGCTCCCCAGTAATGGTGATGCTCCTGATCTGTGGGTCCCACTTTGAGATGCAAGAGTTCAGAGGACTGTGGGCCAGGGAT
>NW_011494941.1:4304382-4306961 GCF_000754665.1 Bison bison bison
AGATGGCAGTTTAGGGTATCACTCTTGATCTTTCCAGAGTGCTTCTCAGCCCAGCGTCACTGGGCTGCCTCAGACCTCCTGCACACAGAGCTGCACTTTAACAAGATCTCCAGGGGACTCACTTGCAAGTTAACATTGGAGGAGCACTGGTCTAGGACTCCTTCCAGCCAAGTGATTCTGTTTATCTGGTAGGTTCTAACTCTAGCTGTGAGGACAGAGATCTCAGAAATCAATCACTCTATTTACACAATAGGTCTTGATCAACAAATATCCTCTTTTAGTTAAACATTCTCCTTGGCAATATACAGAGAAAGTCAAAGCAGTAACATTTATTCTGAACCAGCATTTGCCCGAATTCACACAGTATGGGAGAGAGTCGAGAATCTCCATAGAGTTAGAAAGGAGGCACTGGGTGCCATATGCACCCAGAGACAGCCCTGATAGACAGCTGACTTTATGGTTCAGATTCTGTGGCTCCTCTAGACTGTGTTCCCTGGAGTAACGGCTTCCACACTGACACATCTCTCAGATCCTTGGTGAATTGTGGCATGGTGTCCCCATCTTTCCTGGACCTAGCCCCAGCTAGGTGCTAGTTTTTCAGGGCAGGATTTTTCAGAGTGTGTTGTGACTCTGATGGGTCATGAATTCAAACCAAGGGGTTGTAACTGGCACAGGAAAAAAATGAAGTCGAATCCTAATAGACTTGAACACATTAGAAAAAAGATCAGAGTATGTTCGCCATGGTGAGAGGAGTTACTATTTCATTAACTTGCTTCAGTTACAACCATTTTCCTTCAAAGTTGGTGCACCTTGGCTTGATTGGGAAGAAAGGCAGTGGCATGTTCCCACAGGTCTACGTTCTGGGCTCGCCTTCTGTCCTGCAATGGGAATTGGGGCTGAAACTGGAGAACTTTTATTTCACTGAATCCAAAAGGAAGAAGCAAAGTTGTCCCAAGATTGCCATCCCCTTGACAGATTTTTTAGTTATAAAAATTTCAGATATGTGAAAATGATAGAGAATGATATAAGAAACATCATCCAGATGAAGAAATAAACAATTACAAATAAAGTTATAGCATAGACTCCTCAGCAGCTTCACCTTCTTCAACCATACCCTGAAATTTATGTTAATAACTCCCTGGCATGTGTTTATATTTTAATGTATATGTATGGATTCCTAAGCAGCATGTAGTATTGTTTTGCCTGATTTTAAATTTGTGTATATTGTTTATACTGCTTGTATATTTCTGCAACTTGCCTTTTGAAGCTCAACATTCCATATGGAGATTTATTCATGCTGTTACTGAGAGCTCTACTTGATTCATTTTTAATTACTGTATATAATTCATTACATGAAAGTACCTCCATTTGTTTATCTGTTCTGTTGATGGACAAGTAAGGCGTCTCAAGTTTTTCCTCTTCTAGACAATGCCACGATGAATGTATGTAATTTTATTGCAGGTATGTGGCAGTTTTTCAGGGCAGGGTTTTTCCCAATGGGTTGTAACTGGCATGGTAAAAAAATGGAATTGAATCGGGAGTAAAATCAAACACATTAGGAAAGATCAGAATATGTTCCCCATGGTAAGAGGAGTTAAGCGTTTCTTTAAACTTATTTCAGTGACAATGCAACACAGCTTACTTTGGCACCCAGTGGCCTTGTCATTGTAACGAGTATGGTGGAATGAAATTCACTGTGAATCACAGTCAACCTGGGCGTGGGCTTGCTGGGTTGAAGTCTGCGTGTATCTTTGGCTTTGCTAGAGCTTGGTGAATTCCTCTTCTAAGCGTTCCCATTCTTCTTTTAAGTCAAAGAACTCAAGAAAAATGGACCCCCCACCCCAGGTCAGAGGGAAGCTGGAGGATGAATAAGAAAAAGAGTCAAGCTGACAGTTTCCACGTCCCTGCTTGTCTTGCCTGCCTCTTCACCCGAGGCAGACATTGTGGGTTTTCTTGACCTTGTAAATTTGCTTCTCATCTTAAAATGTGAAAAAAAGTTTGGAAGGAAATTCCTTGTCTTCCTGTCTCTCTCGCCTTAGTTCAGGAAGAGGCGAGCTAGAAGGAGGTAATAAATAAGCAGCCCCTTTCCTTTTTGGAATCCATTAATAACAAGTCTGAGGAGAGCTGTGTCTAACCTTTGCACTGTAACTGCTCTGGACAGTTTTCACAGTTGGACAAAGATTTCTCCGGTCATCAGCAATGGTGCCTTCATTGTTGCTTGTTTAGAAATGAAGCAGGGGTTTGGGGAGTCTGGTCAGTTCCCATTCTGAACCCTTCTGGGAAGGCCAAGCCCTCCATGAATGGATTGCTAGCTGACTTGCACTGTATTTTCCTGGAAATGTGTACCTGTGTATTCTCTCCCCCGACTCAGGATTGCACAAGTATGAATTCAAGTTGCAAAGAAGGCCGATTTGGAGGGGAGGGAAACCCCTGAGCCCTTGACCTGGCCCCTCATCCACACTAGTCCCTACCATTCACCATCTCATAATCCTTCAGTTCAGTTCAGTTGCTCAGTGTCTGACTCTTTGTGATCCCATGAATTGCAGCACGCCAGGCCTCGCTGTCCATCACCAACTCCC
>NW_011494941.1:4308709-4309920 GCF_000754665.1 Bison bison bison
AGCCCAGGGAGTCAGGCCTCAGGGAGCGGCCCAGGCCTGAGCCACAGCGATTCATTTCATACTTGGCTTGTGGAGTTGAACTGCCTGGAATCTTTGGGCCTCGGCTCCCTCCTGTGTCAAAAGGGGCTGATCGTATTACCTGCCTCCTACGGATATTGTGACAGTGGGATGGGAACAAGCTAAGGACCCTACTGAAGAGTCGGGGGAAAGATCTGTGAATGGCCTCGTCTGCCATTTCTCCCTCCTGACATCGTTAGCTGAAGCCAGTGTGCAAGTTCTTGGGGGCATATAAAGCCCTTAGCTTTTGTTTGCTTTTAGGATGACCATCGTTGGCTTGGCCAGCAGGTCAATAGAATGACCTGCCTGCCTCCCCAGAGCTTGAGTGCCTTTCAGTTAGCCAGAGGCCCCTGCCCTTTCTGGGGACCTGAGCTCGGTGTGCAGGAGAAGGCAGTGAGGAATTCTCTGTGCTCTTTCTCCAGGCTGCGCCTGCATGTTTGATCAGTGGACCCTGCAGCAGAGATGAAAGTGTCCAGGCTCCTCCTTGGGGCAGCACTCCTGCCTCGGAGGGCCCCTCCCCAGCCCAGTGCCAGCGCACAGCTCCTCCACTGCACCTTGTTATTGACGCCCCTCAGGTCTGGGCCCTTTAAAGCCTTTCTTTCCCCCTTGTTCAAATGGTGTAATTGTGGGTGATTGAAACCACATTTTTATATGTGTCAAAATCAGTTCAGCCCTTAGAAAGAAATCATAGTATAAATTGGATCATATATCCTAAGTGGATGCCACCAGCTAATTCATTTGTTAGACTGTTCAGCTACATAGGATTAAGTGAGTGTTTATTCTTAAGCAGTCCCATGTGGGTCTCATTAATGCAGACTCTGGTCTGGCTTGTGCCTAATATCTTGTCAAATAGGGGAGCCTAGAGAAGGCCCTTGCAAACCACCAGCGGCAGGGAGCCCTCACTTCTTGAGCAGCCTCTAGTGATGAATGGGGTGGGAGCTGGTCGGGGGCTGGCTGCCTTTCTCTCATGTGGTGTTCCAGACATTTGGTGTCCTCCACTTCCGATGGCCTCTCTCTAAAGCGGAGGATGGCGGAAACCACCCGCACCTATGCAGTAGCCCCAAGGGACACAGACTTGGCATCCCATCATGTGTGCGTGGGCCTCAGGGGCTTGAGAAATCTGAGGAGCGTTCTTGCCCCTTTTTGAAATGCCC
>NW_011494941.1:4310020-4310795 GCF_000754665.1 Bison bison bison
TGACTTAAGCAATAGGGAAGATTTTGAAAAGTGCAAGAAATAGGAAATGAGTGTGATCTGTGTATTAGAGTAGGCTAAGTCTCAAACAAGCCCTAAAGTCTGTACAGTAATGCAGCAAAGTGTTACTGCTTTTCTTTTCTTTTCTTTTTTTTTTTACAGTCCAGTGTGGGTTGGTCAGGGAATGCTCTACTCCATGCAGGTCTTCAGGGCCATGGGCTCCTTCTCTTTGTGGCTCTGCCAATCCCTGGGGACTTGGAGTCCTGCATTTAGAGCATCTGAATGTAGCCAGCAGTTGAGAGAAGAGAGAATGGAGCATTGTGCAGAAGGCTTTTATGTGCCAGGCCTAAAGGAGAAAGAAGCATGTCATTGCTGCCCGTGTGCCCTTGGTCAGAACTCACATAGTTCTGCTTAACTGCAAAGGAGCCTGTAAACTATCTCAGCCAGAAGGAATATACGGCAGTCTTTGCCGCAGCCTATTTGAGGCTCCTCGAGGAGCTTGATTTGACTGGAAAGGAATATTCGTGTTGAGAGAATAAATAAATGTTTCACGGTCTTCCAAGGAAATATGCTACAGACAGTTCAGATCGTTATTTAGCATCATTATAGTGGAGCTACAGAAGGGGAAAAATAATCACCAGATTTAGGTCCAGACGCTCTTCACTGAAAACTGTTAACGTAACTTCTCTGTACCTTTGTTTTTTTCCTTATAAAATTGGGGTAAGAGATATGAACATTACTAGCCCAGAAGCACATAACAACAGAGAGTAGTTATTTT
>NW_011494941.1:4311967-4312901 GCF_000754665.1 Bison bison bison
ACCAACTCCCGGAGTTCACTCAAACTCAGTCCACTCGAGTTGGTGATACCATCCTTACAACACCCCATTCTATAGATGAGGAAACTGAGGCTCAGAGTGTAGGTGACTTGCTGAGGCCACCCTAGAATATACTTCTTAGCCTGGTGCAAAACTTTCTGTACACCAGGCGTTGTTCTCAGCACCAAACAGTTTTTCTTTAAATCCTCATCACAGCCCAGTGAGGGTAGGTACCACTTTTATCCCAACTTTACAGGTGAGCAAACTGAGACAGTGAGAGGTTAAATAATCAGTGTGAAACTGCACAGCCAGTTAGTACAAAAGCCCAAAAAGCTCAAAAAGATTTGAGCTCAGAAAGTCTGGCTTTAGTACCGAGTACAGAACCCCTTACTGTGTCCGCTCTCTGCCCTTGTGAAGACATGAAGCCTCCCAAAGCAAACATGTTACTAAATTACAGCCTGACACTTCACCTAGTCTTCTGGTACTTAACATTTTCCATCTGTTGAATGGGGATGATCAATGATTTGATGATCAAGGGCTGTCCTGCCCTGTTCTGTATCATGGGTATGCTCCTCTCTCCCTTTCTTCCAGCATTTACCAAGAGGTAAGGGAGATGGTCTCTGCCCATGGATATTTGGGGCAGAGGAAGCATAGGGGAAGCAGTGTGGTCAAGCATGTGCAGTTAAGGGCAGAAATGAGTAGAGGGCACAGGAGTCAGAGAAGGGGAGCTGGATGAGGTGTGGAGATTGCCTTGGAGACGTCCTGGTACATCTCAGTCCACTTAGACCACTGGGCATCCAACTCGAGAGTGCAGCAGAATCATCTGGACCCCCACTCCCCACCTCCCCAAACCAAATTGCCGATTGTGTAGGGTGGGAGTGAGGCCTGTGCGTTTGCATTGCTAGCCAGCTCCTGCTGCTGTTTAGGGACCACACTT
>NW_011494941.1:4314472-4315237 GCF_000754665.1 Bison bison bison
AGAAATGAAGAAACTTACCCAAGGTCACACAGCTAGGAAGTGGCCAGGTTGGCTTCAGACCCACCCAGGCTGGCTGTCTCCAGCTCGTAACTTGCATGCTCGACTGAAAAGAAGGTCCCAGGAGAAGCAAGGCCTCCTTACCTTTCCCCAGATAGAGCGACATTGTGTCGAGCTGCAGCTCAGCACCTGCTGGCTGTGGACCTGACGTCCTCCTGTGCAGTATCTGGGAACCTAGGAGAGTGGTAGTTGCATTGCAGTCAGGGGACCTGAATGGAGTGTGTGGGATGTCATCCTCTAGAGCAGCAGTCTGCAGCCTTTTTGGCACCAGTGACCAGTTTCTGGAACAGAATTTTTCCATAGACCTAGGCAGAGTGAGGATGGTTTGGGGATGATTCAAGTGCATTACATTTATTGTGCACTTTATTTCTATTCTTATTACATCAGCTCCACTTCAGATCATCAGGCCTTCGATCCCAGAGGTTGGGGACCCCTGCTCTAGAGGGCTGCTTTGCGGGTGCCCTGTTTGGGTATCAGGTTGTATAAATGAGACCAATCTCGTGTCCTTGGTCACTTTCTATTGCTCCTTTTTCTTCTGCATCTCTGCTATAATTTGCTTAAGTACACGCTTGAGGACTCAGGAAACAGACAGGAGGCATATCATTTATATGAAGTTCAAAACTGGGCAGAGCTAATCTCTGGAGAAAGAGGTCCGAAGAGTGGTTATCTTGGGATGGAGTCTTCTGGAGTGCTGGGTGTATTCCATAT
>NW_011494941.1:4315337-4316749 GCF_000754665.1 Bison bison bison
AAGGATTTTAAAATGCTAATGTCTGCATCCCACCCCCTGAGACCCAAAGGTCATTGGTCTAGAGTGGGCCCTGGGCCCTCGGTCCCCCAGTGTTTAGGGGAGATTGCAGTTCTCCAAGTCATCCCAGCCTCCTGGATACCGAGCATGAGGATGTTGGGAACTGGTGCTGAGGAGGGTTCAGGAATCCATAGGCATTATTTTCATCCAGAACTGTCTTGGCTATCTTTGTGTTTTTTGCAACCTAACAGCAAAAGCTTCATTTGTGTGTGTGTGTGTGTGTGTGTGTGTGTTCACCCCTGTTTCATTTATCCATTGTGATTTTACACGGCCAGCCAGTGGGAAACCAAGTGTAGGGGAGAATGAGTTGGGAAACATTGCCTCCCTGGTACCTGCACTGGAATCCAGACTCACACTATGTTTGTGAAATTCTGGATGTGTGTGTTGTTGGCTTGTGGTGTTAGGTCAGAGGCCTGAGGGCCCAGCAGGCATGTCATTTGGCCACCAGATCTGTCTTTTATAAGGGGTAGGTTGGGTGTTTTTAAACAGAACTCCTGGCCTGGGCAGCCCACACGAGTTGGCAGAGATTCATTTCTCCCAGCTCCTCCCCACCTAGTACAACTAGAAACACTGCAAGACACTAAATCATGCTCTGAATACTCACTTAGCCCCAGGGCAACTCCCGCCCTAATTCCTGACATCACAGTGTTGTTTTTGTGTTTTAGGTAAATGAATCATTCACTTTCTAAGCTTTTGTGTCTGGCTTCTTCCGCTTGGTATTGTGTTTGTGAGATTCAGAGTGTGTGTGTGTGATTGTACATCATGGTAGGGAAGCATTTCAACCAAATATTGATCTTGGACTCTCAGTAGAGTTAGGACTTCAGTAAAACTTAAATGTAGCTGCTTAATTTTTTTTTTCTTAGTATGGAAGCCTAAGACCTGTAAAATGAACCAAATTTTAAAAATAAAGATCAACAAAATGAAATAATAAAAGTAATCTCTGCATCTTTCACCCAAAGAGAATCACTTTTAATGTTTTAGTGTATATCGTCCAGTTTTTTTCTTAGATGTGTTGTAATAAAATGGGCTTATAATCTATATATTGCTTTATAACTGATTTTTTTGTAAACTGATTGTTTTTTCACTTATTAGAACAAGAATATCTTTCTGTGTCACCAAATATTCTTCTCTAACATCCTTTTTAATAGTTCCATCATTTTTCTTTGTATAGCAAAATTAGGCTTAATCTGTTAAAAAAAATTTTTGGCGTGAGGTTTATGAGCTGCCTTAAATGGCTTTTACTGTCCTAAAAATGTAATCAGTAAGTCACACTGCCAACTCTTTTGAAGGAAAGCAGGCTTTAATTTGTGTCTTAATGATGTGTTTGCCTCAATCTTTTGGGTGCCAGTTGGTAT
>NW_011494941.1:4316849-4318292 GCF_000754665.1 Bison bison bison
GGGCAGAGTTGTCAAAGTGAGAAGATCTCCATGTGATTGTGACATCAAGGCCAGCATTAGATGTCGAATGTCCTGGTCTCTGGTTATTTTCAGAAAGTAAAGAGTGAAGGGCTGATTTTTCACTAACTCACCTTTAGGTTGGGATTAGGAATTTTCTCATCGCTGCTTGCCAAAGAGTCAAAGTGCATTTGTTAGACATTAGGGTCACAGGATTCTCATTTTGAAGGCACACCTTTTTAATTTTATGGAGTTATTCACTTATGTTAACTAGCACCTGTGGGCTTTCGGTTGACCTTTTACCTTTTTCCCGAAGAGATTAAATGGTATCCAGATCCCTAATTCTTATGCAGTCTTCTGAGGGTCAGACAGACAGGTGGACATTGTCGTTTTTATTGGGGATGCTATTAGGGTGTTTATAAACCACGGAACTACTTTGGAGAACTTTAAAGCACTTTGAGGCAATAAACTCATTAATGATGAGGAAAAGGAAATAAAATGTCATTGTATCTATACACATGCTGTGGCGAAAGTCCAAGTCAGTTTGGCTCATATCAACATTTTCTGGCTAGCACTTTACGAATAGACAGTATTAGCAAGATTTTGAGTCAGAAGTGAAACTGGAACTGTGGTCATGCACACATGCACGCGCATGCACGTACGCGCTTGGGGGGCAGGGATGAGAGAGTGAGATTTTTTAGTCCTTTCTCCATTAATCATAAAACAAGAAGAAATTGCTAGATCTGAAATTCTTTGAGGCCCTTCCTTATGTGTGCCCTAAAGATGTAGAACTATTTCTGCCTAGCAAGGTCTTTTAAAATTTCAGGCAATAAATAACTGGCTTTCCTGGGTTTTTAGGAGTCTTTAAACTCCATCATTGTCTCATCACCCTGACCCTCTGACCCTTGCCCTTTGTTGAACTGACCTTTAAGCTTGGGTTTTGAGTTGCTTTTCCTTATGACCCTCCTGGGGAGTAAATATAACAGTATATTTTTGCTCCATGCTCACCTCCCAGGTGAGATGCCTGAAAGAAATATGCTACGGGAGATTTGTAATAATACTGGAAAATGTTTTAGTAGGAAAGTTTCTTACTGTGTTCATGGCATCTCTGAAAATTCATTGCTGTCTAGAAAAAAAATCTTTAGAGGTACGAGATGTCCCTTGATACTGTCTAATGTCACTTCCCCATCTCTTGAGTCCTGGGGCTTTGGGACCTTTTGTAGGGTGTATGGAGTTCTAGAGGTGGATGGAATTTCTAAGATGATATTCTGGGACAACTGGATTTTCGATTTGGTGTTTGCTGTCATGAGAATGACAGTAACCCACCTCTTCTTTCTTTTGTGAACACCCGCTCTGGTTTGGGGCCAGAGTCTGGTCTCCTGCCAGTATGTTAGGGGCATTTTGTGAAGTCCAGCTCACACAGTATCACCTCAGCGTGCGTGAACC
>NW_011494941.1:4319400-4321036 GCF_000754665.1 Bison bison bison
GGTGTATGTAAAAGGTTTTGAGTCATGCACCTAAGATTTATGTAAGTGATACCTCAAGAAAAAAGTAAATAAAAATGAATTGACCTGTAACCGTATTGTGGAAACCTGGCCAAGGAATGCCAGGGAGGAGACATGGACCTATCTGAGCATCAGGAGTTCAGAGATGCAGATAACTCTTCATCTGTAAGAATCAGAGGTGCTTACATTCAGCAGGCACTAATTTTATTACTCTTAATTTCTTCTTTATTTTCATGATCTGTATTCCATCCTCTAATGCCCCTGCCCACTTGTGTGTTGGTCTGCTTTCATTTGATCCTGACTTTGCCTTTTAAAACAGTTGCTGCTGCTGCCTCTCCCAAATTCAGAATGATTTGCAAATGTTTGAACAGAGAAACAAAGACAGAAAGTGGGAGACATGGTCTGGTGTGTTGCAAATGACTTTTCCTGCCAAGCTGTGGGGAATGGTACTGGGGCCAGCTTTGCCTTCCCGATTGGAACCATAGCTCCTCAGCTTCCCTCTAGATTATAAACTTGAGGGCCCGCCACCCTCCAAGGGACTGTTTCTCTCTGGGACGCCATGTCCCAGGATTCTCACTTGCATTGGCCTGTAAGGGAGGACAGCAAGAGTCACCTAATCAGTTTGGGTGACACCAAAAGGGAAGTGGCAAACCTCTAATCCTCTATAGGTTTTCCGCTTCTCCGCCACTCTCTCCCCACCCGCTGCTGGACCTGTAATAGTAACACTATTACATTTATTGAAAGCTTACTACATGCCTGATGCAGTTCTAAGCATTTTGCATGTGTTCATTTCATCTTCGCCAGCTCTGGATGCTGGTATAGCTGTGGCCCTGTTACAGATGAAGGAGTTAGACACAGGGAGCTAAAGTCACTTGCCCAAGATCAGACAGCTGGTAAGTGACAAAGTCCGCATCCAAACCCAGTTTGGTCCCAGAGTCTGAGCTCTTATCCACTGTATAAATAAAATGTTGACAGTCTGATTTCCAGTGCAGTGGTCCCTCTCACCATGGTAGGTGGCCCTGTGCCATCTGGTTAGGCAGCTTCCAGCCACACATGGCCATTGAGCACCTGAAATGTATCTAGAAGATCACTCCACGTGTAAAATATACACCTGGCTTCTAAGAGTTGGTATCAGGAAAAGAATGTAAAATACATCATTAATATATTTTTATATAGGTTATATATTGAAATAATGTTTTTGATTTATCAGGTTAAATAAAATACATTATTAATTTCCCCAGTTTCTTTTTACTTTTTTTAATGTGGCTACTGGAAAAGTTACCATTATATACATGACTCATGCTGAATTTCTGTTTTGTTTTTGAGTGCTGAGCTAAAACTTCTTTCTGGCCTGCTCCAAATAGAGTAAAATTTGGTTGCATCACAGTCATGGGTAGAATGGATTTAGGAGTAGTAATATGCCACAGATGACATTCCTGTCTTCTGCAACCGCCGTCTTACTGACTATGTACAATTAATTTTGTATTTGAGGGAAAAGATCTAAACCCCATGAATCTCTCTTATGTACCAGTTAGGTGCTTTCACACAATGGTTGCATTTAATCTTCCTAACTCTTCTGTGAGGTAAGTATCATTAGCCCCATTTTACAGGTAGGGAA
>NW_011494941.1:4321136-4321670 GCF_000754665.1 Bison bison bison
GAAAAGGAAGTAAATTGGGCATGTTTTTGTTCAGGAGCCTGAGTCTGAGTCTTTGGACCTTCGTTGATTTGTAGGCCAAGTCATGTCATTAGAGCTCATTTAGGCTGGGTTATCCAGGGCTTCCCAAGTGGTGCTAGTGGTAGAGAATCCACCTGCCAATGCAGGAGACACAGGAGACCTGGGTTCGATCCCTGGGTCAGGAAGATCCCCTGGAAAAGGAAATGGCAACCCACTCCAGTGTTCTTGCCTGTAAAATCCCACAGACAGAGGAGTCTGCCAGGCTGCATCCATGGTGTCACAAAAGAGTCAGACACAACTTAGCGACTAAACCATACAGGACTTAGCCATTGCAGAGCCACATAAAGGAAGCTATGGGGTAGATGATATGAAGGGATAAATTCAGGGCAGAAGGGCCCACAGAAGATGTGGGCTGGAGACAACTGAGAACTCTGCATGGGCACCATCTTGTCCGTGTCCCCGGCCATTGCCAATCCCAGATGAACTCTGAACCACCCCCAGTATCTACACTCAGAG
>NW_011494941.1:4321770-4324158 GCF_000754665.1 Bison bison bison
ATATAGGTCATCTGACTCTATGCTAATGACAGTTTCCCCTCAAATGATGTATCGTGGACCATATGTATCTCATTGTATATGCATTGTTTTTTAGCTATGTCTTTCTCATATTATTTAATAGTTAAAGCTGTATAGGAAGGGAGTGTGACCTATGGTAGGTCACAGTAAATATTCCTTGAACCGAATTGCCTTAACAGCTGTTGTGTGAGAGGCGTTAATGCTAGTATTCTCCTGTAAGGTTTGGTATCTGCTCCATTATTTTCCTCTCTAGAGCTGTGGTTTGGTCACTAAGCTTCCATCATTAAATTGTTATTTTATGTCCCTATGACTTCCTGTAGAAACTTCATTTGTTGATGATTCCGTAACATTGGAAACTACAGTATATACTACAGTACATTTACTTTGCCACACCCTGGAAATCCAAAGGAGACCAACAAGGGTCTGGCCCACAAAAACACTTAAGGTTTGAAGTGAGATAGAGATAGGTATGCGTTACAATGAATGTTGTCTCTCTGTTGTTAAGAGGAGGTGAAAGGGGCTTGGGAGCTTGTTTTTGGGATACCTCAACCAATCTTAGAGGTTCTAGAAGGCTTCCCAGAGGAAGGAGAAGGAGATGCTAAGTTTCACTTCCAGTTTAGTGATATTTAAAATGTGATTCCCCGCCCCCATGGACCCTCTGAATTCCATTTTGCTTTGGAGACAGGAAGTGGAAGGCAGGATGAATCTGAGGTCACCCTAGAGACCGATCATTGTTGCTCATGGTCTCCAGTGCAGCTCTCCACCATTAGCTGGGCTCAGATTCTCCTGGGTTCTTTCCTCTTAGGACCCTGAGGCAAAGTCTGACTTGCTTCTTTGTTTTAGCTTTGAGTGCCACTTAGAATTGCCTCCTTACAGTGTGTCTCACTTCATATTCTCAAGCAGAGCATGAGGAAGAAAGGCTGTTTGACCTAAATCACTAAAAAAATAAAAAATAAAAAATCAAGCCATGTCATTGGCTGCTGACCAGCCAATAGTTAAGCTGCTCTTGAAGCTGATGCTCACTCTTGATCTAGTCAACTGTGATATGAGGTGCAGCAGGGACAAGCTACAAAAAATGGCCGTCGAAGTCACCCTCCTACACATACCTTTTCTGGGCTGTGGTGGGTTGGATAGTTTATCCAAGGATGTGCCCTGACAGGCATGATCACTAATCTAGAAAGTTATTTTAATACCAAGAGAAACAATATAATGGATAACACGTGAGTAAGTTAGAAGCCGTCCACTTTCATTTTACTAGGGCAGGTATCTGTATCTCTTGCATTGGGATTGCTTTAGCTGTGGTTTTACCATGCTTGTAATGTCATGGCCCAGAACATCATTTTTTCTTCATTGTAGGGGGAGCTCAGAATGTTATTTCAGTATTTAGAAATTGTGCCTCCACCCTCCCCAACAACAACTCGTTGTTAACATACCTCTTATTGGTATATATGGCTCATTCATGTCTTTTGCAGCAGTCCATCAGGTCTAGCCCTTCTCTGGGACAAGAATTGATCCTAACCTGAAATGACCCAGCTCAAAGTAGTCTGTGGACAGAATTCAGAAAGTTTGGGAAGAAATGACATCTTCAGTTTCACTAAGCTTAACCTAAAATTTGGCATTTCCTTCAATTCTAAATAAAGCCACAAACCACAGGAGTGTACCTGTGACTTGATTGCTAATAGAACTCATCGGCATTTCTGTATCATGTTACAACTACTAGAGCTCAAAATAGGCTCATTACTTTAAAGTCATGGTGGTATTAGACTCATCACTAGATCTTGTTGTTTCGTGTGTTAGAGAAACAGGAATACATAATACTCTATTACCAATTTTCTGTTGAGTATTTGGATAACTGCATTTTGATATGATTGATTTGCTTTATGAGCCTGTGTATTTTCTTTTATCATTAAGCATTCTGAAAAGGGCTTCCCCAGCCTGCTGAAGAGGGCGTGGCACAGCAAGAATTAGGAACCCCTGCTCAAGGAAGTGATCCTCTGATGTGTGTACTCACTGTGCAGGCTGCTGCTCACCCTGGGGTCTCTAATTCATGTGACCTACACTGGTGTGTGTTAGTCTGAAGGAGGGAAAGCCTGAAGCTGAAATCCTGCAGTGGTCCTGGGGACAGTGAGTCAGGTGGTTTGTAGTCTAGGGACAAAGCTATCAAGGGGTGGAACAATGACTTCAAGAGGACAGTGGCAGGCAGCCTTTAATTAAAGTCCCCCCCACCCCGATGCACTCGCCCCATGGTATTGTATGAACATGCACCATGGAGTGCATGTCTTCCTATCTGGCATTAATTGGCCCCATATGCTTTGTATAGTGGGGTGAACTGAGACTTTAGTTGTTGCCTCTCTTTTGTGGTTGAAAAGG
>NW_011494941.1:4324630-4326034 GCF_000754665.1 Bison bison bison
TCATATTCTAATGACTGCAGCGTCATCTTGGGAGTGCTGTGTTGCCTCTGTCCACTTCAGCTTCCTCATCTGCTAAATGAGTTCAATCAAGGCCCTGCTTAGAATTCTCATGAGCACCAAAGGTTATGAAAACACATGGAGAAGATCAGAACTTGGTGAGAGCAGAGGGGAATCTCAAAAGGCACCTATGGGTTCCATCACAAGAGCCTCTCAGTGATTTAATGTTGTCTTTCCACTGAATGTTCATTGAAGAGTCTAAAGACCTGAGGTTCATTTTATGCCTGGAATACTTCCAGTGGTCAGCTGCCAGAATACGATGAAAGGCCTTTATTTTATGCTCTATTACAACAGGGTCCCAGTTGGTTTCTCCCCTTACCAGGTTGAGCACTAAGCTTGAGGATGAGGGTCTGGTGAGTGGGTGGATTTTCTTCTATTCAGAGGGTCCCAGAAGAGAGAGGATTGTAGGTAACAGTGAAGAATAGAGCAGAATCCCCCATTTGATTTCCTTACCTACTACCCTTGTTGGGGACTGTCTTCCCCAGAAACTGGGAGCTGGAATCTCAGGTCTTGGGAAGGAACAAATGTAGTTTTTCATCCAAAAAAGGCTGGGAATCTTGGAGCTGGAAAAGGAGTTTCCCAGGACTCCTTAGCCAGATCAGTAGCTACCGGTGGCTTCATCCCAATACCCAAGAGCAGCCCTCCTCGTCTTCATCTTCTTCCTCCTCTTCATTCTCATCATCCTCATCATCACATCACCATCCCTATCATCACGTATTCTATAGTTAATGCTGGTGTGGGGCACGGTGCTGAGTGGTTTACATGCGTAGTGTCATTTAGCTCCCACAACCACACTTCATGGCACTCAGGCACCTGAAGCTTAGAGAAGGCACATGACTTGTCCAGGGACACAGCTGGTCAAGCGGTAGAACTGGAAATTGAGCAGGTCTCCTTGAACACAAAGCCTCTACCCTCAACCAGCATGCCCTATGCAGTCTCTTTGGTGTTGAATAAGTTCTGATGAACACGTGAGCAAATAGATAAAAGAGTAAATACCACAGCATGCAGAAAGGAGGGGAGATTGTGGTAGTAGTAGATTTACTGAGGTGTCATTTATTCTTTTATTGCCTCTTCACTTCCCATCCCGAATGGTATAAACAGTGTTGCTCTGTCCCATGGATCTCACCTTGGGGTCTGACTGCTTTTGCTTCTTGGGGCAGTTGAACTCCTCCCTAAGCTCCACCAGGTGGCTTCTCAAGAGCTCCTAAGCCATAGACTGCAAGGTGGCACTCAGTCTGTGCCAGGGCCGACAGAACTGACTTGCTCATGTATAATATCACATGTGAAATGAATTGCCAGTCCAGGTTCGATGCATGATACTGGATGCTTGGGGCTGGGGCACTGGGA
>NW_011494941.1:4326386-4326595 GCF_000754665.1 Bison bison bison
TCATGTTGATGTATGGCAAAACCAATACAATATTGTAAAGTAATTAGTCTCCAATTAAAATAAATAAATTTATATTAAAAAAAAACTGAGTTTCTCACAGAATTTCCTGGCGATACTTGCAGGCAAGTAGCCCCCTCCTGAGAGGAAGGAATTTAGAATTTGCAGAGAAAATGTGAGATCCATTTAGTGACCTATCCTGTCAGCTGGCC
>NW_011494941.1:4326695-4327098 GCF_000754665.1 Bison bison bison
AGCCGGTGGTGGCAGCAGCCTGCCAGGGCAAGTGGTAATGCCATTTTAATTAGGCAAAAGCCTGAATGGGAGTCACGCGAAGGCCTTCTGCCGGGTGCCTTGGGTCGCTGGGAGAGAGGACGCACGGCCTTTGTGTGCTTTGCCAAAGCCCACCAGCTGCCACCTTGCAGGAGGCTTACATCAGAGTCACTGGTTTCCAAAAGGGTGTCAAGCACACTGTGTGTGGCTGAATGAGAGGGGCCCGACTTGCCTGAATCCTGCCAACTCAGGCCTGGACTCGAGCCATCGCAGCCATGGCCCCGATTTCTAGACGGGTAAGGTATTTCCAGAAGCTGTTGCAAGAACACATTGGAGGGGTGGGGGGACAGGAAACGTAAGGGGAGAGGAAGGAAACGATAAGACT
>NW_011494941.1:4327378-4329422 GCF_000754665.1 Bison bison bison
GAAGCTCGGAAGACTTGCTTTCTTTGTCTCCAGACTTATGAGTTTTGCACTTTATAGGCTGATAACATCTTGTGCTCCTGAGAATGTCAGCTTTTGTTGATGATGATAATGATGAAGATAGTGATGGTGATAGTCATGATAGTAAAAATAAGCGAGCACTTAACAAGCACTTTCTATGGACCAGGCACTGTTCTCAGTGCATCTCCAGCTGCACTCTAGTCCTTTCACAGGATGTCTGCTGTTATTCCCATTTTAGGGATGAGGAAAGAGAAGCACAGAGGTTAAGTAACTTACCCTAAGACTCAGGTCCAGCAAGCCAGGATTCAAAGCCCAGGACCATGGCATGCCAGCCAGAGGTAGGGCTCAGAAAAGGCTCCAGTGAACTCTGGACTCAAATGTGGAGAATGTCAGCTTGAGGAGAGCAGGAACCACATATGTCATGCTCACTCTGGGATCCAGGACAGAATGTTCTAGGCACATTCCTTGTGCTCTTTCAGTACTTGTTGATACATTGATTTTTGACAAGGCAGAAAAATACCAGGACCTGTGATTTTGTAACATACAATTTTATGGATGGATGCTTCCATTCATTCACTCATTCGCTCTGGAGATATTGCATTGAGCATGTGTACCAGGCATTGTACTAGGTATTAGAAGTAGAAAAATGAATACAATGAGGTCTTCGCCCAGGAAGAGCTTGTGTCTGGAGGTAGATGCACCTGGATGTGATGTGCGCAAATATGTCTTTGGCCTAACCTCTTCTCTGCATTTCCCACACTTGCTCTCTGGGTCTCTCCTTAGGCTAAGACTTACCATGTTTTACACCGTGGTACATCATTTTGTTTTGTGCTCATACACGCCTTGTGTCCAGTAACAGATTAATGACTGTTCAAGGCCAGCTGCACGTGTTACTCACCATTGTCACCTCTAGAACAGTGCCGCTCAAAGTTTGGTCCACGCCCCGGTGGTGTTAGCATCACCTGGGAGCTGGTTATAAATGCTGACTACTGACTTAGGAGCTCTGGGGTTAGGGCCCAGGAATTTGTGTTTGCCCATTTCTCCTGGTGATCCCAATGCAAGTTCAAGTTTAGATGCACTGCTAGGGTAGGGAGCCCAGGTCCTGTCATGTGTGGGTGCTCCATAAATAATCTTTGAATGATTGCATGCATATTGACACTGAGTGGAGGAACCGGGTTGGCCTTACTAGGTCTGGGCAGGACTCCAGGTATCTGTTTTGCCAAGTCTGAGGAGACTGTGGGGAGATGGAGTCATATTTCTCTCCCTCTCAAAAAAATTTGGATAGATGTACTTTAATGGCTGGGAAGATTAACTCCACCAGCATCAATGAGCATGTGACCTGATGGGAACCAAGTGGTCGGGCCAGTTTATAATGAAGGCCAGGAGATAAAACAGGGCGGAGTTAGAACTCCACGCAGATGGTTCAGGGCATGATGCTAAAGCCACAAGTGGAGAAGAATTGTATGGTTGGGGCTCTTGTCTATTCTAGGACCATATTACAAATGAAACCCTCCCTGTTCTTGCCTATGTGGCAGAGCCTGGGTGTAAATCTCTTTCAAACAGGGATTGCTTTCCCATCCCTTTTGCCCTTTTCTCTTTCTTGAACTCGCATCCCTCCCCAGCTCCTTCCGCCCAAAGAGTATTGTTGTCCAGGCTTTGATCAGGATTCAAACTACCCTGTGGCCTGACATTTGTCAAGGGCAGGGATGTGTGGGCTTCTGTGAGTAATCAGCAGCTGTTTTGGAGTCATGGTTTTAAGGAATCTCCCTCCCTTCATACTATGATGGTTCCCTCCTCCCAGCACCTCCCCCCACCCCACCCGAAAAACCTTGCCTAAGACCAGTTGGCTCAGTATAATAAAACTCAGCTTGGCATCAGGAGCTACATAAACAAGAGACGTTTAATAAACTGTGTAGCATTTTGGCAGTGGGAGGGACAGTAGCAGCCAGAGACACATATGGTGGACTTAACAGCATCCTGGATTCATGGGAAGAGGATCCCTGGGTTTAGCTCTCTGAGATGAGGA
>NW_011494941.1:4329522-4331913 GCF_000754665.1 Bison bison bison
GGGGTTAGAAAGACTAGGCTGTTTCAGCATCCTTGTGAGCACTGCTCTCCCTGGGTTTTCCCAAGAATAAGGCTTATTTATGTGATTTGATAAACATTTAGGTGGTGCTCATTCTGGGCCAGGCACTGTTCTCTAAACCCTATGCATGTTTTTAAACACCTTTCTTGAGGTGTAATTTATATATCAAACCATTCACCTGTTTTGAGGGTACCATCCAATGATTTTTATAGTAAGTTGAAGAGTCGTGCTGCCACCATCACGGTCTGACTGTGGAACATGTCTCTCAGCCCTCCTGCCCTGCCAGTCAATCCCCAATCTCACCACAGCCCCAGGCAGCTACTAACCTACTTTCTCTCCCAATGAATTGGCCTTTTCCAGAAAGCTCTTATAAGTGAGATCCTGTAATATGTGATCTTTGGTGATTGGCTTCTTTCACTGAATGTAGTGCATCTGAAGTTGGTTCCTTTTTATTGCCAAGTAGTATTCGGTGGTATAGTTACAGCGCTTTTTATTCATTATCTCGGTTCCTCCTCACGGCAGTCTCACCATTCACAGATGTGGAAATTGAGGTGCCATCAGTACTTTGGAGCACAATGATTCTTTTCTGTGAATGACCACTGAGTTTCTAAAACCTCAGTACTTGGTTTTGTGTGATCAGTTAAGGTTTCCTTGACTGTTTAATCTGTGCCTGGAACTTCACTAGGTGCTCTGAGGGATGGAGACAGATTTTTATTAACACTTTCCAAGAATTTCGCACTCTGCCTGGTAGACCAGATGCAGATGCACATAGTAACGTAGCTCCCCGAGGGTCACATAGGATCACGTATGACCTAAAGCCGAAATGGTACTCCAGGTAGAGGAGATCAACAAGAAGAGGCTGATGTCAGTGCGAAGAGCTGAGGAAACGTTTCAGAGGCCATGGCCAGGAGCCAGTTCTAGCCCCTTGGCCTAATCAGTCCCCAGTTTCATGAGTGGAAGCTTGTAATTGTTGAGAACCCGCCCTGTGTTTTAATGTCCCTTCCACCCACAAAGTTTTCTGCTTGTTATGTTCCAACTTTTAGATCCCATCTGTGTCTATAATTATACCAAGAAGCTTTTCCTCTTAAGCTGTTTTTAATAGAAATGTCTTGAGGGGGTTTTGCTCTCTTTAGAAAAACTGGTTAGCCAAGGCACAGGACTTTGTGTGTGTGTGTGTGTGTGTGTTTATTGTAAAATGCCTTACAGCATCTAGTTCTCAGGTTGGCCACTAAACCCTGACAGACAAGAATTCAGAAGTAAGAATAATACATGGAAGTACATTGAAATCTCTAGAAGGCCTGGTTTAGGTAGCTCGTGCTATGTAACAAACCACCTCAAACCTTCATGGCTTAAAACAGCACCATTTATTTGGCTCATAATACTGTGGATTGTAAGGGCAGTTCGTCTCTCTCGACTGGCTCAGCTGGCCTCTGTTGGCCTCCTGGATGTATCTGTGGCCAACAGGCAGGTCAGAGGGTCACGGCAGGCTGTTAGTCAGGGTGTGGCTCTTGGCTCGGGTGCCTTGCGTCTCTTCCACGTGGCCTCGTATCTCCAGCAGGCTAGCTTGGGCTTACAAGTTTGGGTTTACAGGTGGACACAGGGCTCTCAAGAGCAGCAACAGACGGCAAGTCCCAGTTCACAAGTGCTTTTGCAAGCCACTGCTGCATAGTGTTTGCTAATGGTCCATTGGTCAAAGCAAGGCACGTGACCAGCTGCAGTTCAAGGAGTGGGAAAATCAGTTCCACCGCTTGAAGGGAGATCTGCAGTGTCAGATTTCAAGGGTGTGAATGCAGGGAGACGGTGAATCTGTAGCCATTTTAATAATCATTCTCCAAGTCAGAGCATAAATAGCAATAACATTAGCCAACATCTACTAAATGTGTACGAGCTGCAGGTACTGTTAGAAGTACTTTATATAGGTATCTTAAGGTGTTTCAATCACACCGTGGCCCTGAGAGCCAGGTATTACTATTTCTCCCATTTTTCAGAGGAATAACGTTACTCTCTGAGAAGTTAAGTACCTTGCCCAAAGCCACACAATTAAATTAGTGAGAGGTGGCCCCAGATTTTCATGCAGGCAGCCTTGCTCCAGAGCCTGTGGACTCTTACCCACTGTGAAATCTTACCCGTTAACTGGTCAGTGAAATTGAGTTGATGTGCTACCAAACTATAGGCCTAAGACTAATATTTACTAACATGTATTGAAGACTTAGGATATGCCTGGCTCCGTTCCAAACACTTTTAACATATTGTGGCATTTCATTCCTACAGCTGTCTGCTCCATCAAGGACTGCTTCCATCCCCATTTTCTAGATGAGGAAACCCAAGCTCCAAGAAGTAAGTTATATGTCTAAGGCTGTACAACTTGTACAC
>NW_011494941.1:4332088-4335010 GCF_000754665.1 Bison bison bison
CTCATTTACAGTGGTGGTGGGGGTGGGGGGTGGGATCTTGGAATTCTCTGAAACATAGCTGATAATAACAAGGAATAAAGTCATCTAGAGATGCAGCAAGAATTGTCCTCACAAAACCCATGCATTTGGCAGGGGAGTTTATTAGTTTGTTGTCCGCTGTACCTAGTGGGGCCAACTAGGCTCTCAGGGATCAAGGTGGTGGCCCAGTGACCATTTAAGACCTGTGAAAAGCAGCTTTTTGCCTCCAGAGGTGGTTTCTTCCTCACTGAGAGGGTTTGCACCTGGCCTTCAGGGCAATTCTTCAAGGTAGATAGAGTCTAATGCTCTGGTTGGCAGTATTTGGACATTGGTATAATGCTGCAAAGTGCTTCAATTCCTGGGATGAAAGATACAGAAGATAGGTTGGATCATGAGAGCATTCACTGCAGCTGGTTAAGTCATGCATATGCATGCATCTTCAGTGGAACCAGGAGAGAAAGGAGACCCACGTTTCAAGGTAAGGTGGTTTCAGCGATTACAAGTGTGGATTGTAGGTAACTGGGGTGCAGAGTTTGACCAGGACTCAGGAGCTTTAGGATGGATTTGGTGAGAGTACAATGATACTACAGGGTGACAAAATGATGCAATTGGCTGTTCAGCTCATTAAAGTCTTCGTAAATGCCCTGGAGCCAAAAATATGGAAAGAATTAGAGTAGCACTTAGGAGGAGGCCTCCACTGAAATTTCTTCTCTGTGTGTCATATATGGTCAAGACAGCAGCAAACGGCATGGAAGGAAAGGGCTCTTTGTGCCCTTGTCAGTGTGGGGTTCAGATGGGGCTGAGGTCACTCATTGTTAATCTTTGTACTGGTATTTGTGGAGGGGAATAAAAATGAAATTCCCTTTGGCTAATTTCTCAGATTGCTGGAGCCATTCATTGCTAGAGGCTCAAGAACTAGGTTGCCTGCATCTTAGAAGAATCTGCTCTCCCAGAGGGGAAAAAGCCTACTCTGTACACAGTGGAGGCTGGCACCTAGGGAGCATTTTCTTTCTCTGGAAACACACCTTTGTATGTGTTCTTGTGCAGAAATTTCCATTGGTCTGTTTGCCTTGTCTATTTTGAAAGCATCAAGTTCTTCAGTGTACGGTGCTAGTTTATCATGAGTAGCATCCAGCATGCCCAAGCTGCTTTATATACATTTCCTGGTAGAGTTGATATCTGGCTAGGTACTTATCCAGCAGTGCCCTTTTGGCCCCCAGGAGAACTGGTCTTTGCCCATCTTTTCTCTCATGTATGGCCTGCCCTCAGTATAGAATGGGATTTGAATGTCTAGCATATGGGAATTAGCTGTGACACTGGGTGTGCACACGTGTGCTGTAAAATGACATGTATATGCATGCATGTACCTTCCTCTAAAGACATACAGCACACATACGCTTATCATGGGGGTAATCAAATAAAGTTTTGCCCTCCTGTCCTGACGGGCATCATATTTACCTCACTGACCACGAAAGAGCTGCAGTGGATTGGACAGGCAGGTGAGGCTGGGGAGGGGGAGTTTGAGATGCCATATGGAAGTAGTTGGAAAACAGATGGGGGAAGTCTGGAAAAATCCAATTTGTTGTCCTCAGGTATTTTAAGGAATGTCTTGACATTAGGGTGTTAGAAAGGATTTCAGAGCCCAAGTTAGAATTAGATGATACAAAGCTTCCCTGGTAGGATTGGTATATAACTAACCACTGAATAATGATGTTTCATTCAGGGCTGAGGGATCAGTGGAAAGACTATGTCTGTGTATTGGGCAGAGTTTGAGTGGAAGGAGTTGGCTAGAGTTGGGGTAACCAGGCACCTCTTAGTGGAAAGAAAAAAGTCTGAAAATAATCTTACTGTAATCTTGTTAACAATAAAATGGAAAGGGGGAACAGAAAGTTTCTCTGCATTGCTGGGGAAGGAGCCTGTGCCAGTAGATCTGTTGTTACCCAGCATCAGACCCCTAATACTTCATTCTTAATTATCATCTCTGAAAGGGGTTTTGATGTAGTCCCAAAACATAGACCTTACTGCCCTGGACCATGCATCCATCCAACTTGGATCTATTGACTGTACCTCTAGAGGTGATGGAAGCTCATTTGATGTGTTTGATCCCATGATGGGAGCAACAGCATGCCCTCTTCAGAGGATTCTTTCATGGGCTTCAGTTGAAGAAGTCATGTTTGCAGTTACCTATAAGCCCAAGATGTTCCTATGAACCAGCTGTTAAGGGATTGTGGCCAGTGGCTTCACGGGGAGTGAAGGCTTTCTTTCTATTGGCTCCTGTACACAGCATCTAGTCTTAGGGCAGGAGAGCTTAGAAGGCCTGGGAGGGCTTCAGACCTCTGCATCTTAGCCATGGAGACATGACGGAAACAGTCCTGGGTCTCCGCCTCCACTCCTGATCCACTGCTCTTTCTGCTGTTTCCCAGTTTCTCTTGTCCCCTACATTACCGTAATGCTCCTAAGGAACAAAGATGATCCCATCTAAGTTGCCTTTTTTCCTTTCAGTTTTAAAAGAAGACACAGAAATGTTACTTTTACTTACTACAGGGAGTGGCTCTAGTTTCCCCAAACTCTTACTCTTTCCTTTCAGTGTCAAACATGGAATCTCATCTCTTGGTTTCATTTCAAGCTAAACAAATGAACTTAATAACATTGTATTTTAATAAGAGTTGGACTTATGGGTTCCTGCTACTTCAGGACTTTTTCTTGAGGGTGGGGGGTCATAGAGTGGTGACATCAACTTTCATAGTGATTAACATTGGATTTTTAGTTTACCATTCTTCCAAATGATACTTTTGCCAATTATAATTGAACATGTTCTTAGAACCTCAATTTTCTCACCTAAACTTACTCCCCTAAGACATACTTTAAAAATTTTTTAATTAATTACCATTTTACTGATTAATT
>NW_011494941.1:4335469-4339567 GCF_000754665.1 Bison bison bison
CTGGCCTCTTCTGCTCCACATATGTTTGTGAGATTCAAGCCTGTCGTGGATATAGCAGGGCTCATTCATCCATATCGCTATATGGCATTCCATCATGGAAACAGGCCGCAGTGCATTTATTTATCCAGCCTGTTGTCCATGGGCATTTGGGTCTTTTCTGGTTTAAGACTATGTCGGATAGTGATTCTATGAATATTCTTGTCCATGACTTTTGGAGAACATGTGTTTATATTTCTTGTGGATAGATACATATCCCAAAGAAGAAATTCTGGATCATTCAGGAGGGATTATTTAGCCAAAAATATTGTTTTGTTCCTCTCTTCCCACCCTGCCATTTTCTGTAGGTGATGGTAGTTATGGGAGTTTAGGCCTGGATGGGGCCTCTCAGAACATAGACCTGGCTGGTGTTTTTCTGATTCCGCCTTCAACTGGAGCAGTGCCCCTTTTATCTGGCTCAGAGACAGTGCTAGAATTCCACACAATATTTAAGAACAAGTTCTATAGTTTTAAAAAAATGAGTTTGGAAACAGATGCTTTTGGTTAAGAGAGGGGAAAACAGGCCTCCATGACGGCCTTGGGAGGGCCAATGTGCCTGGACGGTGCTGGCTCTTTATGGCTGTTTCTTCACTCAGCCCTCCCATCAGTCCTAGGAAGCCACCATGTCTTTCTTCCTGTTTTACAGCTGAGGAAACTAAAGGGCAAAGCAGTTAGGTGACATTCCAAAGCACAGACATCTAAAAGAAAGCTGAACCCAAGCAGTCTGACTCCAGGACTCCTCTCCTTAATGATCCAAACCAGAACATTCTGCTCCCATGCACTCCATTTCACAATCTCTCACAGACTGTCAAGAGCCAGTGCGATACATTTTGGTCACAGTGTTTGACCCTTCTGGTCCAAATTTTCATTTCTCTGGTAAAGCTATTGCTCAAGGAGCCACAGTATCAATAGAGACAGGACCAAATAAAAATGATCCCCTTAGTCTCTTTTCTTCCCCTTTATAAGCCCATTTCAGAGCAGGATCTAACCCTTTGTCTTAGCCTTTCTGCATGCTTATTCCTCTGTGAGTGTTGCTCAAAACCTGGGAGATAAGCATGATTAATATTACTAGCCCTTATTTCAGAGAAGGCAATGGCACCCCACTCCAGTACTCCTGCTTGGAAAATCCCATGGGCAGAGGAGCCTGGTAGGCTGCAGTCCATGGGGTCGCTAAGAGTCGGACACGACTGAGCGACTTCACTTTCACTTTTCACTTTCATGCATTGGAGAAGGAAATGGCAACCCACTCCAGTGTTCTTGCCTGGAGAATCCTAGGACGGGGGAGCCTGGTGGGCTGCTGTCTATGGGGTTGCACAGAGTCGGACACGACTGAAGTGACTTAGCAGCAGCAGCCCTCATTTTGTCTTTCTTCCCGCTCAGGTGCCCCACCCCCCTCACTGCGCTTTAGCCACACTGGCCTACTCAGTATGCCTCAGAACCTTTGCACTCACTGTCCTTCCAGCTGGAATTCTCTTTCCCACATATTCTCATGGCTTAGTTTCTCGTTTCCTCCAGGGCTCTCTCAAAGTCACCAAATTAACAGAGACCTTCTCTGACCTCCCTGTATCAAATTAACTCTTCATTGCTTTCCACTTCCTGACCTGCTTCACTTTCCTTCCAAGTATTTCTGCTACCTGGCATGTGATAAATTGATTTGCTTTGTTTGTTTTATATCATTTCACAGACAAGGTAGGCTTTTGATCATTGTGCATCCTGGGCACACCAATAAATACTGAATGAATTAACGAAACTGGCTTGAAAATTCAGAAAATTGATACCCAAAGAAGGTAGCTGGAACTGACACTGAATGGGAGAAATTCTTAGGCGCCATATCCTTTTACATTTCCAATATTATTTTTGCATTCTTTCTTTTTTCTTGATTGTTCTCGTCAGAGGTTTATCTTTTCATTAGGCTTTTCAAAGAACCAGCTTTTGGTTTGGTTGAGACTTTTATTTGATGCCTTTCTTCTTGTCCAACTCTGTATTTATTTACTTTGGTTTGTATATGTCTGTTTTATCTCCGCACTTTAAAGATCGTTTGAGTGCTGAGACCGTAGCCAACCACAACTGTGATGAGGCTTGCTGACTCAGTTAGACCTTGAACCTCCATGTTTGGGAGTCCGTGGTTTAAGTCTTTCCTTCTCCTGCCCTCCTGGTTTTACATGAGCCACTGGAGTGGAAAAGAGCAATACTTAGATTTTTAAAAAGGAACAGATTATCCAGTTATCATTTGAACTAAGCTATTTTTCAACAGCATCTCAGTTCCTTTGGATTTGTTTCTAACCTGTGAGTATGATTGCTATTATAGTATCATTTGTTAATGCCCTTCCTACAAATGTCTTCTATTAATTGCAGTGTTACTTATATGATTTTACTGTTGTAATTAAAGCTATGGGGAGATGAAGGTTACACTGGAATGAAAAAGTTCAAACCACATTTCAAGGCTCTTTTCTCTGGCTCTCAGTGAAATCTAACTATGCTAGAATAATAAGACAGGAAATCTATCTTTATAATTAGGAAACGAGTGGAATCAGAAGGAAATGGTAAGAAGGTGCAACACTAAGGGCTGTTTCTCCCAGTGAGCACAGAAGCCAGTAGCAAATAGACCTGTGTGGACCAGGAGAATCCTGTGCATGGAACTTCATGAGTGGAGGTGTGTGCTTGGGGAGCAGGGATAGGATTGGTGGCAGGCTAATATCTATTTAAAACCCTTAACCTCTGGGGTAAAGTTGTAGTCCAGAGAACACTGAATGGTTTCACAGGAGAAATGTCATCTGAGGAACCCTGCCTTATAAAGTGGTGGAGAAGTGGTCATAAATTTGTTCAGAGATTCTCATGTCTCCTTCTGGCTTTGGTTTGCAATCCGATAGGCTTGACTTTCCCCAGGAGTCCCCTGACACCATGTCCACTTGTGTTAAGATCAAGGCATTTAGTTGCTATGTGAAATGTGATCAGGGAAAGCACTGAGGATTCTGCATCTTAGAGAGGTGGTCTCTGACTTGAAGGAAAATTGGGGGCAAGAAAGAACTAAAGAGAAAGTGAAAGGGGGAAAGAGAGACATGAAGAGCAAGGGTGGGAGCCATGGCACCAGACAGATACGTTTGGGCTGTTGAGGATAATGAAAAAGTAGACCAGTACTGCCCTCCTAAAGATGAACATTTCACCCAGTTCAGCTTTTCAGGCTCCCACCATTGAGTTGCACAGTGAGAGATGAGTTGATTCCTAATGTTCCTTCCAGCTGGAACCTCCTTTGATTCCAGATACAAGTAACACCTTGTCTGTGAGGCAGGACAGCTTTCAAGATCAGAGGTCAGTGGTTATCACCTAGTGCCATCCAACTGTGAATATAGGAAGTGTTCCCTGCAGGTCCTGTGTACAAAAGCATTTGGGTCCACTGTCTAGACAGTCACAGACTCAGGATAGGGGGCTTTGTTGAGTCCTGTGGGAGTCAGTCTGGATTCTCTGGACTCCAGGTACAATGATCCAGTGGGATGGTGTAGCCACTATATGCAGAGCTGTTTTCACTAGTCAGTCCCTCAGTGTGTAATACTAAGGCACTGTTCACTTTTAGCAAATGGCATTCAAGTTCCAGATACCAGCTGTAGCAGGAGGAACAGGTTATGTTCTACTTTTTCAAATGTGTCAGAGAACAATGTGTATTAAGTATAAGTTCGAGTAAGGAAGATTCGAATTTTCCAATGATAAGCAGAGAGTGAAAAGTTTCAGCATAAACACACATGATTTATTTACCAGACAATATCAAGAATATCAAGCCAGGCAAGGAAGCATGAGTGTGACCAGTAAAATCTTGACAAATACCAGAAGGAAAATGAGAACCCAACTTAGTAAGTGGTGGGAAAGAATCTGTGGTGATAGAATTCTTTTTATAGAGCCCATGTAGAAATAAGTGTAGTGTTCTTGAACAGTAGCCCATTTATACTGGAAGACTTCTCTTTGACATATACAAGCAAGCTGGTTCACTGAGGATGATTCTTCCCATCGGAAGAGTAACCTGATTGTTTTTTTCTCAGCTTAATAACCATTTTACTGCTGACCAGAATA
>NW_011494941.1:4339667-4339901 GCF_000754665.1 Bison bison bison
TTGAGTGCTTGAAATGTGGCCAGTGTGATTAAAGAGCCGGATTTTAAATGTTATTTTATTTTAATCAATGTAAATTAAGACTGACAGTTGATTCAGTTTTTGGAAAAGTTTTAGTATCTTTAGAGCAATTTTGGTATTATGAATCTACTTTTCCAGCTGTCGATTTCATGAAATCAAAATACAGGTCAAGTATCCATATTTCTAATGAAAATTTATCACCCCAATTGAGATGTC
>NW_011494941.1:4340494-4341821 GCF_000754665.1 Bison bison bison
GCTTTAGGTGCCACGTTTGGTGGTTAAGGCTAGCTTTGCCACTGAAGATTGAAATGAATTGAAATCTCAGGACGATGGTGGCCCCTCTAGTCTCACATGGAACTGAAAGTTTGCCTTGTTCTTTCTTTCAGTTCCTGAACCCAACCACTAGGTGATTTATCTAATGCAAATCTCTGTATGCTGGGAAAGCTAGGTTTTACTGGATTCTGTTGTGTTCTGTTTAAGCCTTAAACTCAGTGAAGGATCTAGTTGGTAGATGGTTTCAGGATGCTGGGCTTCTTCCTAGAAACTATCTGAATCTGGGTTCCCTGGCCAGACTCTGAGACAGAGGTTTGTGTTCAGGAAACTGACAGGGGAAGCTGGCAGGATCAACACAGGCTGGAGGGAAGTAAGGGGACCAGCAGGGGAGGACTGGAATGGCCATGCCACACATTGGAGATGTCTGCTCTGGAGGCAAGTTGACCCTTTGGAGTCATACCAAATTGAAGTGAGGAGACTGGGCGTCCGTGTCCACCGGTTGACCCGTCTTTGGGTGCAGGTTGCCTCTGGGGAAGGGACGGAATGAACCTTGAGGGAGGCAGCTCCATTCACAGACGACAATTCCCAGAGCAGGAAACAGCAGCCAGCACTCCCAGCAGCTGGGGGAAGAAGCCCTCCATCTAGGACAGGGTGTCTGGGCACCCCGCCACAGCATCCACCACCACATCTCAGTCTTGCTCTAACCATCAGCCCCCAGCCAGACTTGGCAACACCAAACCTTTCGAGTGCCATCATCCTAGACCTGGAGAGTGAGGAGGAGGGTATGTGTCCTCTCAAATTCCTCTCCTTCCTGTCCTGGAATGAACCCTAATGTCTAGAACACAGAAAGATTGAGGGCTTGGGAGAAGGGAGAGAGGAAGGGAGAGGAAGAGAAGGGTGAATCCACAGCCTCCAGTGCCCTAAGTCCCACGGTGGTCGAGGTCCGCACAGCGCTGTCTCATCCTCCTCTAACTGCCGAATCGGTCCCTGGGAGTTTGACTCTGATTTTTCTCTGTGTGTCTATCTGTCCATCCATCTGGTGATTCTGTTTCCTCTTTTCAGTTGTGTCTTCTAGGCTACGTTTACATCATGATCCTGCTTCTTCCTAAGCATTTCCCCTGCGTATTTGTAAATGCCCAGTAGTCTGTGATCACTAGACAGGTACATTTCCCATAGACCTCTTCTGCTTCTGCAGCTCATTATCTGTAATTTAACAGCTGTGCGTGTCATGTGTGTCTGTGCTCAGACAGGGATGTGCACACTTTTAACTCCCACACACCTCTAAAAGTGTGTTAGCATGAACTGGGTT
>NW_011494941.1:4342131-4342678 GCF_000754665.1 Bison bison bison
ACATGTCACTGGGGCTCTGGGACAGACTGTTGAGGAAAGCTATAATGAACTTCTTAATCCTTCTCTTTCTTTTCTTAGAAAACGGTATGTAGTGAGGATGGTCATCTAGTTCATAACAGCTTCATAAGTCTGCCTCTGCCCTGCTCATCAGGCAGGAATTAGACATCTTCTGTTGGGCGCAGTTTGTGGGTCTGGCACATAGTGGGGACTCGGAAGATGTTCACTCAGTGTGCAGTCAGTCAGGTCTCTCAGCTGTCTTGATTTTGGTTCTCTCGGAAGTAAACTTGAGACAGTGAGCCTAGTATAAGCTTCCCTGGTGACTCAGACGGTAAAGAATCTGCCTGCAATGCAGGAAACCTGGGTTCGATCCCTGGGTCAGGAAGATGCCCTGGAGGAGGGCATGGCAACCCACTCGCATTCTTGCCTGGAGAATCCCCAAGGACAGAGGAGTCTGGCCACGGGGTCACAAAGAGTCAGACATTACTGAGTGACTAAGCACATAGGTAGTTTATTTGGGGTATTTGGAGATACTAGTACATCATGAGGC
>NW_011494941.1:4343494-4343916 GCF_000754665.1 Bison bison bison
TTGGAGGCTGCTTCTGGGGGCGTTAGTTTGCCAGCATTTCCAGTCCACCTTGTGCATGGTCTGAGTGGCCTTTTACAGTACTGGTTCAGGAAAATTGGCCCTCAGGCTCAGAGATGCACGCTGGCTGTTGAAAATCTACTGGTGCTAACCTAAAAGGTCTGAGGGATATGTATGGATCACTGACAGGATCTGCTCCAATAGCTAAGTTTTATTCATTTGTTCACTGAACAAGTATTTATTGAGCTGCTTCTATGTTCCTGTCACTGTCCTAAGTGTTGAGGATACAACAATAAACAAAGCACATGCAGATCTCTGCCAATAGAGCTTACAGTCTAAGCAGGAAGCTAGATTCTAAAGGGACCCAACATAGACAGAATACGAAATTGTATAGCTTGTCAGGTGCTGAGAATGCTGTGAAAAAT
>NW_011494941.1:4344060-4345771 GCF_000754665.1 Bison bison bison
TGCTGTGCTGAGGGCATACCGAGACAGGGGAGGGGTGGATGGAAGCAAGGAGGCCCATCAGGAAGCACATCTTCTAGAACCTTCCATTCCACTCCATATTTACTTCATGAATAAAAGTTGAGAGTCAGAACAGACCTCTTGAGGCTACATGTAGCATAACACATTTTCTGCTGCATTCTGTTGGCTTAAACAAGTCAAGATAAGCCTAGATTCATGGGAAGGAGAAATAGTCTCACCTCTCGATGGGAGGAGCTGCATAGTAATTTTGTATGGGTGTGGAAACTAAAAAGGGTAATTACCATGACTATTTTGGCAAACAATCCTCCATGGTGAACAATGTCATGTTGAACTGCCAGTATCCCTGTTCTTAAAATATCCTTGGGTCAGTGCACCTCATATGATGGAGTAAAACAGAAGGTCCAGAAAGATGTCCCGTGTTGAATGTAGACCATGGTGGCCATGTCGGCCACCATATGCATATGGGTATGCATATACCAACTCAAGATTCAAGATGGGGTGTGGGTAAGTTGGAAAAGCACTTCCATGTAATGGCCTTGTTCCTTTTAACACCATGAAGTGTTTCTTTCTCAGCTTCCTTCTTCCCTTCTCATCGCTGCCTCTTCCAGGCCTCTGTGTCCTTCTTTCTTGAGAATAAGCATCCATCTTTTGTATCATGAAGAGAACTTTCCAGATCTTTGGTAACTTTACTCTTGACCATTTTGCACTGAATCTCCCAGTTCACTTCCAGTAACTTCCAAGGGATTTTCCCAACTCAAATCAGGACCCCAACTCTAACCCCCAAGATGAATTCTGTGCCAGTTGTTAATACTCCTTTTCTATCTGCTTTACTAATGGATGAGCCACATTTAAGAGCGAAGCTATTCGGGGTTGTTCTCTGAGTAGTGCGGAGAGAAGTATTCTGAAGGTGATGTTGACCAAAAGGTCTGATACTAGGTTCTTATATTAGAATAATTGATGGGTATGTTTCCTGACGGGGCTTCCCTGGTAGTTCAGCTGGTAAAGAATCCGCCTGTAGTGCAGGAGACCCTGTTTCAATTCCTAGGTTGGGAAGATCCCCTGGAGAACAGGTAGGCTACCCGGTCCAGTATTCTTGGGCTTCCCTGGTGGCTCAGACAGTAAAGAATCCATCTGCAATGCGGGAGACCTGGGTTCAATCCTTGGTTTGGGAAGATGTTTCCTGAGGTCTATACCTGTTTGTTTGTTTGTTTTTAATTTTTCTCCCAACACCTAAAACCTGGTAGACTCTCAGTTAATATGACCATGGAATTGAGGTCAGTTTCTCCAGTAGTCTATCTGATACCTCAGACTTTCCCCTCTTCTTCTCAAGCTAGGGGGGAAGGATCTTGGAGCACTGCTGTAGATTAACCAGATTTTTGTAATCTAGTTCAGCACTGTCCAATAGAACATTATATGATGACAGAAATGTTCCATATCTATGCCAATATGATAGCCACCAGCCATTTATGGCTGGCTACTTAGCACTGATCATGTGGTTAGCACAACTGAGAGACTGGATTTTTAACTTGCCTTAATTTTATTTTAATTTCATTTGCAATTTTAGTTAATTTAAATTTGAACTTCAATACCAGAGTAGACTGTGCAGTTCTAGATAGTACTTCTCAAACTTTTCCACTGAAGTGTTCCTGGTGGTAGAGAAAAGAGAATTAATACCTTGATAGTATGGCGGGTA
>NW_011494941.1:4345871-4346491 GCF_000754665.1 Bison bison bison
ACTTGGAAGTCTTGACTTTAGAACCATGATGATTTTTGCGTTCATGATATATGTGATTTTAAATATGTCTCCTCCACTGTGGAGCAGAGTGGATGGACCTCCTTAGCACACACTATTGTGTACTCTTGTGGATTCATGTGTGCCAGCTGAGATAGGTGACTGCATTGCGAGGAAGCTGCCTTAAAGTTTAAACACCACATTCTTCCTATTTTGAGCACAGCCTAAGAATGAAAACATCTCATGCACCACCCATTCCATGTTAGGAATGACCTTCTGGCTGGTGTGAGCTAGAAACCTCTCACTGCAATGCAAACTGTCTATTTAATAAAAACAAAAAAATCCCCACCCCCCCCACTAAGCTCATCAAGTGTATTTGATGAATCTGGTGGTGTCCATAATTTTTGTGACATTTACTTTAACAAGCCATGGGGATGACTTGGTGGTCAGTGGGCACTGACATTTAAGGAAGAGAAGACAAACTTTGGCTGCCCCTGACATGACTTTTTTCTTCTCCTCCTGACTCATGGCCTTGCCTCCATGGAAACTTAGTTTCCTGAGAGACATCTTGTGTTCTCTGGGTTTTGGAAGTAATCTATTTTTTTTTCTTTCAATATGCAGCC
>NW_011494941.1:4346591-4349634 GCF_000754665.1 Bison bison bison
GTCTGGCACAATTACTTGTAGTGAGTTGACTATGTTTTCCATGGTGTTTGAACTTTGTCTTGTTCTAAGGGGTGTGCATGTGTGTGTGCGTCTGCACATGCTTTTCCTTAACATGGAATTTGCTCCATCTTGTTTAGAAGAAAAACATATGGAAAAAAGAGGATTTAAGGAAACAGATTTTACAATATTACACAGATGCATTGTAACAACACCTATAAGTATGGCTGTTCAAGCGTGTAACTTCTGCAGCAATCTAGACAAAGAACCTTGTCAGCACTCCCAGGAGCTTTTCTTTTTGTCCCCTGCCAGTCCGTATATCCCACCCAGAGGTAACTATTCTGACATATGTCACCAGAGATTAGTTTTGCTTGTTCTTGACCGTACATAAATGGAATCATACCAAATGTATTTTACAGCATTATGTCCATAAAATGCATCCATGTTGTTGTGTGGATCAGTACTTTATTTTTTAATTGCTCTACAGTATTCTGTGCTTTGCTGTGCTTAGTCGCTCACTTGTGTCTGATTGCGACCCCATGGACTGTAGCCCGCCAGGCTCCTCTGTCCATGGGGATTCTCCAGGCAAGAATACTGGAGTGGGGTGCCATGTCTTCCTCCAGGGGGTCTTCCCCACCCAGGGATCAAACCCAGGTCTCCCTCATTGCAGGCAGACTCTTTACTGTCCGAACCACAAGGGAAGCCCAAGAATACTGGAGTGGGTAGCCTATCCCTTCTCCAGGGGAACTTTCCGACCCAGGAGTCAAACTGGGATCTCCTGCATTGCAGGCAGATTCTTTACCAGCTGAGCTACCCAGGAACCCCTCTGCAGTATTTTACTAGATGAATATACCACAGTCGATTTATCCACTTCCCCATTGATGAATGATATTTGGGTTGGTTCTAGCTTTTGATCATTAGGAACAAAGCTACTGTGAAGAGTCTTGTCTTCTGATAGGTTTCCACCCTCCGTTGTTTTGATGTACACCAAGAAGTGGAATTACTGGGTTGTCAGGTTCAAAGGAAGGTTGGGTTGCTCTAACAGAGATTCCATCTAACAGTGGTTTAGACAAGAGAGAAGTTTACTTCTTCCTCATACAGTAGTCAGAGACCCAGGGTGTGTCCATTGGGGTGCTCTAGCATACCCAGAGAGATACCCCTGTTCTGATGGTCCAAGATGGCTGACCACCATGCCTACATTCCAGACTGGAAGGTGGAAAGACAAAGGGAAAGTCCCTTCCCTGCAGAGACAGACCTTCTGAGAGTGGGGCATGCCACTTCCACTGAGACTGTGATTCAATGCTACCCACCACCAGAGTGCCAGAGGTCATCTTTATTTTGAAGAGCTTTGTGCTGGGAGATAGATACCTGGATATTATGAAAACTCTCTGCCACAGCTTACTTCTTGGGGTTGGCATATACCCCGCTAGGGGGAATGAGCATGCAGGTATCAATGTTCAGCTCTTTTACACCTGGGCTAGGAGAATCTCTGAGAATTTTTCTTCACTCTTTGGAGCACTTACACTAGCCATCCCCCTCATCACTTGTATACAGATGTCTCCCTGATAATGCTTTGCTTTTGTATTTAATATTCTGAAAAGAGAAATTACTACTCATTATTTTCAACGTTATTATTTTCCTAGTAGGAGACTGTGTCTTGGCTCAGTCACTTATAAGTTTGTTTGGTCTTAAAATAGTTGCTTATTCTCTCTGAGCCTCTGTTTCACCATCCATGAAATGGAAATACAAATGCCTACCCTGATGAACCATTTTAAGTAATGGAGATAATATATTTTATACCCAGTATAACTGGAGTGCCATGTGGTCCAGTCTTGGTGTACTGTCATGACAAAAAAATATCTGACAGCTAGAAGATGAAGTGTAATTCTTGTTTAGAAGATCAGTTTATAACTCACAGCAATAGTTCTCAGTACTTGCTCCAGAACCTGCCTCTTTTCATCTTTCAAACACACCTGAGCATCTTGGAAGTTTCTTTCTCTCCGTGTCCTCATCTCCTCTCAGTTCTCCCAAACTCTCCCAGACAGCCTCCCGCATCCCACCTATGTGGGTGCTTCTCTTTTGTCCCTCTTCCTATTCCTACCTCTGTTCTTTTTTTTTGCACTCAATAAATCTGAGGGAAAGAGGCTATGATTTTTCTTATATCCTTAATGTTTTCTCCTGTAACACAGGACAAATATCTGCCACTTAGTAGACAATCAATGGTTGCTATTTTTATAACCATCCAGATGATAAAGACTGTTAGCCCTCTTTGCTTATCTAGGACCCTCTTGGGCATTTGAGTGGAGGTGAATGCCATTGAGGTTGACCCTGAAAGCAGGGGTATGTGGTGGGTGGGCTACTGTTAGTAATAACAACAGCTGTTATGCAGTTTACCAAGTGTTTGCATATCATTCATTCATTCTTTTTATTTATGTGGATTTGTTTATTAATTGATAGCCTGGAAGAGTTTCAAAAGAGCCGACAGAAAAATATCTAGCGTAAGATGTCTCCAGGCCAGAGTACTGGAGTGGGTAGCCTTTCCCTTCTCCAGGGGATTTGTCCCAACCCAGGGATCGAACCCAGGTCTCCTGCATTGCAGGCGGATTCTTTACCAGCTGAGCCACAAGGGAAGCCAAGATGACATCAGTAAATAATAAATATGATCAAAGGGAAATAAAACAACATCGAGGCTCAAAAATGCCTACCTCAAGCTGATGTTTATCTCAGAAGCATTGGGGAAGCTGGAGGTGTGAGCCTTGTAGTTAGTTACTTTGAGGAATAAACTGTGGGGGAATACTTCCCACGTACAAAGTGCTTGACCACTACATAGTGGAATGAGCTTTGTCCCTTCGGTGTACAGCTTTAATGACTGTGGTACATGCCTGGGTTTTTTGCCTGATCCCTGCTTTTGCTGCCCTAGCAGTCGGCTTTGAACAGAAGAGGTACAATGCTATCAGCTCCCAAGATCTTGCTGCTCAGCTGGGTCTCAAATACCTTAATCACTTGTTATTCACCATGGACTCATAGTGAGTTTTTGGTATTTTGA
>NW_011494941.1:4349929-4351107 GCF_000754665.1 Bison bison bison
TGGTCCTGTGGTTAAGATTCTGTACTTCTAGTGCAAGGGGCGTGGGTTTGATGCCTGGTTGGGGAACCAAGGTCCCACTTGCTATGCTGTGCAGCCAAAATTTTTTTTAATTAAAAAAAAAAGTCACTATATGGGAAAGGAAATAACTACAAGGCATTCTATGAACTCAAAAGCACTGTGAGGAATTGTAGAAGAATTCTGATAATGCTTATATCAATGAATCTATCAGAATTTTAGAGTGGGCAACTCAGAGGTAGACCATGGTGATGAATGTTCTTGATTTATTTGAAAGTCACATGGGAGAAAGGAGGTTGGGATTTTCTGCTGAGGCTGGAAGCAGAAAGTCTGAAACCACCAAGGAGCAAACTCTGGAGCATTCACCTCAGGGCCCCATAGAGTTGAGCTGAAATGATCCTTCCTGACACATCCCTTTGGGAGACAGGCAGGGTGACAAGGGACCGGGAAGGGTTGTCTCCATGCAGCTGATGCCCTCATCCGAGTAACTCAGCTGACAAAGGCACCCTTTGACTCCCAATTGTCAAATTAACTTGTACTTTGTCCTCAAGTTCAGTATCCAAGGCTGATGTGTTGACTATCATCAGAGAGTTATCCAGGATCAGAAGTCCACTAATTTGAATAAAATACCATGCACCTCAGTGTTCACAGCAGCACTGTTTACAATAGCCACACTATGGAAGCAACCCAGGTGTCCATCAACAGATGAATGGATAAAGCAGATGTGGTATAAATATACAATGGAATATTATTGAGCCATAAAAAGAATGAAATTCTGCCACTTAAAGCAGTGTGGATGGACCTAGAGATTATTATGCTTAGTGAAATAAGTCAGAGAAAGACAAATACTGTACCAGGGTTGGTCAAGGAGAGGGGAAAACTGTGGGCAAGAGCTTTTATTACGATTTTCCAAGAGAAAGAATGGATGAGAGAGAGTAAGCCTCCATAGGATTGGCGACTCAGAATCATGTCAGTGGGCTCGGGCATATAGGAGCTGTGTCTCGTTGACCTGGGGTGGTTTGGGCAGGTGGATCATGGCCTAGAGAGCAAGAGACCATAAAGGAGGCAGTTGGGCATCTTGGCTGTGGGCTGGCTAGCTTGCATCAAAGACACAGGCTCCCAGGGAAGTGGTTGACTGTTGAGGAGCTAGGGAGCCCTGGGGG
>NW_011494941.1:4351282-4353434 GCF_000754665.1 Bison bison bison
GTTACATCGGCGTGGTTTCCAAAGAAGTAGCATGAGGTGCCGCCCTGCTGCCTCAAGCTCCATGATGAGAGTGTCTCATGTCGCACACACTGGCAGCAACAGCTGCCCTCAGAAGTGTGACGGGAAGTCCACGTGGAGATTTACGGCCAATTTAATGCTTGAGGTACCTGTGCTGTGATAGGTCTATGAGGTCCCCAGTCTTAGCCCTCTCTGCGTTAACTCTGACTTGAAGGGACACCCATTTAACATTTCCAGAAACCAAGTGAGTGTTTAGAAGAAATAAACACTCACCAGTTATTTTTATGTAACCGTGTTCCGCGTTTCGCTTAAGAAGAGAAATATGCTTTCTACAAAGCTGTACACAGGCTGTACCCGAGGCCCATTATTCCCAGGCTCACAGTGGAGTCCTAGTGGAATAATCTGCAGAGTAAACCCTTTCTTTATCCCCAGGGCCGAGGCAGAGGGCAGTGAGGGCAGCACGGGTGAAATGGCTTCTGAGGGGCTGTCTGACTCTGAAATGTGCTGACCTGGAGTTTTGCCAGTTGGCGCAGGTTGGATAATAGACTCTTAGATGGCCTACATCGAAGGGATGATAAAAGAGCGGCCGGGTCCTTGATCCCTGCCCCTGCCAGGTTCTAAACAGCATCAGCTATTGCAGGAGTCTCCAGACAGACTGCTCTGTGATTCCCTTGAGCCTCAGGAAAGAAGTTGGCTGTTATAGACCAGGATTGCTGATAGCCTGAGGGTGAGAGGGATGCAACTCACGGCCTTTCTCATCCCAGGTGTGAGCTGGGTTTTAGTCAGGAAAAAGATGGCAGCACTTTGGATTCTGAATATCAGTGGCAATTTGGAGGCTGTAGAACTTTCTACAGGGCTGAGAGGATGCTGGACACAGACAGCCTTCCTGCTAAGCAGACACATGCCTGGCTAAAGACTTTGGTGGATTCCACTGGTGATCGTGGCATGCCAGCCTTCCTCCCTGGCCAGAACTCAGGCATCACAGGGCACAACTTGGCTTTCTAAGAACCAGCATGTTAGGCAGCAAAAGATGATTTAGCTGCAGGAATTAAATGCAGATGTCTCTGAAGCATATGTTTCTGTAGCACCTAGTGTGGTATCTGCACATAGTAGGTGCTCAGTAAATGGTGATTGAGTGAATGAACAGATGTTTGTTTTATATATCCTAGAGCAGAAAGACAACAGTTCTTGTTTGAGTTTTAGAATGAGAGTTGTCCAAAAATGGAATGGAGTACGTTTTAAAATTTACCATTAAAGCCCCCAAAATGTCCAAGCTGTAGCTGGCTTGTAAAACTAATGATAATAACTCTCATTCAGCCATGACTGCATAACAAATAACCCTCAACTCAGTCGCTTAGAACAATGAGTATTATTCTCAAGCTTTCAGTTTTGCACATCGACTGTGGTGACCTTGCTTTAAGCTGCAGGTCTGCAAATTGGCTAATCTCGTTTGGGCTTGGCTCTAGTTTTCAGGTTAGATTTCAGTCGGCTTCACAGGGCTCTCATCCTTCCAGGACCAGTGGGCTAACCAGGGCGCATTCTTTTCATGGCCATCACAGAAGCACAAGCAGGCCAGCCCTGCAGCTCAAAGCAGGGCATTTTAAGCTTTAGCTAACATCAGATTTTCCAACTTCCCTTTGGCCAAGCAAGCCCAAAAGCCATGGGTGGTAAAGTATACTCTCCCTTCAATGGGACCATGAGGGCAATGGGTGATCACTGAGCAATAATCCAGACTCTCATAATAGTGATCATTTATTGGCTGTTATTCTGTGCTGGGCACCACACTAAGCATTTTCTGTGAATAAACTCATCTAACCATCTGACAACCCCAGGGGGTAGGCACCATCAGGTTTAAAATCTACTTTACGGATAAGAAAGTTGAGGCACAGAATTTCTGATGTACTTGTGGGAGAACACACAGTCGGAGGCAGCTGAACCAGGATTCACATCCCAGCAGTCCAGGCACAATGCCCGCTCTCTTAACCCCTGGTCTCCCACTCAAGACAGCGGGAAAGGTGTTGGCCGATGCTGGCGCACCTCCAGGTCAGCTGCACGCTGGCACAGATCCTGGCTCCTTTAACCTTTGTGGGAGTCTGGGTCGGGGAGGTTTTACTCTCTTTGTTTACTATGGGTG
>NW_011494941.1:4353612-4354523 GCF_000754665.1 Bison bison bison
CTGCCTTCAGTCCTTGGGAGGCTTCTGATTGAGGGCTCCCAGCCTACAGGGCGGCCTTTTATTTCTTGATTTTCCAGCCAGGGGATCACGCCCTGGTTGGTGCATTGGCATGGGCTGGGTGCCATGGCCCAATAGTTGTGCAGTAGTTCTCATGGTCTCCGAGCCCTTTCTCATGACATGGCATGTCCCCAGTGTCCCCGGGCACCCCGCCCTGTTCCTCCTGTGGCAGCCCTGGCTGTCCTGTGGTGTCTGGTTACAGGCTCCAAAGGGTGAGGCCAGTTGTGAGGCTGTGATTTTAGTGCTGCGTAAGAAGTCAGGGGAAATGAAGGGGCCTCTTTATGGCATGTTAACAGATGTCCCTAAGCCACAAGTCTCCGTCGCCTAAAGCCAAGGAGAAAGCAACATTTTTACCCCAAAGACGGGAGAGGATCCAAAGTCCCCAGTTTGGGGGAGCTCCAGGGAATTGAAAGTTCCCGACCCCCAATAAAGTGCCCATCAGCAGCTCTGTACATAACCTTGGTCTTGCTGCCCATCAGCCGGAGAAGTTGTGCCAATGTATACACCCACCCTTGCAACCGGGTCAAAAATATCTCCAAGCCAGCAAAACTCCAGTGCAAGTATTTCTGCTCACCTATTTCTCCTGGCATCTCACCTAGCCCTTCCATCCCACCTCCCAACTTCTGTCCTGTCACAATCTGATGATGACACCCGTCATGCAGGAGTCTTCGCTGGAGGCAGAGATTCCCAGAGATAAGGCCCCAGTGATCCAGAAAGAACAAGCAGGGGAGAATGTTACATTTCTTTGGCCTGCTGCCCAACGTTTCTTAACCCATTGCTTGAATTATCTTTCATACTAGAGTCAAGGCTTATCTCCAAAACACTGGAAACTTCCAGATGCTTCCCCCTTCCCC
>NW_011494941.1:4354647-4355158 GCF_000754665.1 Bison bison bison
CTCTTTTCGCCGTGGGCCCCTCTGGTGGCCTGGTGAGGCCTGGCCCCTACTCCCAACTAAGAATTGAAAATGTAGAAGCATCTAGAATTACAAGAGACCAACAGTTATTAAACACAGTGGCTAAAGAAATACAGTTATTAAAATATTAAGATAGGAATTGGTGATGTAGTGAAATATGAGCTTCTTATTAACCCACTGATTATCAAGCTTGATTTGAAGGGTTATCGAAGTGATATTTTGAGAGTCCTGAAAGGACAGTGACTGTAACATGAAAATGCCAGTGGTTTCTCTCGGCGACAGAGTCATGATAATATCACAGTGGTTTGCTGCCTCCATCCATAACTGGAAGAAGTGCGAGCTTTCAGTTAGAGATGAATGAAATAAAATGTAAAATTCCCCCCCAGGTCCCCAGACCCCTTGACTTCTAGGTGAAGAACCCCCGACATAGAAGCAGGCTGCATGGCACTTTGTAAGTTCCTTGAGGGCAGCTATTATGTTCAAACCACTTATG
>NW_011494941.1:4355258-4358744 GCF_000754665.1 Bison bison bison
TTTTAGCATAGCAGAGCTTTTTAAAAGTATGTTCACCTATGAATGTGTTTGGCTGCGGGGTGTTTGCTGTGGCATGCGGGATATTTCTGTTGTGACACATGGACTCGCTCTCGTGCGGCACTCTCTAGTTGTGGTGCACGTGTGGGCTTAGTCACTCCGTGGCATGTGGAATCTTAATTCCCCGACCAGGAATCGAACCTGCATCGCCTGCATTGCAAGACAGATTCTTAACCACTGGACCACCAGGGAAGGCCCTCACTTAATGTTCTTTAATTCTGTTTTTTTTTTTAATTGGAGAATGTCCAACATAAAATAAGTAGAATATGATGACCATCACCCAGCTTCAACTCTTACCAACTCCAGCCAGTTATGTTTCACCTGTACCTCACTCACTTCCCCTTCCCATATTATTTTGAAGCAAATCCCAGACATTGTATCATTTCATCCCATACTTTGATTTCTATATAGCAGATAGGCCACTAAATCTTTATGGATCACAGTCCCAGGACCATAGCGCTGGGTCAGAGAACCCTGTTCCAGCCACTGTCTCTCCAGTGCTTCCCAGCCTGTACCTGACGATGATTTATTTGTTCACTTCCACGTGGATTTGTTGTCTCATTCTACCACATGAGAGAGAAGGCTTGGTCTATCTGTTCATGGCTGCACTGCCAGCTTCTAGCACGGTACACGGCATAGAGTAAGCACTTAGTAATCACAAGACATTTTGAATGAGTGAATAGCTGAAAAACTGGTAGGTGATGGGGGTATATGAGGTTGCCGCTCAAAGTGGGGTCCCTGGACCACAGCATTGACATCTTCTGGAAACCCAGAATCTCAGGTCCCACCCCACACTTCCTGCCACAGAATCTACATTTTAATAAGATTCCCAGGTGATGCTATAGGCACATCACAGTTTAAGGGTCACTGCTGATTTGAGCCCTTCACTGGAAAGAGCAAGCATGCCAGCCAGGAAGAGCTTATGATTTCAAAGACCCCACCCACCCGGGGGAGGGATGGCTAAGTGCACTCATCCATGAGTCAGGCATCCTCGATGTGATGCATAACTCACCTTTGCCCACTTCCTGGTTCTGTAGGCCTCTATTTTCTGATCTGAAAAGTGGGATGAATGAGGCATATCTCCCAGATCACAGAAAGATGAAATAGGGCAGCAACTGTGGTATGGAGTACAGAGAAGGTTGTAAATAACTCCTGGGATAATTCTACTTGGCTATCTTTCCAAAATATGAGGGAATGACAAATTTGAAAAGCTATGATAATTTTACTTGCATTAGAAATCTTTCCCCCTCTTGTTTGATCATGATAACTGAGAATGCTTAGAAAACCTGTAAAGTGTGAAGTATGGCTCGGGTGCCCCAGTGCCTCACGTATGCATCTTTTCCCCTTTTCTGCAACATCCTTTTCCTTCTAGGGCATCAATCACCTTATCTCCTAAGATCCTGCTCCCAGGCAAGACACCCCATATTGGCAATCACAAAGCATTCCATTCCCTAAGAACTTTGGGTTCCTGATCATGGATAAAAGTTTTTTTGTTTTTTTTTTTCCCCTGATGTAGGCATCAGAAGACTGGTGGGGAAAGCCTTTAAAAAAAAAAAAAGAAAAATTTACATATGTGCATGCATCAAGAATCACATCCCATGGAGAGGTGCCTGCTTTCGCCCTGGGTGTTATGAGTCCTGATTGTCAGTCTACTTTTAGCCATAACCATGGATCAGGAGAAGGGGATGACAGAGGATGAGATGGTTGGATGGCATCACCGACTCAATGGACATGGGTTTGGGTGGACTCTGGAAGTTGGTGATGGACAGGGAGGCCTGGTGTGCTGCAATTCATGGGGTCACAAAGAGTCAGACACGACTGAGCGACTGAACTGAACTGAACTGATGGGTCAGCAAGTTCGAGTCAGTTAAACCCAAGGGTAATTAGACAGTTTGGGGCAGCTTTTCCCTTTTCTAATCTGGACGGATTTTCTACAACTGAGCCATGCAGGAAGGCGAAACTCAAGCTTTTTCAAGATTCCAGGGAATAATGATGGCCAAGGTGAATGTTTCACACTGCCCGCCCCCCACCCCATCACTCCCTGGGCTTGCCTCACACATCCATTACATGATACATTGTGTTTACCTGGGGCTTGTTCCAACAGAGCTCAGCAATCCTACTTCTAACTGGGCCTGGCTGTGTATTTACATGGTAAACATTTCTATAAAAGAAAGGGAAATATTCACTTTAAAATATCTTATAAAAATTGCCCTTTAGAGGTGAGTGGATAGGAAACAGCAAACATTTCATATTTGTAAAACGAATCATTTTATAAAAATGTTACCCATAGACCAAAAACTTAGCAACAACAATATTGCTGAGAGGATAATAATACTTGCTTAAGTTACTTTAGCATTCTGTAGATATAAAGGCCCTTTCCTATCGTCATCTCATCTAAGCTTCTCAGCAGTTGATCCAGTAGACAGTGTGAGTTCCATTTAAAAATGAGAAAATTAAGCCTTAGAAAGGTTACATAAATGGCCAATGTCACACCCTTTGGCAGGGAGAGCAGGAATATGAGCCTAGGTCTTCTGACTCAAAACCAAATGCCACATCAGCCAAGAGTAACATACAAGCCAGTTGCAAACCCAGTGGCACACTGCTGCCTCAAAGTATGTGTACCGCTCAGCATTCAACCAGGATAATGGAACCATTCAAGGTATTTACAGAGGGAGAATTTAATACAGGGAATTGGTAACTCTGACTATGGAAGAGCTGAGACGCCGAACAGAATGGTGAGGGAAGTCAGAATTTAGTGATGGCAGGAAGCTGCTACCATTCTGAAAGCTAGAGGGACAGAGGTTAAGGGCTGGAGGCCTCGTGAACAGGCTGGGCCAAGGGTGAGCCAGCCTGATGGGAGTTGGGACCACACAGGAGACATGGCCGTGGGCTGAGAATGAGCGGAAGAAATACTTCTTCCCTCCTCCTGCCCTCCAGCTTCATCTCAGACCCTCCCATTGACTGCACCTAGCTGGCAGCCACAGGCCCTGAAAGATGCAGCCTGCAGAGGTGAGGCTTCCTTGCTTGCCCAGCAGAGCACGTGGATCTAGGGATAATATGCCCAGCATGGCATCTCTACACCTAGGCATGTGTATCCTCAGACCAATAGCTTTGTGGTTTGCAGGCAGATTCTTTACTGTCTGAGCCACCAGGGAAGACTTTTCCTCCCTCATGGGGATCCCCAGTTCCCCTGGTTTCTTGAGGATGCCCCCTCCCTCCTGTTGACCTTCCTCCTTCTCCAGCAGGTTTGGCAGCTATCCACTTCTGACTACTCTTCAGGGCTGCCCCCCTACTGCACCGCACCACCCCCCCAACAAAAATTAAAAAAAGGAGTTTGCAAAGGTGAGAGAAAGTGGTTTAGATCGGTCCATTTACACATTTGAGGCCCAGATAGAAGCCTCTTGTCACTGTGGGAGATGGAGACCAGAG
>NW_011494941.1:4358844-4359684 GCF_000754665.1 Bison bison bison
GGAGACCAGAGCTCCAGTGACCCCATAGAGGACTGCGTCAGTGAGCAGATGTCAAAGAGAACACTGCCCAGTACCCTGCCCGGAGAACTGGTTTGGCAACAAAGTTGATAGGCCCCAAGGACTGGCATTCATCACCCATTCTTCTGGATACTGCCTAATTCACCTGATGAAAATACTCATTTCAACCTTTGTAGTTTTGTCAGAGGAGAAGGAAATAGCAACCCACTCCAGTGTTCTTGCCTGGAGAACCCAGGGACGGGGGACCCTGGTGGGCTGCCGTCTCTGGGGTCGCACAGAGTCGGACATGACGGAAGCGACTTAGCAGCAGCAGCAGTTTTGTCAGATCCTCTCCTGGTGTGCTGGATTTTGCAGGCTTGTTGTCTCCCTCTGTTTACCACCCCTCCTTCCACCCCTAGGGCTCTGTTCTGTTTCTGTATTTCTCTCATAAGGTGAGTTTGTTTGCAGGACATGTCTCCCCCTTCGTTCACAACCTTCTGTGTACATAATTGGACACATCTGATGCCCTTAAACCAAAATGGGAAAACCCTGGCACAAGAAAAATCATTTCTGTGGTTCCTAGCGCAGTTCTGTGAACTCTTAGCAATGAGAAGGGAAACTCATGGTCATTTGGGTTCACGATTGGGAAGAGATAAAAGGGAAACTCTACGCCTCATTCAGGGCCAGGCACACAATAGCGTCTCAAAAAAGAAATGCTCGCTAAGTGGATGGGAACATGCAAAATGTACAGTACCCTGTTCATTTCCTTTGACAGGTGTCTTTTTGTGTTAAATACACACAGCAGCATTTGGTAGCAGGCAACCAATGTCATGAAGTTTTTCT
>NW_011494941.1:4359784-4360375 GCF_000754665.1 Bison bison bison
TATGTTCTGTAGCTTTAAATATTTATTATGCACGCTTTCAAACCAAGAATAACATAACAGCCATGTACCCACCATCCAATTCTATCAAAGCTAACATTTCTCCCAGGCTTGCTCTATATTTGTTTAAAGAAAGAAAATGTTACAGTAGGGATCGAAAGCTCCCGTGGCCCCTGTCTAATCTGATGGCCCTCTCCTTCCCCACTGGGAACTATTATCCTCATTTTGGCATTTCAAGCCTTGCCTCCATCCGTTTTAATACTATTACTGCATATGTATATGTTCAAAAACATTACTGACATGTTTGCAAATTTGCATAAATCCTATGATACTGTGTGTCTTTCTATAACTTGCTGTATGATTCAAGCATATTGATCTGCACAGCTGTGCTGCCTTCATCTTTCACTGCCCTGAGGAATGGTGTGAGAGGAATACATTGCAATTTATTTATGCCCCCTCCTCTGGATGAGTATTTAGTGAAGTGAAAGTTGCTCAGTCATGTCTGACTCTTTGCAAACCCATGGACTATACAGTCCATGGAATTCTCCAGGCCAGAATACTGGAGTGGGTAGCCTTTCCCTTCTCCAGGGGATC
>NW_011494941.1:4360475-4361341 GCF_000754665.1 Bison bison bison
TATCAGGTATGAGTATTGAGGTTACTTCCAATTTCTTGCTCCTGCAAACGGTGCTGCCACAAGCAATCTTGTCAAATGTCCCTGTGGCCTATGGGAGAAAAAAGGACTCGAAGCAGTGGATCTCAACTTTTTCTACATATCAGAATTGTCTGGGAAATTTGAAATGTCTCAGGGTCAGGCTGCACCTAGCCCAACTCCATCCACATTGCTGGAGGTGTGAAGCAGGCACGCACCTGTATATTGTTAAAGCTCCCTCAGACAATCCCAGCGTGCCACCAGCATGGACACCCATTGCTTTAGGGTAGCTAGCTGGAAATGAAATGTCTGGGTCTGAGGGTTTGTTCCTCTTCAGCTTTGTAGATGTTGCCAAGTTAGTCCCCGAAGTCATCCTCCAGGTCCTGGGGCCATCAACAGAGTATGAGGTCTCCTATCCCTGTGGCATCACCTCCTCCATGACACTGTATTGATCCCTCAGAGATCTCCAAGGAGGCAGAGAGCTATCCCTTTGATGGCCTCCCACGCCTGCCTCCACCTGATTCATCTGTTGATAAAATCTTGCCATGCCCCAAGGTTGCAGAGGAGGAGCTGTTCTCACAAAGCATAACTCAAAGCTTGGGGCTCCTAAAATACCACATTATTTTGCAACTTAAGATGCTGTGGTTGAGAGGCTCCTGCCATCTGTACTAGTCGGTATAGTCCAGGAGGCTTTTCAGGGTGTGGTCTGGCGCTTACCAGTGATGTCTAGTTTGGGGGGGTCAAGTGACAAAGGGCACAGACCAGGTGGTTCTCGTGTTGCTTTGCCACAGGTCCAATGCAATTGTCCTCTGAGCAGCTGGAGAAACGGGATGTTGAGCCAAGCCCAGACT
>NW_011494941.1:4361746-4362797 GCF_000754665.1 Bison bison bison
GGCATTCTCTGCTGACTGCCACTCTCTCTGGCTTAAATATCAGTGGAGCCCATTCTGGGCCATGGCTGGCTAGGAATCTCCTGGTCAGTTGGCACCTCTTTTATTGGCCTCTCTGCCAAGATTGGGCAGGGAGAAACCTGGGGACTTCGAGGACTAACTACCTTTGCCCATTCCATCCTCACCTTCCCATCCGTATTCCTTCCACCCCTACTCCCATCTTGGCCCTGTTAGAAAGCACAACTTATTTGCGTCCAGAATCTCATCTCGGGGCACCTTCTTGCAGGGTTTTACTCTGCTGCTTAATGTTGCTTTTGACTTCACGTCCTGGAGCAGGTGCCTAATCGGGGATGCTAGTGCATGCAGTTTACCAGGAGAACAACCTCAGGAGAAGCCGGTAAGGGTGTGTAGGCGGCAGAATGGGGCAGGACTGGTATCTTAGAGAGAGGGCTTGTGTACACTCGCCCAGTCTGGCAGTGGCTGGGAGCTGCCCGTGAAGAGGGAGGGCCTAACCTCCCAGGCTAGGTGGCTCTCCTCAGGGCAGCTGTCCCAAGGAGGGGACAGTTGTCAGCCACTAGCAGCCCCCGCTCCCACCAGCCGGGGGATAAAAGCTCTCACATAGTGCCATACAGGGCTATGGGTGGAGATGGGCCTCGTGTAGGTAGGGAAATAGTAAGCACAATTGCTGTGCACGTCGTGAGAGGACTCTGCTGAACAATGCATCTTTATTCTGGCTCCAGATCTGAGTCTAGCTTTGCTGTCTTCCATCGTAACCCTGGAATTGAGTCTGGGACCTGCAGCATGCCTAGGAGCCACTTTGCATGTTGAAAAGTGTTCTCAGGCACATGTGTGACCCGAGAAGCAGAAATGTGGTGATGAAATTAATCCCCTAGCAGATGGCAGAGGAAGGCCACTGCCTTTCCTGATCTGGACTCCCAAGCTAGGTGGTGGTTCCCAGTCAGGGCTTCAAGGCCTGGAAAGCAAACAGCAGCCCTGAAAGCTTTGGATGCAATTGCTTCCTTAAGCCATAAACCTGGGCAACCCAGATAAGTGT
>NW_011494941.1:4362897-4364091 GCF_000754665.1 Bison bison bison
TCCAAAGCTTTCAAGGCCTGGAAAGCAAACAGCAGCCCTGAAAGCTTTGGATGCAATTGCTTCCTTAAGCCATAAACCTGGGCAACCCAGATAAGTGTGCCCAAAGTTTGCTGGGCCCAGATCAGGTTTTCTTTTGCAGGTTTTCAGCCTTCCTTGATTCCGATCATGTCTTCTTGTTTGTTTGTCTGCTGGGGGTTCTGCAGGGAGAGAAAAGGGTTCATCACAACATCTCAGCTGACATCCCGCTGTTGCCTATTGTACTGTGTGGCCACGTTTCCTCCTGGGGTGCCTGGTTAGAACTTGCACTCTGAAGAAGCAGCACTAGACAGAAATAGCGAAGATTGTGGCTCCCTTTCTGTGGGAGGCCAGGGAAAGGAGTCTGGAGTTTTCTATACAAACTCAGTGTGGGGGGTTAAGCCTCTGTGGACATCTCCAGCTGCTCCTTTAGCGTGTGGGGCTGGGCTCCATCTTGGCTCCACCACTCATCAGCTGTAGGAGCTTCTTTAGCGGAGGCCCTCCATTGCTCCCAGGCACTGTCATTCTGCCTCAAAGTGGGGAAGATAATACCTGTCTTAAATTGGGGGTGGTGAGTGAGGGATTAAATGACATAGTGTGTAAAGTGCCTGTCACATTGTAAATACTCAGCAAGTGGCAGCTGTGATGGCTTCCCAGGGCAGTCCTTTTGCATCCCTGGTTTATGGGAGTGTAGATGGTGTGAGGGTATTTTGAGAGTTCCCCCGAGACCCAGCCACGGCAGGAAAAGACAGGTCAGAGGCGTCCCATCCCGAATGTATGGGCACGGTGGCCATATGTCTCGAATATGTCTGGAGTTACAGTTTCAGATAGTCTGCCTCAGTGGGCAGCCACATCAATGTACAGATTTGGGTTTCATAAAGTATGATCACTGTTCTTGTGGGGAGAATATAGCTCTGGGCCAACCTGCTGGGGAATATTAGGAGTCCTTGGAGCATCTGGAGAGAAAGCAGTTTCCTCATGGGGTTACTTTTGGTGTTTAAAACTCCACTTTCAGTTGTTTAGTGGAGAGTTCATGTAAGTCAATTGATTGTTTTTTCTTTTTAACCTCAGTGTTCCATATCACAGGCCAGCCTGTAAAGCACCGTGTTTAATGGATACCCATGTCAGCTCAGGAGAAAAAGATACCGTTTGTCTCTGGTTCCTGCCATCTTTTTTTGT
>NW_011494941.1:4364800-4368187 GCF_000754665.1 Bison bison bison
CCAAGGACAAGCAGGCGAACGAGGTCTCAGGCTAGCAGTTTGTCACCCTTGCCCCGCTTTTCCCTCTGAGCTTGGGGAGGGTGAGCGGGGGACAGTGGACAGACGGCCTCCTGGCCCTTCCTCCCCACCCCATTCCTGTCCCTTCTCTTTCTGGAACTTTCTCCACGCTCCAGTTAGCAAATCCGCATTTTAGCATTCAGGCTGAAACTCCAGTGCCAGCGCAAGGCAACTAATGCCAGATGACTTGAGAAAAACCTGACGTAAGGAGCCAGAGCTTCCTATTTGGCCCAACACACCTGCCTAAACACAAATTCAAGGGGAGGGAGGAACCGCAGCCCTGTTTAGATCCTGACTGGACCCACTTTGCTGCCAGAAACACCTCCGTTTTGCTCTGAGTTCCGCTGACATATTGGCCCTTCCTCTCCTGTCCGCCCTGCATTCCTCATCTACAGTTGCCACCCTCCAGTCCCCAGTGCTAACTGTGAACATCCTCTTGGAAAATGACCTGATCTTTCTAGAACTGTAAGCCTGGAAAGAAAAAAAAAATGCATGAATCCCTTGCCTTCCTGGCCCATATATGTATTTTTTAATTACACAGAATGTGTTTCTAGAGGGAGAAGTGTTATTTGAATTCTGGAGCTTTGCTCTGGCAATGGTGTGAACTCCATTAACTCCCCATTAACGTTGACTTTTTGATGATGGCCAACCTATTATCCTTTTGATTTCACTTTATTAAATGAGTGTTTGGGGAGAGGAGCAATGTTGGAATAAAGATGCCTCCGTTTGGGACCCCGAGGGCCCAGTAATGTCGTTTTGCTTAAAGAAACACTTATCTGGCACCTACTCTGCACCAGGCACTGGCCCGTGCACTTTACAAATACCAGCTCACTTAATCCTTATCTCAACCCTTTATGGTAGAGACTACCATTATCCTCATTCTTCAGATAAGGAAGTGGAAGCCAAGAGATGTGGACCAAGTTGCCTGAGGTGCTGCAGGATGCTGGGGTTGGGACCCAGGCCTTCTGTCCCCTGAGTCCCGGCTCTGAACCTCTGGCTCTGTTCCCTGTGGTGCATTATCTGGGACCCCATTTCCTTATTTGTATAACGGATTGAGGAATGAGCTGTATTCTTCCTAAATTCTATTCTCAGACAGCAATAGCTTCTCAGGCTTTCTTTAGCCACAACACCTGACTTTCATCATTTTTGCCCCAGTCTGGATGTTGAAATAATTCTTTCAGCTACCGTGTTCTGTGGCATAGGTCCTACTTCTCATTCCTGTTCTGCAATCTCAACATTGAGGAGGAGAAATGACCCCTGAATGAATTGGCTTCTCAAAGTGCATTCTGAGGCTTGCCAGTCCAGCACCAGGCTCAAAAGAAAGGGTTCCCAGGCAGGACTTTGGGAAGCCCTGCAGACCATTTCTCACCCTCTGGGAATTCATAGTGCATGTGAACTTGTTAAAGGAACCTAGATGTTCCCAGTTGAAAAAACGATTCCACTTAGATTATTCAAGTGTTTACCATCCCTGTTTTGCCATGGAATCCAATCTTGGGGTAGCATTTAATGAATGTCCCCCAGAGCCGGGGTTCTGGCACACTCTAGGGCCACATGGCTTATGCATTCTTGAGTGGTGTCTCCAGTTTCGAATCTGCAAGGACTTGAAAGTTTAGGCCTTTGGTGCTGGTACCATATTAGAAACAGTAGGAGTCTCCTGGAAAAAGCTTACATATCTGCTCCTTCTTGGGATTCTCAGCTAACAAGAAATGTATGCTTCACCGCAGCCACCCTGATGGTGAAAGTAGTCACTTCAGTGCAAACTGTACGTTCAGATGTGAAACTGCACCCTGCCCCCTGCCAACATCTCTCCTGTCACCATCCTCTGTCAGCTTGAGAATGTGCTTCTCTGTTGACTTCTCCTCACCCTCTTCTTACCCCTCATTTTCTCCCCATTTATTCTTGGACTCCTGCCATGTTTATTCTCCTTGGCTTTCCACTCCAGTTTCTCTCTGGAAGCCTCTACCTTTCAGGATTCCTGAGGACAGGAACAGAGGCCCGGCTCCTGGGAGAGCAAAACCCTGAGCCTGGGCCACCTCGTGCCATGTCTCACTGTTTCCATTGGCTGCTTCTTTATTTTTACAACACCCACATGCCAAAAGGGGCTTCTTTACTCCGTTTGCTGGTTTTCTTTTATGCTGTGTCCTTTGAGATTAAAAAATAAAGCAGATGCCTAGGATTACAAATAAAACCTCCAACTGGAAACAAAGGAAGAAAGTAAAATGAAACATGCAAGCCTTCCTCTCTCCTGAGTTCTTCTCTCCAAAGATAAACACCAACAACAGACTCACATGTATTGTTCCAGGAAGGTGTTATGCAATTACCTGCCTGTGTGTGTTTGCATGAATATCTCTCAATCTAGCTCATAGTACACACGATACTCATTATCTGGCTTTTCAGTTAGCTTAATAACAAACCTTCAAAATCTTTCCAGATCCAAATGAGCTACTTCTTCTTTTCATCAGATGCATAGTATTTACAACTCTATAATTTATTGAACCAGTCCCCACTGAAAGACATAAGATTTTCCATCTTTTGCTACCAACATTGCTGCATTGTATGTTCTTTTGCTCGGAACTTGGCTTCCTCTTTGGGAATTGCCAGTTTAAAAGGTGCTGTGTTTTCCAACTGGAGAGATAACTGCCAAATTGCCCTCTGATTAGGTTGACCATTGGTGCTTCTCTGCTGTGTGGAGCAGAACCTTCCTTCTTCCAACCTGTAGCAAGTCTGGGTATGACCAAGCTTGTAGCCTTTGCTCACTTGAAATAGGTGACACAAGCAATGTGTACTGATTTTATATGACAGGTCTTATGTTTAGTGTGATTTCCTTTGCAGAATACCTTCGACTCCATTCTCCCATTTAATCTGCATAATGAATAGTGATGTTGGGATTAGTGTTATTTTCCATACAAAGAAGCTGAGGCTCAGAGGGAGAAAGTGACCAGAGCCAAGCACTGAGGGAACAGTGAATCAAAACCAGGTTTCCTGCCTTGAGATTTCATTTGTTTTCACTAAATTGCATTGTCTCTCCAGCAGGGCTGAGGGTGGAAACATTGTGTGAATATGCGGGTAATATGGCACCAGGACCTGAGAAAAGGGAGATGGCTGAATCCAGGCTCTTTCTCTTCTGCTCCCAACCATTCCCCCTAATACCCTGCAAACCTCGCATTTCAGCCTCAGATCTTTCCCTCTACATTATCCGATTTAATTCTCACACCAAGCATTCTTTTTCCTCATCTGACTTCCAGACAAATCGTCTCTTTGTGGATCCCACTGAAATAGAACCAGGGAATAGGGAATTAAGTACCATGTGGTGTGAAATTTAAGTTAGAA
>NW_011494941.1:4368287-4369085 GCF_000754665.1 Bison bison bison
AGTTATCAACAAGACAGCGCATTGGCCCTGGCAGCCAGTTTTCCTTCCTTCCAGGAAGCCTTCCTGTCCTGTCCTCGAGGGCCTGGAACGCTCAAAGCTACTGCACATTTCCCAAGCTCACCTGCAGAGGTCCTAGTTGGAAATTAGATTTTGTCAACTAGACGTAGTTGTGCCTTTTGGAATCTGCTGGGTGGGGTTGGGGTGGGGTTCGCATTCACTGTTTTCTAGGGAATACATCTGGGATGGATCTTCCTCTGGACACTCTTAAAGCTGAGAAAAACACCATACAAGTTAGATGGGCAATGTTATATGATGGAGTATATTTTGAAGTGTCTACTTTTAAGATTCCATCCTATCTTTTATAGTTTTCTTTTCTCCAGCCTGTGTCTGGGTTTCTACAATCCCATTGGCTAGTCTTATAAGACGTTTTGCTAAAAACAAACAATCCCTAAATAGCCAATAAACAAAACCGGCACCAAAAATGTCTGTGCTTTCATTTGTAAATGGTGACATCTTCAGATGCCATGTTTCCTGGGTCATAAATGAATACTTAGCTCATAGGTCACTGACAGCCCTGAAATGAGTGAAGAGAGGGCTTTATTGCTGTTTTGACATCTGGGGTCTTTATGTGATGACATCTTTTCTACTGTGACTTGTACGCTCCTGTGAATTTGTCTGTCACACCTTTCCCCGTCTTTACTTGTGCTGGATTTTTGCTTTGAGCTGGGGGGGGGGGAACCACAAATACCTAAAACCACACCTCACCACACCGTAATGAAGATCAAAGTGAAAAAATGA
>NW_011494941.1:4369570-4370933 GCF_000754665.1 Bison bison bison
GCCTTTTTTATTAGGAGCCAAGAACAACGTTCACTGTGCTTCTAGTTCATCTCTCATAGTGTTGCTTTGCCAAACATTTCACTGTCTTTCTCTGAAAGGTGGAGGCAGGAGTGATAAAGGTCAGCATTTGTTGAGTGTTGACTCTGTGCCAGGCCTAGTGCTAAGCATTTTACACATACCATCTCACTTAATTCTCATAGGCAGCCTGAGAGTGGTGATGTTATTATTTTTAGAATTGTATTGTATTCATTGAGGTGAAATGTACATAACAGAAGTCATCCTTTTATTTTATGATTATTTGGAAAAGTTAACGGTTCAGTGGCATCTAGTACATTCACTGTGCTGTGCAGCCAACCACCTCTGTCTAGCTCCAAAATATCTCCCTCACCTTCGGAGGAAAGCCCAGACCTGTTCAGCAGCTGGGCCCCATGTCTCCCTCTCCCAACCCTGGCAACCACCAATTTGCTTCACGGTGCTCTGGATTTGCCTGTTCTTGGCTTTCCCCAGATTTGGAGTCAGACAATATTTGTCCCTTTGTGCCTGGCTTCTTTCACAGGAACATGAGTTTTCAAGGCTCCTGTACCTTGTAGCCTGTGTTGCTACTTCATTCCTTTGGATGGCTGAACAAGACTCCATTGTATGGAGAGGCCACGCTTTGTCGATCTGTTCATCCACTGACGTCCCTTTGAGCTCTTTCTCCCTGTTGGCTGCTCTGGAGAGGGCTGCACGAACACAGGTATAGAGCTTGTTTGCCTACCAGCTTTCATTTCTTTGGGGGTATATATGAAGGTGGTATTATTTTTGTCAGTATTTTGTGTGGAAACTTGGTACAGAGAAACTATGTGCTAATAAGGGTTAGAGATAGAAGTCAACCCAGAAACTTCATGTAACCTCCAGTTAGTTACGCTACTCCCCACACCTATACTTTGGGGCTGTTCCTGGAATCCTCCCTGGGAAACTATCCTACAGCATGGTCTCTTTAGCATTGACATTGAAAGTCTAGTGGCAATGGAGGAGTTCAAATGGGATCACTGCTCTCCGGTTAATAGTGTCATGGGAGCCATCTTGCTTTATTCCTGAACTTTAGGTAGTAGTCGGACCTAGCTCGAATCTGTGTGGCATGTTACTTTTACAAAAAGATCTCTGCATAGGATTTTCATTTGGGGCTTCTATGCAGATGATACCACCCTTATGGCAGAAAGTGAAGAGGAACTAAAAAGCCTCTTGATGAAAGTGAAAGTGGAGAGTGAAAAAGTTGGCTTAAAGCTCAACATTCAGAAAATGAAGATCATGGCATCTGGTCCCATCACTTTATGGGAAATAGATGGGGAAACAGTGGAAACAGTGTCAGATTTTATTTTTT
>NW_011494941.1:4371076-4372071 GCF_000754665.1 Bison bison bison
GAGAAGACTCTTGAGAGTCCCTTGGACTGCAAGGAGATCCAACCAGTCCATTCTGAAGGAGATCAGCCCTGGGATTTCTTTGGAAGGAATGATGCTAAAGCTGAAACTGCAGTACTTTGGCCACCTCATGCGAAGAGTTGACTCATTGGAAAAGACTCTGATGCTGGGAGGGATTGGGGGCAGGAGGAGAAGGGGACGGCAGAGGATGAGATGGCTGGATGGCATCACTGACTCGATGGACGTGAGTCTGAGTGAACTCCGGGAGTTGGTGATGGACAGGGAGGCCTGGCGTGCTGCGATTCATGGGGTCACAAAGAGTCGGACACGACTGAGTGACTGAACTGAACTGAACTGAACAACCATCTGCAGTTGGAAGGGCCAACTTTATAACTTGCATCTCCATATTGCACGTGAAGAAACGGGCTTAGAGAGGTTAAGCAACTTGCTCAGGGTCACACAGCTTACAGGTAGGTGATCCCGGGCTTACGCTGGGTCTCCTTTGGCCTTTCTGCTATGCCATGCAGTTATGCAAACTGCTTTCTTTTTTTTGAATTAATATATTTATTTTAATTGGAACACAAACTGCTTTCTTTAAATCAAAACCCGCTTGTAATAAAGGAATGTTATTTTAGAGCAATCGTGCCATGATACCTAAATAATAATAGCTGCAATAAACAGTTCCAGTGTCTGTGGTCGTGCAGCCCAGTACAGTCGAGCATGGTAACCTTTTACCAGCACGTGCCCAGCAGCACCTTTGTATCTGAAACAAGCATCATAAAAGCTCTTGTCCCCAAAAGGTACACCCCATCCCCCAGGGTCTGTCTCAGAGTTTGTCTCTGGAAGCTGTTCACCCTTGGTGACATTACTCTTGACTACAAGTGACAACTGTTATTTTTCCTCTTTTTAAATACCTTCCCCGTGATTTTCTCACATCATAGGAACTGTCTCCTTTTTTAGATGAGGACTCTGGAAATGAGAGCCAGCAGGTGGACAGT
>NW_011494941.1:4372247-4374005 GCF_000754665.1 Bison bison bison
CCTCATTACTCTGACATTTTATTTTTGGACTTTTTGGAGGCAGCCATGAGCCTTCGATGGCCAATTTAACTGATGGCCTAAATTTGTTTTACTTATCAATTCGAGAGCAACATTTTCCATCCAGTTATTTCATTCCGTTTCATAGATGAGGAGTTTGTTCGCTTGACAAGACTTGGAAATGAGCCGTCTTTTGGGTTAAGGAAAAATAAGGAATTGAAGCTGATGCACCAGAGCTTGACCCCGGTGGTGGATGGGCTGGTTGTCTGTAGAATTCCAGCTCTGTGCCTGAGCTCAGTAGTGAGGTACAAGTCCCTTGGCCTTAAGCTCTAGGAGATTAAATGTACAGCAATTTCCTGAAGCCGAGTTATCTCAAGGATGAGAGAAGCTATTCTGGGGCCTTATGTGACCTTGCTTGTGGGTGGGCAGGATGTAACCTTGGACAGCAGGCCTGCGTGCCTGGCCCCTTGCTCTCCAAAAGGCTCTCACTGCTCTGGAAGATTAAGGAGAGAGACGAAGGACCACAGCTGGCCTGCCACCTTGTTGTCGTCTGAGAGTGGGTGTAGTGACAGAGGGTTGGGGGGCCAAGCATCCCCTCAGGCTTCTGCCACAGTGATTCCTTGTCTCTCTTCTGTCCCTGGGGCTCAGTATGGGGACTTCTCCTGGGGCCAGTTGGAATCTGGCAGAACTAGTGGCTGTTTCCCCGGCTTGTCGATGAGACAGTCATCTTCAGAGGGTGTGGTGGGGAGGGAGGGTGGTGGTGGGGAAGGAGTGTATTGGGCCATGAAGAAGCTCCCTGGGCTCTTCTTCTGGAGAACCCTATTCAACAGATGGGGAGTGAGACCCAGGAATCCGGACATTAACAAGCCTCAGGTGGTTCCTGGGAGCAGGCGTGCTGGGGAGATGCTGGCTTAGAGTTGGAGGCTTTGCAGTGCACAGCCCCATGCTCTTTCTTGTCTTCTTTTCTTCTGCAGTGTTTCCCCGCTTTTGCCTTTATGGCTCCTCGTGAGATGACTCACATCCCTTGGGTCTCACCACTTCAGTGTGCTCCAAGGGGGATTTCCATGTGTCAGTAAGTGCATCTTCTTGCCTTCCTGAGGGCTCAGTAGGATGGAATGAACACCCCCAGGAGTGGCCCTCAAGTGGGACTGGCGAGGAGTTGGTGTATAAATACCGCAGCTCCCTCACCTCTGAGGTAGCATAAAATCTGAGCTGCATTTGCGCTGTTGCCCAGAATTTCCCAGTGGTCTTGAACTCCAGTCTCCCACAGTAGTAACGTGCGTGACAGTGCACTCTCACAGGCTGCCTTGCTGTACTGTTTCCCTTCCTTGTTTTCCTACCAGCATTGCCTTGCCGCTCAAATTCTCTACTGTAACGTGACAGGAGTTCCTAGAAAAGCACCATGCTGTGCACAATTATGCAATAAAAACAACAGGGCTTATAGGAAAAATGAGATCAGGGGCACGCCACTCAAACCTTAGTAGCACATAAAAAATAAGATGGGAGCCTAATAAAAATGGCAGCACAGTTTTGCACATGCTATATGGTGAAGGGTGCATAGGTCCAATCCCAGTGGCACTCTACCCAGAAAAAGCCCTGCAGGTGGCTGCAGAAGTGAGCATCAGAGGGATTGCAACTCATGAGTTATTGTGAAGGGGTAGTTGGAGGATTATCAGGAACTGGATGGACAGTTGTAACCCCAAGGGTGGATGGCCAGGGCTCCTAAGGCGCAATGAAGGAGCTAGTAGATGTTTGAGGCGT
>NW_011494941.1:4374324-4377109 GCF_000754665.1 Bison bison bison
GTCAATTTAAACCTAAAATCAGATGTCAGAATATTATGAGCTAGAGCAGAATTCTGCACATGCTCAGCTCCTTCCTAGAACCTTGGTAGATGTATTATTCACCTGCATTCAGTGCTTCCCAGGAGAGAAAGTTCCAGCATGAGCTCAGCTCATTCTTAATTTCCCATGGTAGATTTCCAATGGGTTCTTTTCTAGTCTACGGCTTCTTTCATCTCAGCACCTGGTTTCTCCCACATGTAGCTCTGCACAGTCAGGCAACTTTTATACCACACAGCTTATTTGTTTAACTGGTCCTGCTTTGGTTTCAGATTCATACTTTGTGTAGCCTTGATTTTTGACCTGGGCGTGCACCCAGGCTGCAAGATCGGTGTTTTTCAGAGTGTGGACTTCAGACCACCCACATCAGAATTCCTAGGGAGCTTGTTAGAAATTTACACAGCTTCTTGGGCTCCACCCCAGGCCTCCTGAATCAAAATATCTTGGGAGTGGGCCTCAGGGCTATACCTTTTCTACCAGCTACCACATGATGCTTTTGTACCGCCTAAGCAGAAACTGAAAGGTTCAGACCAGTAAGTCTCCACTGGGGCCAGCTGTGCCCCCAGGGGATATCCGGCTGGGTCTGGAGACACTGTGGTTGTCACAACTCCAAGGGGAGTGGTGCAGCCTTCTAGTAGGTGGCCATCCGACAGCATGCAGGGCAGCCTCACCACAAAGCAGGATCTGGCTCCGAATGTCAGTAGTGCCAAGACTGAGAAACCCTGGTTGGGACCCTCAGGGATTTCTTCTGAGTCAGCTGCACTTATAAAGCTGCTTCCTTTGTCGTTATTTCCCTTGGTTTCTTCACCTCTGGGTGGTTTAGAAGCTACAGAGTTCTCTGGATGAGCATGTTGGACTGACTGACAGCTCCTCATAGGTGGAATCGGGGTGGTGGGGGTAACGGCTGACTCTTAAAGGTGCCTGCTCCAGCATCCGGGAGTTGAACTGTAAATCAGGTCACCTCAAGGCATAAGGGCTCTTGCGGAGTTAGAACGAATACCACAAACTTGGAGATGCAGAAATGAGCTTTTTCGTCAGTGTGTGTAGATTTTTTGTCAAACATAGTCGATTTTTAGTACCTACCTGATCTGTGCATGATACAGTGAAAGCTGGCCCTGTTTGTCACCTAGGACAGTGCCTACATGGGGACATCCACGCCTCATTTGTTGTTGACCCTTGCTTACTGAAAGATCTAGAAGTACCTTCCAAATCACTGAAGAGGAATTAGTGTTCAGTGTCATTTCAACATCGGGAGTATTCCCTTGTGTCATGAATTAATTGAAAATCAGTGACTCTAGTATAGCGTTTGTGTTATAGGCCAAAGAATATGTATCTCCATTATAAGCCTGTTATGCAATGATAAGCTTTGTCAAGTAATCTACAAAGAAGGATGTTTGGAGTGCTACTTAGTAATATTTTACAAATTCCTGTTTATCATTAAAATGTTTCGTGTATGCTCTAGTTCGAAGGTGGAACCTCTTTCATCTGTAACCTGTTAAAAGTCTGGAAAACCCTTTGGGGTCTTTTTAAATTCTGGAAAAGTCAACATGGTTTGGATAATTCTAATACCTAATGTCAATTGAGCAATCACACCTGCCAGATGCTGTTCTAAAAATCGTCCATTTATTTTGCTCATTTAATCCTCACCACAACTCTGCAGGATAGGAGTGTGGTAATTACAGATGCACTTAAATACCAAGGATACACATAGTTGTTTTACTGAAGTCTTAAAGAGCAAGTGCGTTTTCTGTATCTTTCTAGTAAAAGGCAGCAATCCCTGACTGATGAATGAAATGCACAGAGGTGCCCTTGAACACTTAGATAGGCCAACAAAAGCACTAGCCATTGGTATTGTCATCTTTCTGTTTATTAAACTCATGGCAACAAGTGGCTCTTTTAGAAAAAACATTCATAATTATTGAGAAACAACATACTCTAATGAGAAGATCATGGACGAAAGGTCTTGAACTCTGCCACTAACTATTTGCCCTCCATCCCTCTGAGCCTTTGGGATAAGAAAGGGGAGTGGGATTAAATTCCAATCCAGGAGGCACATTAGAGAAACCAGGGTATCGTTGAAAATGCTGATGCCCAGGTGCTCACTTCAGCAGCACATACACTAACATGCTGATGCCCTGCCTCTAGACCACTGAGATCAGAATCTCTGGGTTTGAGGTTGTCAGTGCTGGAAATGAGTCCTTCCCTTTTTTTTGGTGGAAAATCAGAGGACCAGGGAGAGAGAAGTGGGGCATGTAGGTATCTAATTTCAAATGCAGTTTTTTTATAATATAAGAGAGAAAATCCATTTATTTTAATTTCGGTTAGACCCTTTTTCATCTCAGAAAGGATTTAAGGTGTCAGGGAGGGGAACTAATATTGTATGTCACCATCCCTTCCTTCTGGGAAGAGTTTCATAGAGAAGTGAACGCTCTGGTGTATCTCATCCACTCTAAAGCATAAATGGAATCAGAATCTTCTGAAGGTGGCTGATTGTATCAGTCAGGATAGGCCTAGTAACAAGTGACCCCCAAGTCTCAGTGGCTTACAACAGTAAAAGTTGATTTCCTGCTCATGAAAAATGTTCGTCAGGAGTAAGCTGCAGTTCTCTCCTTCATCACCTGCACAGTCAGACTGAGGCTGATGGGATCATTATCAGTCTAGAACACTGCTGATCCAAGTGGCGGATGAGGAGAGGGAAAGTAACTATCACGCACTTGCTTTCAGTGCTTATGTTCAGAAATGACACATT
>NW_011494941.1:4377209-4377345 GCF_000754665.1 Bison bison bison
GCTGGCTTGGCGGTCTACTGGAGTTCACTTGTACTCTGAAAACGCCTGACATGAGCCCCTGAGGCCTACTGTAGCAGTAACTCCTGTCAGACTGGCCTCTGCGAACCTTTGACCTTTCCGGAATCTTTTCATCTGC
>NW_011494941.1:4377772-4379470 GCF_000754665.1 Bison bison bison
GTAGGTCAGCGCTCCCTGGGTGATCAGTGCAGTGCTTTTTGTCATTGTGGGCGTGGCTGTTATCCAGCTGCAGCTTGCTTCCTGGAGAATCCAGCTGTTCTCAGAGGCTGGCTGGAGAAGGCATGGGGCATTGTGAAAGCCGTGAGGCTCGTCAACATGATCGCCCTTCGCAATGCTCCGGGTTAAGGGAATGAAGACAGTTCTAGGCTTCCCCTGGCTTCTCCAGGCTTCAGAGAGGAGAACCAGGTGGGGATCTCCATGGATTCTCACTGCACTTTAGCTAGTCAAGTGAAAGTTTCTTAGTTGTGTCCAACTCTGTGCGACCTCATGGGTTATACAGTCCATGAAATTCTCCAGGCCAGAATACTGAAACGGGTAGCCGTTCCCTTCTCCAGGGGATCTTCCCAACCCAGGGACTGAACCGGGGTCTCCTGCATTGCAAGCGGATTCTTTACCAGCTGAGCTACCAAGGAAGCCTAGTGCCTTCGCTGGGGGAAGCTTTTATGGTCAAAGAGAAAAAGAATGAAAAGGAGCAATTTCGAAATGTCTTTCTGTGGCCCTGCTGCTCCTTTGACTTTCCCACATGAAGGAGCAGGCTTTTGGGAAGCAGGCAGGGCAGCACCTCCCTCCCTTCCTCCCAGGACCTCCCAGGCCAGCTGGGCTTGGACCCCAGGAGTGCTCGCGTGAGCACGCTGTCCCCAGATGTTCCTGTGTGTATCTGGGTTTCACTTTGAAATGTTTCAAACACAAGATATGGGAAGTGCCGGGAAGAGGCTGGGTGGCGACCAGCTTAAAAGAGCTCTGACCTCTTGCTTTTGCTCTGAGTCCTATGTCTTTGTTGTTACTGATGACCTGCTGGGACCACCCTCCTGGGGGACTGGCCTTTGGGAGGGGGGAGCTTGTCACTGTGGCATCTCTCTCATCCCTGCTTCCTTTAAAATAAGCCTGCAGGACTGTTCAGCCTTTGAATGTTGATTTGGCAAGTTCCTTGCCTCTTAGTGTCTCAATTCCTGAGATTAGATTCCTCCCACCCCCGCCACCCCATTTTGGGTTCTGGAGCTTTGAATAATTTAACAAGCCAATGTCAAGACTTACATTTCTGTTTCCAGGATCTCTTTCCTGATCATTCTTAATTCTTTGCATATGATACACACATCAGAGAGTTAGTTCCGTTTGACATTTGTGAATTTATGGGAAATCTCATCTTTGTAGACATTTAAAACTTGGCTGCACCCGTTGAATCTGCCCTAGGGAACAATTTTGCAAGAGTCCCCGAAGGAGCAAGCCAGATGACCAATAAAATGCCATTGCTGTAAATTCTGATATCTGTGGGCTTTTTGTGAGAAAGGTATGTTTTCATTTTTTGTCTGCCCCCACCCAGACAAACATGGAAAAGAGGAATGTCTCCAAATGATGGAGATCTGAGAGCTGATAACAAAAGGACAGACTGTGATAGTTCCTCTGACTGCCAAGACAGCCAGCTCTATGGGGATTCGGGGCTGGCTCAGAGCACAGCCTGGATTGCTCACATTCTGTTTAGACAGAAAGGAGAACTGTGGGACCTGCACTTTTTTACCCCTTTTAGGAATTGCTTCTAGAGTCATGGCCCTCCAGCTGGGCTGGCTGCAGGGCATCAAGTTTAAGGCGGTGTTGAGAGGAGTCATAGGGGAGAAGAGGGAGAGGGTGGATGGAAGGAAA
>NW_011494941.1:4379728-4383537 GCF_000754665.1 Bison bison bison
CCCAGACACTATGAGTCAGAATCTCCATTTCAGCAAGAGCCTGGGCTGGGCAGTCCGTGTGCACAGTACAGTCTAGGGAGTCTTGCTCTTGGGATTTTTAAAAAGCCACAGAGAGTTCTCTAGTCAGTTACATCTCATGTGGAGACCCAATTTGGCCCTTCCTAGGGAGCGTGGAGTGCTGTGTGCTCCGCCAACCCACCTCCAAGGTGGAAATAGGCATGCTCAGCCTTGGAAAGCTTTGTGGGAGGGGCAGCGTGGACAAGGTGGCAGGGGGTCACCTTAAGATTCCTCTCCTGGTCACATATGACCTGTGAGACCTTGCAGGATTAAACTGGCTTCTCCCTCTTCTCTGGTTTTGCTGCCGCAGAAACCTCTAGTACATTCTACCTTGGTCCTCTACTCACTGTTCCCATCCCTTGGCACACGGATATTTATTGTGTGACACCTTAGGTTTCTAAAAGTGCTTCTTTGGGAAGAGTGGGTACTTGTGCTGACTGAGTGTTCTTCATTCATTCATTTTACAAAACCAAATGTATTTTTATTTGCTACTGCTTCATTTTAAATGTCAAGCTGAAGGCCAGGTCACCATAGCTGAAGCAAAATGGAAAATGAAGAAATGGCCTCCATTTCGCTGAGTGACCTTGGCAAATCAGAGTCTGGCTCCAATTCTCTGGACAATCGCCTCACAACTGAATTTTGGTTTGTTTGGCAGAGGAAGCTGCCCACACGCTCGGCCCGTAACTGGGTTCTGTCCAGTCAGGACACCTTGGTCTGTGTTCCCCTGGGGGCCGTGGAGGGAGGCCCCGGCTTGGAGGACAGAGACCGACAGGTCCTGGGCCGTAGCCACCTCCAGTCCTGGGCCACTCGGAAGATGGAGTCCACTGTTCTCCGTGGCATTTTAAGGTCTTTCTTCCAAATCTTCGCTTTGCCCAGCCCCCAAGTCGCCTGGAGCAAGCTGTCAGGTTAGTGTGTGGTTCTGGCCTCAGAGAAGTGCAGGGACCCCTCCAGCTACCAGGTTGTGCTGTCGGATGTGTGGGCCCCAGGGAGCAGACTTGGGAAAGTTTTGGCTGTTGGAGGATGGTGTGGCCTGCTGGGTGCCATAGCCTCTGAAGGGAACTTATTTGGGGGCTGGGGTAGGGCTCTGTGCCAGGCCCACCATTCCCCCTGGGACAGCTCACACACGTCTGCTCAAGTAGTAGCTGGAAGCCTCTGAGAAGCAGCCTGGGGCCAGGCCTGGCCTATGATCAGGAGCTCGCCTGTCCCAGCCTGGGTGAACTCTTCTGAAGCTCCTGGTTCTGCTGTCTGGGAAACCCGGACTGGACTCTGCTCAGGCCTGGCTATGGCCTTACCTGGCGTAGGGGGAGCCTTTGTTTGTGAAGCGGTGGTTGACAGGCCTAGAAGGCTATCTTCTGACAGTGCCTGCCAGCCTCTGAGGAGTTGTCTCATGACACTCTCCCCAAATCTCTCTCCTCTCCTAGAATAATTCTTCTCAAAGCTATGTGACGACCCAGCAATGGAAGTTCCAGCAGCTGTGCTTGGGGAGGTGCTGTGGCGTGTTGATGCAGTTATCATGGACCTTTTCCCTGGTGCCTGCCTGGTCGCACCTAGAAGTCAGGTTTGCACTGGCATATGTCTCTAGAGGTCAGGGGTCATCTCTGGGCTTACTGGATCCGAGGCTTGTTAGGAAAAGAATGGACAGGGAAGATCCTGATCTAGGGAAAATTCTCACGGTGACTGTCCTTTGAAGGGTTGTCCTTGCAGGGACACCCCCCCCGCCCGCCCCGGAGAGGCAGAGCCCCCACAGCAGCGTTGCTTATCCTCACTGAGCAGATGAGACTGAGCAGAGCCAGCAATGGGGACAGTGCCTCAGGGGAGCTGCCGAAAGTGGGTCTTTCCGCAAAAGGGAGAAGACGGTCTAGATAGAGCAGCAGCCGACACTCCAGGGGCACCCCTGTGCCTCCATAAAAGCAGAGTCTCTCTTTCCGGTGCCAGCATGGAAAAGCCACAGGAAGCAAATGTTCAAAAAGAATCGAACTGTGGCCTGGAGTCATTTCAATTTCCTGACTTTCAAGACGCACATCATCCCAAAGTGCCAGGGGTCTGTGGTCACAAAGGCTCCATCTCAGAAGACGCTGAGAGGGGGTCCTTTTGGGGGGAAGGCACTGTGGGAGGTGGCTGGAAGGGGGCCTGCCCCCCAATTGACTGCTCTGAGGGTCCAGCCTGGCCATGCCTACCAGTGGCAAACCTCCGCATTTATGATGCTGTTTGTTTTACTTTCTGTTTCTATGAAACCAATAGGAAAGTTACATGAACAGTATGAAGAAGTCCTGGGTACTTTTACCTGGATTCACTGCCACATTTGTTCAATCTCTTTGCTCTTTCTCTCTCTTTTTACATATACCCGGTTTGCACTCATACATATATTCATGTGTATATGTAAATTTTTTCCTGAAGCATTTGCAAGTAAGCTGTTGACATCAAAATCCCTTTCCCCTTGTATTTCCTAAGAACAAAAATATGCCTTTCCATAACTACAGTCATCAAATTTAGGATATATAATATTGATTTAATACTTTTGTCTAATCCAGAATCCATATTCCAAAATGTCCCAATAATGCCCATCATAACACTTCTCTTTCAGTTTATAAGCTAGTTCTGAATCCCACATTACATATTAATTGTCCTGTTATGTCATTTCTTTTAATCCAGAGCAGTCTATGTCTTCCTTTGTTTTGGATGACCTTGACATTTTTGAAGACTGCTACCCAGTTATTTTATAGAATATCCCTTAATTTGTGACTCTCTGATGTTTCCTTCGGAGAAGGCAATGGCACCCCACTCCAGTACTCTTGCCTGGAAAATCCCATGGATGGAGGAGCCTGGTGGGCTGCAGTCCATGGGGTCGCTAAGAGTCGGACATGACTGAGCGACTTCACTTCCACTTTTCACTTTCATGCACTGGAGAAGGAAATGGCAACCCACTCCAGTGTTCTTGCCTGGAGAATCCCAGGGACGGTGGAACCTGGTGGGCTGCCGTCTATGGGGTCGTACAGAGTCGGACACGACTGAAGCGACTTAGCAGCAGCAGCAGCAGATGTTTCCTTGTGTTTCAGTTGAGAAATGTGCATCTTTGGCTAGAATGCTGTATAAGTGAGATAGGTGACTTGTCCTTCTCAGGGAGCCATGTCAGGAGGCAGAGACATCCATTTGCCCTTTACTGGTGATGTCAGGTCTGATCACTTGGTTACGGTGCTTGCTGTGTAGTCACCGATTTCCCCTTTGTAATGAACAAGTACATTTTGTAGGAAGATACTTTGATTCTTTGTAAATATCCCATTCCTCCTCAAATTCTCTCCACCTAGTCTTAGTGCTCTCTGATGATTGTTGCCTGAATAATGGTTGACTCTGATGGTTGCGTCCATTGTCCCTCCTATCCTTGTGAATCCAAAATAGTTCTGGATGGGGTAGGGAGCCACATACCCACTGTGGAGCTGACTCATGGGGCAGGAAGGGCCTTGACATCCTCCTTGAACTCTGTAAAGCAGTCCTGGTTGGTTGAGTATGTTTTGACATGTGTAGTAACTCATTTTGGAAATACTTATTAGATCTTAAAGCTCCACATTCAGAAAACTAAGATCATGGCATCCAGTCCCATTCATGGCAAATAGATGGGGAAACAGTGGAAACAGTGGCTAACTTTATTTTTTCGGGTTCCAAAATCACTGCAGATGGTGATTGCAGCCATGAAATTAAAAGACTCTTACTCCTTGGAAGGAAAGTTATGACCAACCTAGACAGCATATTAAAAA
>NW_011494941.1:4383637-4384209 GCF_000754665.1 Bison bison bison
TGTGGCTGTGCTGGATCTCCGTTGCTGCCTGCGGGCTTTCTGTAGTTGTATCAAGTGGGGGCTATTCTCCAGTTGCAGTGGGTACTTCTGTTGTGCTGCTTTATGGCACATGAGCTTTAGTAATTGTGACATGTGGGCTCAGTTAGTTGCAGCTCTTTGACTCCAGAGCACAGGCTCAGTTGGGCTCCTAGGCTTACTTGCTCCACAGTATGTGAGATCTTCCTGACCAAGGATTGAACCCATGTTGCCTGCATTGGCAGGCGGATTCTTAACCACTGGCCCACCAGGGAAGCCCAGACTCCATCTCCGTCTGGGAGGGCCTACAAGGTCTCCTTGCAGAGGGGTGGGGATACCAGGAGTGATGCCTGGAGACATTTTTGCAGTGTTTGCAGAGACCAACTCAATTGAGCCTGGCTATTCTTCTTATCCACATTTCTATATTTGAGAAAATGCATAGAGAAGGAAGAAAATGAGATACAGATAATTTATAATTACAGAAGTTATTTTGAAAGCTTTGGTTTAATGAGTGAATCCAAGTAAAGTGCTTTGAACTAGTGTGCAGCAAGTGCTCT
>NW_011494941.1:4384309-4385936 GCF_000754665.1 Bison bison bison
AGACTCTTACTCCTTGGAAGGAAAGTTATGACCAACCTAGACAGCATATTAAAAAGCAGAGACATTACTTTGTCAACAAAGGTCGCTCTAGTCAAGGCTATGGTTTTTCCAGTAGTCATGTATGGATGTGAAAAGACTATAAAGAAAGCTGAGCGCCGAAGAATTGATGCTTTTGAACTGTGATGTTGGAGAAGACTCTTGAGAGTCCCTTGGACAGCAAGGAGATCCAACTAGTCCATCTTAAAGGAGATCAGTCCTGGGTGTTCATTGGAAGGACTGATGGATGTTAAAGCTGAAGCTCCAACAATGTGGCCACCTGATGCGAAGAGCTGACTCATTCAAAAGGACCCTAATGCTGGGAAAGATTGAGGGCAGGAGAAGAAGGGGACGTACAGAGGATGAGATGGTTGGATGGCATCACCAACTCAATGGACGTGAGTTTGGGTAAATTCCGGGAGTTGGTGATGGACAGGGAGGCCTGGTGTGCTGCGCTTCATGGGTTCACAAAGAGTCAGACATGACTGAGCAACTGAACTGACTGACTAATTAGATCTTAGATGACTTTGGAATAACCCCCTTTTTCCCCAGTTTTATTGAGAAAGATGACATACATCACTGTATACATTGAAATAACTTTTTAAATGCTCTACAAAAAAGGTGGGATTTTGGTCACATGTATGATAAATAATTTTTGTGGCATCTGCTGGTAAAATTACACCTGGATCTTTTGCAAAGTGTTGATCAGCAGAAATTTGATCATAAAATTATTATAATAGTACCTTCTCACCATATGAACCCTGCTCCAGAGAAACAGGGGAAATTAGAAACGTTGTTTGGACTCTGAGAAGGATCCTTAGACTGGAAAGGAAAACTAGCTATTAGAAGCAGATGAATTAAGTAAAACATGAACTTCCAGGAATGCTTCAAAATGCTTGTGTAGGAGCTCTTTTGTGGGCCGAGGGTAGGGGGGTGTTGAAGCAGTGAATGGCATTGCTAGGTATTTTGGTTTTTTATTGATTGGATTTGAAATGAATCATTAACCACTTTCTAGCCTGTTCATTTAGCTCCAGTTTCTGCAAGCCATTGACTGCTATTTGAGGAAGGGGTTTCTGTGGGTGAACCTCTGTTGTTTTACTAGGGCGAGAATATGAGGTTCTTGGTCTTGAGTTTTGCCGTTTCAGATAGTTCTATATAGCCCACCATAGGAACAAAGGAACTATTTGGGAGGTTGCTCAACTCCTGTGTGTTGTTAGAACACCGGTTGTTACAGTTCCCATTAAGGTAACTGTTTTCAGAATGGCAGTGAAAGCTATAAGTGGACATGAAGGAAAAGCAGCTGTTTTCCATAAAACCTACCAATGAACAAATGCTGGTGAGTCCCAAGATGTACGATCTGGAGCAGTCCTCCCCTTGAGTGCCTGTATTCCTTGGGATGTGCACGTGTGCAGACCTGGAGATGAGAGAAAAGAGAAAGGTGGTCCCATCCATTTCAAACCCACGGCAAGTCCTAACTCCTTCTTGGAGAGTCAGCCGACAAAAGAACTGAGTCCATGCTCCGCATGGTACACTTCTGCCGGGGAGCAAACCACCCCACGATTTAGTGGCGAAACACAAGCATGTATTCTAG
>NW_011494941.1:4386922-4387094 GCF_000754665.1 Bison bison bison
TGACATACAGTGAACAAGCTTCAGATACATTCGCAAAATGTATAATCAAATGCACTGCAGAAACAATGAGTGTGGGCCAGACAAATTCTTCCCCTGGGGCCTGATGCTTGAAAAGACGTCTGTGTCACCTTCGCTGACCAGTTCACCCTGTTGGGCTTGTTTCTGACGGAAG
>NW_011494941.1:4387486-4388744 GCF_000754665.1 Bison bison bison
CTTACATCCATATATCTTTTCCTTCTATCTCTGCTCCTCCATCTCGAGGTTTCTTCCTTTCTTCTCCCTCCTGTCCCCACCCAACCCCACCCCCACATTGATGGGTGCCTGCTGACTGGTTGCACTGTTGCCTCTGATTTCCTTTGACTTTTGTCTATGGCCCTGCTTTCCACCTAGGGATGACTCTGCCCCCCACTTCCAATGTGGCTCCTCCATCCCTCCATCCAGGAGAGAACTGTTCTTGGGTCTGGTGTTGGTTCCCTGTAAATAAGTATGACCCACTGTGGGAAAGGACATTCCACTGAAGGATTCTTCAGTCCATAAGAGTAACTGGGTCATGTGAGCACTAGGAATTGGGAGCAGGAGTCTCAGTTCTGGTGGCTCGGGGCGGGAACTGTGCTGGGCTGACCCACAGGGAGCTCCATGGTGGCTGATCTCTGTGCTCTGAGGAACCGGTTCTCACTGGGTGTGCTGAGTGACTCACTCCTTCTTCAAAGGCTTCTTGTGTGGCTTTAGGGTAGATTTGCTGGCTTTAAGAAAAAAAAATTTAAAAAGGAAGAAATAAAAATAAGTGAAAACACCCACACTTCAAGGCAACCCCTATGGACATATGTTACACTGGAAATGCCCCATTTCTTAAATATTTATAAATAGATGGTCTCCTTGGAATGTTCCAGATCTGTCATTTGCAAACGTTAGCCAGCCCTGGGCCACCATCTGTCTTCACAAGCACAGTGCACTGTAACCAGCAGCAGACTGACAGCGGAGGGAGGCCTAGGATGATGAAAGGTTGACCAGACTCGAGACCTGGAGCTGTCCTGCCTTTCCTGACACCAGCCCGGCAGCAGTACTGTCTGGAAGATGGACACTCCAGGGATATCTCCTCCTGGCTCCTTCCTCATCTTCTCCTCTCCTAGGGTCGCTGCAGTAAACAAGGAGGAGTGTCTGTGGGATGCCTCCTATGTGCCAGGCACCACAGGAGGCATCGCAGAGGTGGCAGTGAACACAGCCGTGGAGAAAGACAATACAGGAGCCACAAAATGATGGGTGATATGAGGCCAAGTTGTGCTTAGTGCTGGGAAGACAGGTGATGGGCGTGGGGATAGACTGCTGTGGGGAGGGCTTCAGAGAGACACCTCGGGGGAAGCGATATTTGAGCAGAGACCTGAAGGAGGCAGAGGAGCCAGTCCTGTGTGGCTTGCTCTCTGGGGAAGAGCATTCCGGCAGACAGACGTGCAAGGGCAAAGGCCCTGAGGTG
>NW_011494941.1:4388844-4389571 GCF_000754665.1 Bison bison bison
GGGCTTGTTTCTGACGGAAGGCCAGAACTTGGCAGGTTATGGCTAAGCTGGAGTCTGTAATAAAAAGCATACCCAGGTGTGAAGGTTTTCCTTTTCTCTACACTTTTTCTTTGTTTAGTTAGTTAGACTTTATTAAGCCTTGGAGGCACTCTGCAGGCTCCTTTGTTATTTGATAAAGGCGGCGCCTCACTTTCCTCTGTCTGATCTGGCTCTTGAGTGGGAAAGAGAGAGGGCCGGGCAGCTTCCCCAGGTCTGTCCCTTGCAAGTGCTTGGGAGAGCAGTCCACTGCCGGCGCTCTTGACTCCAGACAGGAGATGAGGAGGAAACAGCGCTTCTTTCTTTCCTTCCCTTCACTTCTTAGTCTCAGGGGTCCCCCTGTGCTCTGTCCTCAAATCCCCTTGCCATTCATGTCAGCACATCTTGTGTTTGTGTGTGTGTGTGTAGAAGACAAGTTTCTTGAGTATTAAAAGCAGACACAATAGAGGGAGTGCTCCCTTTAGCTTTAATCACTTCAGGCTCCCATGTGTTGACAGAAAGTTTGGTAAGCCTTCAAGTTTAAAGAAAGGAGCATTCAGGGTGGCACTTGGAGTTTTTTTATTGCTTGGAATTCTTCAAGTAAGTTTGATAAGCTATCTGCTGAGCTGTGAGACACTCCCTTCTTAATTGGCTTTTCTGCCCCTTTGGCCTGCTCACAAACACACAGCTACCTTCCGTAGGACCCATATCC
>NW_011494941.1:4389671-4390470 GCF_000754665.1 Bison bison bison
CATAATGGAGAGACCAGGGCCCTGGCAGGGAGCCAGTTGGGAGCTACTGGCTACAACCCGAGAGACTCTGGTGGCTAGGACTTGCCGGCTCTTGGGCTCCCAGGCTCTGTCCGTGGCTAGTGGGCTGTTTTGTTGTCTACTCCCTCCAGAGAAGGGAGTTATGGGAGGTAGAATCGCCATTTGTAATTTCTGTCCATCTTCCAAGTGTCTTCCTGGGGTAGATTAATGAATCTTGAGAGCCGTGTCGAGATGCTGCGGGCAGAACGAGGACCTAGCAGGGGTTTGCACCCTTGCTCCCTCTCGATTTTTCTTTCTTTCTTAGCGCGTAAGCATGAAGAGAACACAACTTGACTTTCTGAAGCCCGTCAACTATTAGTACTACGGGCTGCTTGTCAGGAAGGGTGCTACGTAAGCTGAAATGCTGCTCTAATTTCCACACTATCTCCTCCTGCTGCTCAGTGAGTTATTTAATTAGAAGACACCATATTTTCTAGGGAAAACACTTTGAACAGAAGACCTGATTTAGCTGGAAACAGATGCCTTTATTATGTGTCAGAGAGCTAAAAATTGCTCGTGAACCGTCGATGTGTGGATGTCTCCGAAACACAGGACAGCACGGCATGAGAGCCATCAGGAGAGATGGGGAGGGCTGGGCACAGTGGGTGGCTGGATGCCTGCTCGGGAGCGGGCAGGCTTCAGTTGGCTCCAGTCTGGCTAACACTGCGATGCCTTCAGTGTCTCTCAGCTGGCCCAGAGAGCTGACACATTGCTTTTCTGGGAGAAAAAAACCTTTCCCTGT
>NW_011494941.1:4392408-4393317 GCF_000754665.1 Bison bison bison
CCAGTATTCTTGCCTGGAGAATCCCATGGACAGAGGAGCCTGGTGGGCTACAGTCCATGGAGTCACACAAAGTTGGACATGACTGAAGCGACTTAGCATGCACCTAGCACTGTATCTTCAGAAGCTGGCATCCACAATGAACCCAATAAATAGCAGCTGTGGAAGCCATTGGGATCCTGTGCAACTCCATGTGGTGGCATGCACGTGGGAACAGCCCTGGTGGACTGTCTGCCTGGTGTAGGGAGGGTGGGGGAGTGCAGGTCTCCTCAAATATGGTACTGAGAAACAAGAACCAGACTCCCCTCCAAACTTCTAACAGCTGCCTTTTTAGAATTGTCTTACACATACAAGAATTCAGCTCTAAATGTCTCCATAATTGGTAGCATGAGTCGGCCCTCGAGGTCAGGAAGGTTTCTTTGCTCTGGCTCTAATTAGGATGAGCGGAAGCCATCGCTTTGTGAATTAACCAGTCCATTGATGGACTCTTCTTCAGCCCTGACTATATGCAGGGCATCAGACTGGAGCCCTAGGAGACAGAGCTGCATGATGCGGTTTCTGCCCTTGTGGGGCCGGGCAGCAGATGGCAGGCCCTGGAGAGTTTAATTGGAGGGAAGAATTCCGAGATGATGCAGACAAGGGCATGAGAAGCACACGTCAGCGCTCCCCTTGCAAGACCATGAGCCATCCCCATGACAAGTCTTCTACGGGATGTTTGCGGGGGCGGCAGAGATTTGAGTAATTCAGGGAAGATGTCAGCGTGGTTGGGAGAGGTCCAGACCAAAGAAGCAGCTGGGACTGGGGGCCTCAGGCAAACTAGCTGCTCACCCAGCAGCAGTCCCAACCCTGTCACTTACTGGTGCCCAACTCAAACACTTTTCTGAACTTCTCTGAGTCTCCCTTTCCTCATGT
>NW_011494941.1:4393417-4395260 GCF_000754665.1 Bison bison bison
ATGCTTTCTCTGCAAACTTGAGTTAATAAAACTCCCCTCCTAAAGGAGCTAACAATTGAAAAATAGCTTGAGGAAAACTTGAAAGTGAGTTTCAGCAAACACATCCAGTAGGTCTGGATTCAAATCTCTTATCTCCTCTCAAGCCAGGATGGTGGATGGGGTGGGCTATCCTTATCTGCTGGGTAGGTTTCCAGCCCTGCTGAGTGAGGGACCTTTCCCTGGGCTGGGCTTTCCCTGGAAGAAGTTTGGCTAGAATTGTTGTTGTTCAGTCACTCAGTCATGTCTGACTCTGCGACCCCATGGACTGCAGCACACCAGGCTTCCGCTGTCCTTTACCATCTCCCAGAGCTTTCTTAAACTCATGTCCATTGAATCAGTGATGCCATCCAACCATTTCATCCTCTGTGATCCCCTTTCTTCCTGCCTTCAATCTTTCCCAGCATCAGGGTCTTTTTCAGTGAGTCGGCTCTTCACATCAGGTGGCCAAATTATTGAAGCTTCATTTTCAGCATCAGTCCTTCCAATGAATATTCAGAGTTGATTTGCTTTAGAATTGACTGGTTTGATCTCCTGGCTACAGAGCATGCCAGTTTTCAGGTTTCTGGAGAGATGATGATCTGGCTTTATGTCGTTTGCTCTTTTGTCACTGGTGAGCAGAGGGAGTGGGAAAGATGACATGCACATGGATTCCCAGGCAGGACGTGGGTAGGTACTTAAGGGGGATAAACTGGCTTCCCTAAAGAGGGGGATCAAGGGAACAGGGAAGGGAGGCCCAGGTTAGTGAGGATGGTTTATAAGGAGACAGGAAATAAGGGCTGATTGTAGGTCTAGGGATCTCCAGGTGTGGCCCTAGACTCTAGTCCTGCAGCATCACCTGGGAACCCAACTTCCCAGTTAGATTCTAAGTTCCCTGTGGCCCTCCCTCCCTGCCCCCACATTGTCTATCCCCTGGTCATTCATCTCGCCGCCCAAGCATCTCTCCTCCACCCTGGCCACCTGCACTGTGGTCTCCCCAGCAAGTGTCCTCAGGGACACTGCTCATGGCCTCGCTTACCTTCATCCAGTCTCTTCCACCCTCATGGCCCAGTGACCTTTTCAGACTCCCCCCATCATCACTCCCTCTCCTCCCCTGCCACAGCTTTCACCCTTTCAGTGGCTAACCATTGATTAACTGGTTAGCTGAGCTCTCCTCTAGGGGGCAAAGGTGGAGATATATGTCCAGGAAAGCATTTTGCACATCTCATGAAAAGCATTATGCAGCCACCTGATGTGTTACAGATCCGCTGTTACCTTCATGCCGCATTCTGAAGCCAGACTGTCTGGGCTTGAATCCCAGCTCTGCCACTTCACTCCAGGCAAGTCACTTAACTTCTCTGGGCCTCGGTGTCCTCATCTGTGAAATGGGGATCTTAGCCTACCATGTTGAGCATGGCCCAGAAGGCATTGTGGGTGGGCCCTGCCTCCTCCTCCACTGGCTCCCCTGCTGCCCTCACCCGGTGGCTCTGCTCTCTGCTCCAGCCACAGTCCCTACTGTCAGGTGCCACAGTCCCTACTGTCAGGTACCACAGGGCCTTGGCATGAGCCGAGATGCTCCCCACCTCACCCTCACTGGAGCAGTGCCTCAGCAGTGCTTGAGATGACTCACCAAGCTGCCCCAGGGAGGCCTATTTTGACCCCTCCCCGACTGAGGGGTTCCCTTTGAGCATGATGATGAAATCAGTGGGTATCTCTGCTCCTGGACTATACGTTCTAGGAAACAGGACCTGATTCATTTGTGTTGGTCCCTGTATCTTTGGGGGCTTCCCAGGTGGTGCTAGTGGTAAAGAACTCACCTACCAATGCA
>NW_011494941.1:4395360-4396205 GCF_000754665.1 Bison bison bison
TGTGTGTGTGTGTGTGTGTGTGTGTGTGTGTGTGTCTACCCCCCAAGTTAACACACTTTTCCCGGGACATACTAATGATGCCCTGGCAGCTGATGGGCCTTTGGAAAGATTTCATAGAATTGGGACCACAATTTAATTTCATGAGCTGAAAATTATATATTTTGATGACAGAACATTGGATACCGCCTGAAGAAGAAGGTCACAAGGAGGCCAGTGTGGCTCGGGGTGCCTGGGACACTGGGGCTTCTGGAAAATGATGCCCTGTTTTTCATCCCCCTGCCCCATGGCTACCTTTGCTCACCACACACGCACCCTGAGGAACCAGTGTGGTTAGAAACCTTGGTGGCTTTTGCTGGATTCTGTGCTCCTGTTTGGACAGTTAAGGACTGGGGTTGGGAAAGCTAGCAACCACTTCAAAGAGAGAAATCAAAAGTGCAGTTATGGCTCTAGTGGCCCCATAAATGGCAATGCCCCAGTGTCTGGGGCTTCATGAAGGACCCTTGGCCAAATCTGCTTTGGGGATCCACAATTCAATGTTACAAACTGATGCACGCATAAAGGCAGGTGTTTACAAAATTACCTTCAGCAGTTTCTATAAGCCCAGGCTGTTTGATGCATGTACTGAATAAGTGACTGGACGCACTGTTCAGTTTAGGTCTTTGCATGCACTCATGACACCTCTGCTCTGGTGCATACCTGGACAGCGTCCCACTCCAAGGAGCTCCATTTCTCAGCCTGAGAACTTTCTCTCAGCCTGCGAACAGGGCAGGCCAGAAGTGCCTGGGAATTAATGCTCCTGGGAGCAACCTTCAGCCAATGAAGAATGAAGCTGGAGGATCAATACC
>NW_011494941.1:4397582-4397975 GCF_000754665.1 Bison bison bison
AGGGCTGGTGGGGCTCTGCCTGCTTCGCAGAAAGAGAAAGACAGAGGAGGGGAAGGGCCAGGTCCATGGACTTGTCCTTCTACTCCCGTTGCAGGGGGTTTGTGCCGTGGCCTCTTCCGGGGTTCTGGGGAGGTTCCTGGCAGAAGGTGGCCCTGTGGCTGATCCAGTCCCACACCCTGCTTATAAATTGTGTTGAAGGAAATGAGGCTCCAGAAGTGAAATATCTTTCCTGGGCTCGGGCGGTGTGTCCGACTGGATTCCTCTACAACCTGACATGGGACAGGAGCAGGTACCATCTGGAGGCTATCCCAGGAAGCCACTCAGGGACAAGAGGGTGGGAGTGGGGTGGTGGATGGGGGAGTGGGGAGGCTGGACCTCAGCCTGCTCCTCAGG
>NW_011494941.1:4398075-4400730 GCF_000754665.1 Bison bison bison
TTGGAAACCCCGTGGCCATGGTGGGAACCTGTTTGCTAACCTCCCCTTTATGGCTGCCTTCCCTTCCCTGTCTCACTTCCCCCACTGCTCTACTGTGCTTCCCAAATACGCTACTGCCCAATACTTGAATCTTTGTCTCAGGGTTGGCTAATCTTTGTCTTAGGATTCCCAGGGGGAACCTATCCTAAGGCAACATTTCAGAGTGTCCCTATAAGAGAAAAGTAAGGCTCTCATTTACTGCAGTACAGTATAAAACCTGGATTACCAACCCCAGTCTCATCATCGTCTCTGGCCTTGGCCAATTCATCTCATTTCTTGAGATCTCTCCTCTTCTGTAAATGAGGGTCATGGGCTGCTTCAGCTGGGATAAAAGAGGTGGTTTGGCTAGGACAGTGACTTGTGTGGAATGAACTGGGCATCCCAAATCATCTCGCATCTGTGGCCATGCCTCCTGAGACCATTGTGGGGGCCCCTCCCCTAGTCCTGGTGAAAAAAAAACCCCTTCTAACCCCCCGCATCCTGCCAAACTCCTGCAAGAGACAGTGCTACCCCTGGTCGAAAACTGCTTCTGGATCATTTCTGAAGTCCTTTCTAGTTTTGGCATTCTCCAATTAATTTATCCGGGAACCTCAGACATGGAGCAGCACCCACCATGGCATATTTCAGTTTTAGAGGTTGGGGTTCAGTGATAGCTCTATAGTAGATTCTGTGATATCAGGTATAACCACTGACTTACCTCCTTCTTAAAACATTGAAAAAAGGAACATTTAACTCAGGCCCTTTGCCTCCTTAAATTCCTCTACTCATTTCCCACTTTATTCATTTGACAGGGTTTCCTGCCCTTGTAGTCAGTGAGGAACTTTACAAAGCTTGCCTGCAGACATACACATGCTCTGAAGACACTGGCTCTTAGAGCAGGCTCGTCCTTGGGTAACAGCTTCTTTGGTAATCTCCTCCTTGTCAGAGACCCACAGATATTGTATAGAAAAAGAGAAAATGAGAAAGTTCTAGAAGGTTTGCTTTGTGTGAGAGTCAGATTTGCAGTTTATTCCTGAGTCATTTATTGTTCTACCACTGAAGTGATTTGTGGCCACCACCATTTTCCTCTTCATTTCTTACAAAGGGATTTGAGGAGCCCAATAAAAACTGTTTCTTGAAGAAAATGTAAAACTATGTCCCAATGTGGGAAAGACTGGTTTCATTATGCCACAGACCTAGTCCCTGTCTGACAGGCAGGAAACTTTCCATAAATGGGGACTGGATTGACTAATCAACAAATTGTTCACTACATGAGACCTTTGAGACCTTTTCTTTGCAAAGATTTTTTCCCTTTCTACAAAGGCCTTGGAAGACCATGCTACCATGCTGCTTTGGTGTGAAATGAGCTTAGTATTTCCAGGAGGGAAAGTCTAAAGGAATGTTTATCATGATTTTCTATAAAATGATTGAATTGTGGAGATAAAGTGAAATGTGAGTCATAAAACTATGGAAATAACAGGAAAGGCTTGCCAGTAGGAAGCAAAGCAGTGACTCTTGTCATGTCTAGGCAAAACAAGGACCCATCCAAAAAGGGAAGAAAAAAAGCATTTTGCTCCCATGTTGCAGGCAGGTGCAGGGCATCAACCTTGAAGTGGAATTTCTGGGAGACATGTTGCCTGTTCTGTTAGGCATCAAGAAAACTCACCAGCCAAACACTAGCTGAAGCCTCATGGGGAGATGGCGGAACTTGGGCTCTAAGTTGGATTCCAACCATAATGAATGATGAAATAGCTGTGATGACCATTTAAAACATTAATTTATTTTAGTTGGAGGCTAATTTAAGTGGGGGAAGTCTACCTCTCAAAGTAGAACAAGACAGAATCTCTTTGTTTAGGAAGAGAAAGTAAAATGAGTTAGAAGTCCATTATGTAGAAACTGAAGAATTTCTGAAAAAAATTTTCTTCCTAGTCTGTCCCAGGTAAAGGTAACCACAGGGTCCTGTCTGGTCTTACCCTGATCCTGTCTGCTTGTCACAGATCAGACCCTGTGGAGGTTAATTTCTATAAGAGAACAAAGCTGACCTTGAGCAAAGGCAGGCTTTGGGTCACAAAAAATGGAGGCTCAGCACAGGGGCTCAAGCCCCAGGAAATGCGGTGCCTGGCTTGGTGGGGACAGGGAGTGCACAGAGAGGGGGTGAGACAGAGGTCAGCAGAGCCCAAGGGTTGCAAAGCGGCGGGCATGGGGACTGTCCCGCTCAGCGTCCTGCCCCGCCAGGCTGATGTCAGAGGGTTTATTCAGATTTGAGGGCCTTTGTTTGGGGGGATTGGAGTGATTCCTAAGAGACAATGCCAGACTGGAGGCTGGAGGCACGGGACGCCGGAATTGAATTTGGGCAGTTGCTGAGCAGATGGGGATCAGAGGGGCAAACAAAGGGGAAACTGTTCCCAGCGCATCCACAGGAGCGGGCGGGGCCGGGGGGGGGTGCGGCAGAGCCGGCCGGCAAGAGGACTTCCTGCGTGGCCTGGCTGGGGGGGTTGGGGGGCCTCCCATCTTGTGTGAGACAAGCCTCCCCAGGGCTGGTGGGGCTCTGCCTGCTTCGCAGAAAGAGAAAGACAGAGGAGGGGAAGGGCCAGGTCCATGGACTTGTCCTTCTACTCCCGTTGCAGGGGGTTTGTG
>NW_011494941.1:4401035-4402865 GCF_000754665.1 Bison bison bison
TGAGAGCTGTCCCCAGAGGCCTGGAGCCCCTGGTACTTCTGAGAAAGCCCTCGGGCAAAACACCGCAGGTGCCCAGCATGTGCAGAATAGGGAGGACTTGCGCCAATGGGCACCTAGTCATCTCTGGCCAGTGGGGAGGCCAGAGTCCAGGCAAGCACCTCTCTGAGGGCTCAGCATCCCACAGATCAAAAGTGCTTTTCTGCAGTCTCCATGGTGTGCACGTCTCTGTTCTGGAAGCACATTAGATGTTCAAGTGAAACGTCCAGCGACTCTCCGTCCAGCTGCTGCCCTTGTCTCCCGCCCCCTTTTTAGCCAAGCTTTATCAAGCCCTGTGGCTCCCCCCACCTGCAGGCTTTTCCCTATATTTCCCACGGTTCTGCCTCCTCTCAGCTTGCCCTGCCTGACCTCTTCATTTAAAATGTGACACAACCACTCACCTCCTTGGCCTTCCTCCCCTGCTTTCTTGTTCTTCATTGTCCTCACTGCCCTGTGGTACACTGCCAAATTTGTCTAGTTTCACCTCACCCATCTCCTTGTCTGTTTGGCCTCTCTAGAATAGAAGCTTCACGAAGGCAGGGACCTGTTTCTGTTTGGTTGACGGTTGTATCCCCAGTGTGTTGGGTCAAGCCTGGCATATGGTAGATATGAAACAAGATGGCTGACTGAAGGCATAGGACAATGGAGGTCTGTGGAGAGTAAACTACATTCTTCCCATCCCTGCATTTTTCTAGTTCCCAGCGCAGTGCCTAGAAGACTAACAGACCCACTCTGTCCTAAAGCTTAACCACAAAGGGTTCTCCTTGTGCAAAGGACAGAACAGAGGCTTTGAGAGCCTAAGCAACTTTGACTGGAATCTCTTAGGTTCAGGGCCCACGTCCCATAATGTTCTAAGTATTATTCGCTCACCAGTATCCAGCTCTCCTTCTAGGTACAGGGAAGATTACATTCCTCAGCCCTGTTCAGTGGGCCAGGGCCACACGACTGCTTCTGGCCAGTAGGGTTCAGTGGAAATGGCTTGTTACTTCCTGCCTGAGGTATAGTAAAGCAGGTGTGAAGCCTCCACATGCCCTGTCACCTACCTCAGGAAACTCTGAAGCCACATGTAGAGATGGTGGAACTTATGTCAGCCTGGGTCCCTGAGTAATGACTCAGAGCAGAGCTCCTGCTTTCTTGCTTTAGACATATGGCATGGGCCAAAACAAACCTTTAATTTGGGGACAATTTGTTACTGCAGCATGACCTAGCCTATCCTACCTAATCTTATCAGGTACTAGTGGTGTTGCTGTTGGTAAGTCACTTCACTCTAAATCCCTATTTTCTTATTCACAAAGGAAACAATCTTTGTATTAGAAGGCAGATATTCACCATTGGGGTAGGGGTTGTGTGGCTGATGGTGTGCATGATTTAACCTGTGACTTCCACAGTAGTCCTAGGGAAGATACAATATCTCATCCAGGTGAAAAAATAGCACACTGCCTTTGGAATGAGAAAAGGAAACAAATTCCATGACATCAGACTCTCAGGGCATCAGGAGGTTTCTTGGTGAATTTGTGCTTTGACCTGGCTTCTTTAGATTGAAAAGATTGTCACCAGAAATGGCAGAACTGATTGTGAATGGTAAAAGCTAAAGCATTCTGGGCTGGGACAGTTAGATATGACATCCGGGCCATAACAGCAGGTGACTTTGTATTTGAGAAGGTGGAATGTTGGCCGAAGGGAAAAAGAGACCGATCAGATCAGAACTACCAAGCAGCTGACTTGGGTGGTGGAGAGAGGGCGGATGAAAGGGGACAGAAATGGAGATCCTTGTTCTTGATAAACAGACAACCC
>NW_011494941.1:4403180-4404342 GCF_000754665.1 Bison bison bison
ACTCTTTGTGACCCCATGGACTGTGGCCCGCCAGGCTCCTCTGTCCATGGAATTCTCCAGGCAAGAATACTAAAGTGGGTTGTCATTCCCTTCTCCAGGGGATTTTCCAGTCCCAGATATTGTTACAACTGTAAGAGTTCCCACTGAGTGAATGTTCACTGTGGGCCAGCAACTTGACTTCAGTGGGTCACTTGAGTCACCTCATGTTACCCTCTCCATAATGCTCTGAAGGGGACAGTGCTAAGATCCCCATTTCATAGATGAGGACATTGAGGCCCAGAGAGCTTAAGTGACTTGCCTGGAGTGAAGTGGCAGAGTTGGGATTCAAACACAGACAATCTGACTTCAGAGTGAGACTTGAAGGTGACAGTGGTTCTGTAACACATCAGGTGGCTGCACAAGGCTTTTCTGTGAGATGTGTAAAATGCTTTTAGTTGGAGAATCTCTCTTTCTTTCCCTCCGAGAAAGGGTTTACTCAGTATTTGTCTTCCATCTTCCTCACGAGGGCATTGTGAAGACAGGCAGCTTGGTCTCAAGGTAGCCCATGTCTCAGTGCGGTGAGCATGCTCAAGGAGACTAACAATGTTAATCATGATAGTGATAATTTGGAACTCACAGGTAATACCATATTTTTTTTAATTGAAGTGCAGTTGATTTACAATGTTAATTGTTGCTGTACAGCAAAGTGACTCTGTTATATATATATTCTTTTTTCATATTCTTTTCCATTATGGTTTATCATAGGATACTGAGTATAGTTCTGTTCCCTGTGTTCCACAGTAGGACCATGCTGTTTAACCATTCTCTGTACAATAGCTTACGTGTGCTAACCCCAACCTCCCTTTCCATCCTTCCCCCAACCCACTCCCCATGGCAACCACCAGTCTGTTCTCTAATTCCGTTATCACATGTTAATAAAATGGGAGGAAAGGTGTATGCAGTAAAGAATGTAGGTGTCTGTCTAGACCCCTGGAATTCTTTTAGGGTCCTGCCAACACTCTAGCTGTTGGCAGGTGCCCCCTGGCTCATCTTCTGAGAACCATCCATGGACTCCTAGACCTGCTTTGCCCACAGGCTGACACAGACCAAGTGCCTGCATTGACGCTCACGTGTGCGTGCCCATATACACACACAGGAGCACCCATGGACAGGCACACATACA
>NW_011494941.1:4404442-4409033 GCF_000754665.1 Bison bison bison
GCCTCAGCCAAAGACTGACGAGGACGAGAGCCCAGCTCCCTTGCCCCAGCTGTGACAGCTCTGAGCTGTAACTCCCCTCCCGGAGTTCCCTCAGCCTTGCAGGAGCTCTACCTGACACCCACCTTTGCTCGGCTCTTCTCTTTACTTCCTGCTGCTTCTGCCTATCTCTCCTGAGAACATCTCTCTGATAAACCATGTGCACATGAATCATCTTTCAGGATTCTCTTGGAGTCTGCTTTCGATAGAACATGATCTAAGGGTGAAATGCCAACGGTCACAAAAAGCCTTTCCATGAAACTTCCCTGTGATCTAGTGCCTAAGACTACTATCACTGTCGAAGGACTAAGTTCAATCCCTGGTCAGGGAACTAAGATCCCACAAGCCTCCCACTGCAGCCAAAAAGAAAAACCTCTTCCTAGTACCTTATAATGCCAATTTCAACAAGAAAGGACAAGAGGATACTGAAAAAACACCCTTATAGGGGCATCTATCTAGGAAATGGCAACCCACTCCAGCATTCTTGTCCAGAGAATCCCATGGACAGAGGAGCCTGGTGGGCTACAGTCCACGGGGTCACAGAGAGTCAGACATGACTTAGCGACTAAACAACAAGGGGCATCTAAACCTTTCAAAGACATGTGACGAAGAGAACTGAATCTTCTTGGTGTTGCAGAGCTGGGCCTGCCATGAACTGATCTCCGCCTGGTCCCCTGTCAGCACTTTCCTGCATGTTGGCCAGAGCCTTTGCAAGCCGCCTGTGGAGAGCCTGCCAGGGTTCGCTGTACTTGCATGCCTGCTCCCCAGTTGCGAGAAGCAGTTTTTACGTTTCTGCCATTTGCCTGACCTGTTGTGGCAAAGCAGCCCTCTGGGGAGACTTGGCACCCCGGCCTGGTGCTGGTGCCCATTCCTTCCTGGCACTGGCCCATGCCAGCAGGAATAGGGACAGTGCCAAGCGTGCTTCCATGGCTGTGCCAAGCAGTTCCACAAGAACAGAAGCCTGAGGATGCTTGAACCTGCCCGGTTGTCATTAAAACTAATGTTGAAGGCTGGCCCATTTTCTTACAGCTTCCTGTCTCATAGCAGTTGGGGCTTCCTGGGTCAGCCTTATTTGCATCTGTTATTCAGATGCCTGAATCCAACAAGGTGACTCACTGGGGAACTTTTCCTCCAGGAAGTCCAGAGTTGAGAGAGAGAAAGAGAGAAAATATGAATGGGAGGAGAGAGAAGGAGAGCAGTTGAGATGTGTAGGGCTTTTGCATCAAGCAGCCTTGATTCAGGGTTGTGATCCATCATTTCCAGGTTGGGTGACCCTGAGCAAGTTACATGACCATTCTAATGCTCAGTTTCTGTATCTATGAAATGGGTATAATAATTGGACCTAGCTTACCAATTGTTATCAGGAGTAAAGGAAGTAATGAGTAAGAACACAGTTTCTAGCACATAGGAAGTATTTGTTTCATGCTAGATCTTACTGTTATTATTATTAATAATATTTTCATGAGTGCTTGACCATCTAGGGAAGGTGGTATAAATAAACTGGCGCTTCTCAAACTTCAGTATGCCTAAGAATCATCAGGAGAGTGGGGGAAAAATGCAGAGCTCTGAGCCCCGTCCTCAGAGGTTCTGATTGCACAGGTCTGCATTTCTAACCAGGTCCTGCTGCTGCTGGCCCACGAACCCTACTTTGAGTGGCATTGGTATTATCGTAAACCACAAGACAGCACTATCATTATCTGCAATGGATATTCTGCAGCCTAGAGGGACGGATGCAATGCATTTCATCTTAGCTCATACCACAAGCACCACATGGAATCACGTGACTTTGATCTGACTGTAGTTTCTATTCCATTTGGCTGCAGAGTTCACATTTAATGTTGTCCTAAGCATTGATAAGATAGGAAGGCAGAAGCTAATGCTGAGAAAAACGGACATCCCTAAGAAATGCTGAGGGCTTGCAGACTGATCCTACTGCTGAACTGGAGCGCTACTTAGGAGTCAGAGCATGTTCCTGTCACAGAGAAGGAGGGTTCCCCATCCCCAGGGAGGCAGATGGAGCTGATGGAGGGAAACGTGTTCTCATCTGCTTTTCTTGCACAGAGTTCGTGCAGAGAGGAAAATAAGAGTGCTTCAGAAATATTCTTCAGGCAGTTCTTGATTTTTTTTCTTTTGTAGTTATGAGACATGAAAATCAAATACCACTGCTATCAAAATAAGGGGCTACATTGCCCTCGGTGTCCTGTCAGTTTCCCCTTACATCTTCCAATGCAGTGCCTTCCCACAGAGTTTGGGATTTTGCTCTCTTCTCTGTATCCCCCCTTTTTTTTCTTTTGACACCAGAGGCTCCTTCAGCTCACAACTGCCTGGGTTTGGGGAGTTCCTGAATTTGGGTCTCCCTGGGGACAAAATGCAAGCAAAGTGGAGCTGTAGGGCACCTGGAAATCATGGCTTCTTTATTTTTGTGGTGTCCTGCCCTGTTTTCCTAATTGCCTACCATGAGGAAATACCACTTCTTCAATCAGAAAGCCTCACTACTCTTTTTTTTCAGTCAAGATTGATAATTCTGTCCATAGCCTATAGCAACAGCTGACATTTCACAAGTGCTTTGTCTCAGGCAGGCAGACACTGTGCTGAGGGCTTTCAGACATGCCATCATTTAATTCTTGCCACAAGGTAAACGAGATGTGAATCATCCCCATTTTACAGATAAAGAATCAGAGACACAAAAAGGTGAAGTAACTTGTTTACCGGAGAAGGCAATGGCACCCCACTCCAGTACTCTTGCCAGGAAAATCCCACGGACAGAGGAGCCTGGTAGGCTCCAGTCCATGGGGTCGCTAAGAGTCGGACACGACTGAGCGACTTCACTTTCACTTTTCACTTTCATGCATTGGAGAAGGAAATGGCAACCCACTCCAGTGTTCTTGCCTGGAGAATCCCAGGGACAGGGGAGCCTGGTGGGCTGCCGTCTATGGGGTGGCACAGAGTCGGACATGACTGAAGCGACTTAGCAGCAGCAGCAGCAACTTGTTTACGGCTGTAGAGCTAGGAAGGAGCCAAGATAGGTTTCAAGTATGACATTTTGAGCTCAGTTTAGTCAGGCAAAAATTCTGGAAGGAAATACACCAGCATTTTGACAATGATTTGTTTGGATGGTACAGTAGTATAACTTACGCTTTTTCCTCTCTGATTTTCTAATTGCTTTCCCCTTTACGATATATTAATTTACAATAAAATAGACTTAGTAGTTGAGTGAAAAATCACTGGCTCGATCTCTTTCCTCCTAGTTCAATGTCTAAAGGCACCTCAAGCAAGTGCTCTTCTGTTGTTCTCTGAAGGGTCATAGGGGTACAGACTCTGCTGGAGCCAGTCAGTTCAGTTAATCATTCTGTAGAGTTACCTCCATGAGGCCCCCGAAAGTGGCTGACTCGATTATCTGGATGGAAGGACTCCTTATAATCATGTGCTTTCCTGCCAGCTAGGGACCTGCTATCAGGAGGCTCTGTCCTTCAAGCTGTTCCTCCAGTTGTTACAGTGAACTGCTGATCACCCAAATTCCTGTTTAGCCACCTTCATGCCCCAAAGCAGAGAGCTGGAGGGCCAAGGCTAGAGATCAACCTCATGCCCTTGGTTTCTTTATTGGTTAGGGTTTTTTGCTGCTGCCAGCAATGCTCAAATCTCAGCAGCTGAGTACAATAGGCATGTATTGTGTACTCAGCTAACAGTTTTACTTCATCATTTTCTATTTTCACATTTGACAGATCCTCCTCTTGGTCTGAGACCAGGCCCCTCCACCTTGTGGTTTTGCTCTACAATCTTCCTTATCCTATAAATCTGACCGGTGGACAGGGGAGTCTCACCCATGGTCATGGGCCAGGCCTGAAAGTGGCAGAGATCACATCTGTATGTTCCATTGGCCAGCATCTGGTCACGTGGCCACCTTAACTGCAAAGGAGGCTGGGAAATGTAGTCCAGCTGTGTTTTGAGAAGAAGAGGTAACAGGTCCTGGGGACCAGATAGCAGTATCTCAGCTACAGGTACATTTATTTGTTCAGTGAATATTTTTGAAGTGTCTTCTGTGTCAGGCTCATAGATGCTGTGTGTGTCCTGTTGGCTGTAGGCATGAGGCAATTTTGTCGTTTGTCTTTTGGGTCAGAACTAAATTTGGAGGGTCCTATTCCGGACTACATAGAGGTGCCTGTGCCTGACTTCAAATCCTGGGAGGAGTGCACAAGGTGCTTCTGTCCCCGAAAACACCCTGGTTCCCATGTCAGTCAGGATGCAGCCCAGAGAAGAGCAACCATGCCAGTTATTTTAACAGAAGCTGTTGGTTAAACAGGCAGTAGAAGACTGAAAAGGCAAAAAGTGATACAGAGATGGGAAATGCAAGAAGCAGTGACCGCCCCCAGCACCAGGGGAATGAAGGGAAGGGGTTGAGGTTATCAAAACTTAGAAGTGTGGAGGGGATACCCAGCAGAGCTGAGACTCAGACCCTGAGGACAAGATGCTGCCTGGCTAGAGCTACTGTCTTTTAGGAGTGCAGTGAGACTGGTTCTGGGATTGCCAACACAAAGCAAAGCAAAACAAAACACCT
>NW_011494941.1:4409133-4409882 GCF_000754665.1 Bison bison bison
CAGGGAGCAGCTGGCAAAGCAGAAAGGTGTGCAGAGTCTCAGCCCAGGTGTTACAGAGCAGCATATAGAAAGGGTGGACTTGGAACTGAGAGACAATAACTTAATAATTGGCACTGGGGATTTTGTTTCAAGCTCACACGATTCGTGCCTTGGTTACATGGTGTGACCACAGTGGAATCTCAAAGAATCACTCAGAGACTTCCGAGTACTGTCCACTAATTCATTCGTTGGTTCACTGAACACAGATTACTGTAGGCCAGACATGTGCCTGATAGTGGGGATAGAGCTATAAATAAGGCAGCTCTTACCCACAAGAAGCTCACACCACATGCATGTGGGTACACATACGCAGGCATGCACACTCATTATATAAACAAGGAAAGGACTAGCAAAGCACTGATAGCCAGGCTTGAGAGCAGAGTGTGGTTCTTCTTGGCTGCCTCCATTGGAGGGGTGTGTGGAAAGGAGGTTAGCTCTTCTCATTGGAGAAAAGAGAGGAGGAGCAAGTGGCAATGAGCACGTCCTTGGCCTGGCATGGAAAGCTTCAATGATTCTGCTGCCTGAATTTGCTCTCCCAGCAAGCAGCCTTCCTGATCAGGGGCTAAATCAAGGGGAGGCTGACCTTGACTGAACAGAATGAGAGAAGTAGAAATTAAATGAGGGCAGTCAACGCACGTTGGCCTCTTGGAAGCCTGTGTTTTTGTCCTTGGTGCCCAGAGGAGTCCCTTTGATTTGCATCTTTTAGGCAT
>NW_011494941.1:4410080-4411860 GCF_000754665.1 Bison bison bison
AGGCATTTGCTCCTGAGCACTCAGAGCTACATTTTCTCTGACACATTGGGAAGGTGGTACATTTTCTGTGACTCTGTGTGAGGGCAGAGGAAGGGCCCTGCAGTTCTGAACTGTAGATTTGTCCTTTAATGTGAAGTTTTCCACATGCATGCCCTCATTCGACCTGGATTGAGCACCTACTGTGTGCCAGTGAGGAAGAACCAGAGAGATCCTATGGATTTGAATGTTTGGATGACTTGTAGCCCCATCCCTCTGATGCAGGAAAGTCACAAGTCATCCAGACACCCTTTTTATGAAACACAAATGTTATCTTACAGAGGAGGCCTGCCGTTAGTTTTAGGACTGATGGACGTCATTAACCTCCTTGGGCCTCTGTTTTCGTGTCTTTAAAATGGTGAGTCAGTTAGTTCAGGATCCAGCCAGTTTGCATTGAGGGCACTCTGTGCCAGGCATTGTGTCACTTCTAGGCTGTTATTTTGGTGACTTGTTTAACTTAGCATTTCTAAGACAGTCCTGATTTTCTATATCTTGATTCATTTCAGTAAAGTCAGCTTCTAAATATAGAACCCAGTGTGATTTAATGTTTTCTGTTTGTTTTCTCTCGTAGACTTTTGAACTGAGTCAGTAAATGAGCAGGTCAAGTGTAGAGGTGGTAGCTGTGGGGAGGTAATGGAGGTTATCTATTAGCTTTTGCTGTAACTTAGTGACCTACGGCCACACACGCAGACTCTGTCCTGTGATCCTGTGGGTCAGTGGGCAGGTCAGGTCTGGGCTGGCCTGGCCAAGCTGGAAAGTCTAGGCTGGTTTGCTCCCAGGGCTGGAGACTCAGCCTGACAGCTGCGTTAGCTGGGCCCCCTCCCCCACGTGATCGCTCATCCTCCAGGGGCTTAGCCCAGGCTGGTTGATGTGGCAGGGGTGAAAGGACCCCAGTAGCAAGAGAGGGCAAGCCTCCAGGCCTTTTGCCTTTCTCTCTTTGGGTCAGATTTGCTATTGTTTCTTGAACCAGACCAAGTGGCAAGGCCAAGTCAGAGTCAGCATGGTTGGGGATGACTCAAGGACCATTGCACACAGTTTCTACAGGTGGTAAGAGATGCCCCAGACATGTTGGTGGCTTGTTTATTTACATGTGGTGCCAGTGAAAGAGAGGCTGGCTGTGACAGTGTCAGGGCGAGAAGCTGAGTGAGCAGAAGGTTGAGGCCACTGGGAAGTAGAAAACCTGAAGGAGGAACAGATTCACTGAATGAGATTTTGTTTCTCTGCACGTTGGGGTGCTGATGTGTCTCACCCCGCCACTGACAGGCTACTCAGTCATTCCACAAAGATTTCTTGAGCTCAGATCCCCAGGACAGAGCCTGGGTGGGCGCAGTAGTGGACTGTAAACATCAGGGTTCTTGCTATGGAGACGGTGGGAGAAAAGGTGGACAAACTGAGCCTCTACTGGAATCTAGAGACTCACACGTGTACACACACACGTAGCACATGCACACACGCACCCACACCTGCATACAGGCACAGGTGTGCGTGGACCCTACACGTGCATGCTCACTCCCCCTGACGTATCCACACAGCCACATCTGCAAGCTTGCACCCCGCACACGTACACACACCACACACATACGTAATGTGTACCTGCATGCGCGACCTTCCAGACAACCTCTAAGGACTTCTGGAAACCAATCCCAGGGGATCCTTGAATTGCCAAATAGAAAGCAGGCTGTGCAGACATGAGAGGGAAGAGGGCGACAGTAGACCCTGGGGGAAGGCTGCCCCTTTTGCCTTC
>NW_011494941.1:4411960-4416410 GCF_000754665.1 Bison bison bison
ATTCCTGAAGTACGTTTTTGTGTATCAGACTTGTTCCATTGTTTAAAGAGTCTGTTTAAATAAATTTTCCCATCTCTGTGTACACACTTGGGGGAGACAAGTCTTCAGGCTGCTAACAAAGAAGCAGGTGACAGGGCTGGAGGAAAAAGGGAAGGAGACCTATTTTAAAAGGTTTCAAGATGAGCAGGCCCCTCATTTAAAGGGAAAAAAAAAGGCTGCACATTAGCATCAGAAAAGCAACCTTTTTCTATGCCTGCTTTCCAGTAGGGCCTGTGGTGGCCACTTATGTTAGAGGCTGTGAAGAACTGGCTCTTGTGGAAACTGGGAAAGCCAGCAAGCCTTGTCCCTGCTGCCCTGCGGAGCTGAGTTTTTCCTCTAAGTCTTCCCGTGGTCTCTTCATCCCGGACACGCATTGACAGTCAAAACATGGGCCTCACCCCACTGGATGAGAGAGAAAGGCACCCCTCCCAAGCAACTCAGGCCTTCCTCTTGTCTGTGTTTAGAGGTTGTCAGCTCACAGGAGTGTCATCTTCCAGCCAGCACTCAATGGCTTTACAGTAGTGCTGAGTGTGAGAACGCAGATGACAAGAAAGCTGGGTTCCATTGGGCAGAAGCAAGAGAAGCCAGGGTGGCAGCTGTGGCCAGGGTCCCTCCAGAAACGGGTTCTGTGGGCCTTGAATGGAAGCTGATTTCCTCAGGTGCACTACTATCAACACCTAGGGAACAGCTGGAGGACTTTGGAGGTGGTGGGGGGACAGTGGATAAAATCAGAATTTGTAAAGCCCTTGAACCCCAGTTCAGGAACAAGTGTGTTCAAATTGAGCCACATGTTTGATCTGCAGGAGAGAACTTGCACGAGACCCCTTGAGTCTAAAAGTGGTGTGCAATAGAGACCATGGAGGCTTTGGAAGAAACGTTGGCTTCATTACTGCCAATCAACTCGAGTTCAAATGCTGGGCATCTGTGCCACTAACCATAGGGCTGTGGTTTTTCTTAAGAGAATGAAAATCTATGTAAAGAAACAGGTGAGGAGGTAATTTCTTGATACTCTAAGTGACCAGAGACAGTTAACTGTTTTCTCTAGTTCTCTCAGCATCTTGCATGTGCATTCATGGACACACACACAGTCCAGGCAGCTGGCTCTGTGAAACAAAGAAATTCACCTCACAGGATGAGCTCATCTTCTTCCTGACCACATGCTTAACACTTCCTTTTTAAACATTATAAACCTTCCTTGGACTTGGCATTACCTCTCAAGGTTACATCCTAGGGAGACGACTGTTTTATTGTTTGGTTGCTTGTCAAGATTTTGGTTAAAGTTCAGGCTGGCAGTTGGTGATTCCGTAGTGTTGCAGTGGTGAACAGTCCAAGGAAGGATGTGGCCCAGGGCCCCTGGCTTTTGCTGTCACTTAGCCACGGGGTGGCCACTGGGCACCTGTGCCTGGAGGCGATGAGCTCCAGATGCAGCCTAGTGGGTCCTGGAGTGACAGAGGTGGATACCCACAGCCTACCCCAGCGCCCTAGAGCTCTGGCCCCCATAGGACGGCGACAGCCGCCTCACCGTTGCCCCGCCTTTGCCTGCATCTAGTCCATTCTGCGCCTGGCTACTAGAAGAGGCCTCATCCAGAAGTCCTGTGTCTCACTCGGGGGGGCCCAGCCCCTCCCTTCAGGGCAGCCCCCACGCCCAGTGTGCTGGGCCCCAGCATCTCTGCCTCCACATCCCCCGCCTCTCCTGCACTGGCAATTTCAGAAACACAGCCAGTACCCCCACCTCAGGGCTTCTGTTCTTGCTGGTCCTCTCCCTTGGAACATTCTCTCACCAGTTACTCAAACAGCTCCCACCCTCGTCTCCTTCAGAATTCACCTTCACAGTGAGGTCTTTGCTGCCCATGCTCTAGGCCCCCTGAATCCCCCTTCCTTGGTTAATTTTTCTCCATAGCATTGATCACCACCTAACAAACTGTATGAATGGACCCACACCCGAGGCTGCCTTTGGGGATGGCACTCCAGATGTCATAAATCTCAGTGCTTCCACTGAGCAGCAGAAGCCAGCTCTTTCTCGCCCTTGATGACTAGCACAAGTGGGCTCCTGCATCTCCAGGAGACCATCCCCTTTATCCACACTCTTGAACACTGCTGCGCCCAGAAATGGCCAAAGCTGCCTGGTCTGCTCTCACTCTTGTGGACACACATCTAGGAACAAAGAGGATAGCCTGTTTCTCAGCTGTGAGAACTTCTCAGTCTGGTGATGAGATGATTTTCCCAGAAGGTGGCCTGAATCCATGGCTTCCTGGCTGTGGGGGTGCAAGGGCTCCAGGAAGGAACCTGCTGTCCCCATAAGTGGCAGCACACACTCGATGCTTTGGCGTAGGTGATCAAATGGAGAAGGGAGGCCTCTGAACGTGCCTCCCTGCACCCTTCCACCGATGTCCCCAGCCGCAGCCTGGGCCTGACACGCTGCAGCTGTGGGAGGAGGTGACCCGTATCTTCGCTGCAGTCATCCCAGGCGGGTGCTCCAAACAGACGCCAGCTCAGATCGCGTGCCGTTCTCTGTAATAATATCTGCTATTTATAGCGTGTCTGCTACATGCCAGGTGTTTTACTCTTATCTTTAATCTTTACAAGAATCCTCCCGAGGAGGCATTATTATTTCTCTTTAAAGAGAGGGCACTGAGGCTCAGAGAGGTACCAGGGCTGGACCAGGGCTGATTAGGAAAGCAGGTGATGGAACTGGGTTTCTATCAAGCTCTGACTCCCAAGACCAGGGACTGCTCCAAGACTGCCTCGTACGGTAATGCAGGTGGTGCACGGCACAGCTCCAAGGGCATCGTGAATGATGCTCCCTAGAGTACACAGCCACGCTGACTGTCTGCTGGAGTAGTACTTGACTTAAGGAGACCAGTGGTATCAGTTAGGAATGCTTTGCACTGGAAGGAATAGAAAAGCTGAGCTTTCATGGAGGGAGGGGGATTAAACAAAGCAGAGTTTTCGTGTTCTCACACAGGCGAAGGTCTGGAGCTCAGTGGCTGCAGAGCTTGCATCAGTGGCTCAGCAATGCCAGGCTTTGTGCCCCATGTTAGTCCTTTCCTCATGGCTACCACGGCTTGAAGCTTCACATTTGTGTTCTAGGGAGAAAGAAGGTGGGGAAGGGGGTGTCAGTCACATTGGTCCCCTTTTTATCTTGAAATAAATTTTGCCAGTCTTCCATCTCCAGCTGCCAGAAGATTTCTGCTTACGACTCATCCACCAGAGCTCAGGCACAGGGGCACCCCTAGCTGTAGACTGGGGAAGAAGTGTTTCCAGAGTTCGAGGCTTTGAAATGGAAGGTGACAAGGAAGAGGGTTGGAGAGGGAACTGTGACCCAACAGTGCCTACCACACCAGTGTTTCCCACTTCCTGGCTGGGAGCACTTCGGCAGATGCCGTGGCCAGCAGCATCCCATTCTTTATTGGCTGTGCCAGGGCAGTAGGAGGTACTTGTCCTCCTGGGCTGAAATATGGCATGAGAAGGCAGAGAGATGCTCTTCCATGGAGCGTGACCTCCCTCGAATATGGAGTGATCCTGGATCTCTGAATCAGCATCCGCCTTTGAGTAGGTGATCCTTGTGTACATCAGTGGTCGAGAAGTGCTGTTTCTAGAAAATGGACTGAGAAGACGGGATCTTCTCCCTGGCCTCCACCAACGCTCTCAGCCCTCAGCTCTAGGATGGCCAACACACTCCAGTTGTCCCAGAGCTGTCCTGATTTTAGCACTGACAGTCCCGCATGCTGAGAAGTTTCCCAGTCCTGGACTAGCCACCCCATCAGCTCTCATCTGTGGAGGGGGCCTTCTCTCCCTCTGCCTGTATGAAGGCAGAGCCAATAACTAAACACCTAGAAAGCTTCCTTGCAGAGCTCAGGAAAGATAGCTAGAAGGCCTTTCCCTTGGGATACGGGATTGCACAAGGCCTGAGGCGGGACTCCTCCATAGGGGAGCATGGCGAGGGCCCTGCCCTCTTGGGGGGAGGTGTGGAGAGCTGACAAGGAGATGCTTAAGAACCCGGTGGGCTTTTTATCCGGGTGGTTTGGAGGTATCATTACTGGACTTAATCATACATCAACAGCCAGGATGAATGGGCTTTGGATTAAGAACCTGGTAACACAGCAGATTAACTCCTTCCTCACTCCTTTCTTCCACCCCTTCATGTTGCTTTCTTCCTTCTGCCAAGAAAACAGAAGAGAAATGCCTGAATCCCACACAGGAAGCACTTGTCATGAGTCGCATTGGTGACTCAGAGTTATTTTTTAGTCCTGCCAGCCAAGAGCAACAGGAATGAGCTGGAGTGATCTGATTTATTAGTGGAAAAAAACCAACTTTTCCTGACCTTGAGCCTCCTCCGAGTCCTCCCCCTTCTGCCTTCCAGCCTCCTGCTTCATGCCCTGGGCGGCCCATGTGGCTGCCCGGAAACTCC
>NW_011494941.1:4416751-4417967 GCF_000754665.1 Bison bison bison
CTGCCACATGCTAGGACTTCTCTATGCCACCCTTGGGGGGGGGGCAAGAAATCCCAGAGTAGCAGGGGCAACTTCCTGAAGAACTTGGAATCAGTCCTTCAGCACAGCCATTCTGCATGGGAGTTCTGTGGCCCTCTGCCACCCAGCTTAGGGGAGAGAGAGCTGTCCCGGGGCCTTAAGTTGGCTCGCTGAGGCCAGTGCCTCTCCATTTGTCTCCCTAACCACTTTGCTTTTGTCTGAGTGATGTTTGGGATCCAGGCAAATGGTACAGCCCAGAGTCTTGCTCTTATGTTTGCTGGGCTGCTTCAGACTCTTGTGCCATCTAGAAAGACAGCTGTGGAGTATCAGGGTGTGGTTCCTCAAGCCAGACCTCTGTGACTGAGTTTCTCCAGTGCATTTTCTCAGAAAACTTGTAAATGTCCCTTATTCCCAGACACAGGCCAGAGCTGTAGGGGGACATAGGCCATGATGGTGGGCAGGGGTGACCAGGTGAGTGGAGTAAGGGCAGTGCCTGCCAGGTGACCCCCCAGACTGTGGAAGCTCTCTGTCATGCAGAACTAGGAATGGCGGTGCAGCCGGCCTGGTAGGACCATTCTAGAAGGAGCCATTTCTCACTGACTGGGATCTGGTGAGATGAAGGGTTGTCTCATTCTTCAGACGTTGTTTTGTCTACGAGAGTTTGAAGCCCAACTGGAAGACCCGTGCTGCTGTTTTCAGTACTGTAGGAACAGCTCTATGTGCAGGCTCTGTGGCCATGCCCATGTTTCCAACTGCAGTGACCATCCTCTTCCAGTCAGAAGACGCTTCCTGTCTGTGAGTGCGTCATGGGACTGTGGTGAGAGGCTGTCTGGGGCCTGCTCAGTCAGTGGGAGGGGCTGCAGTGGACTGTGGTCTTTTGAACCTTGGTTTGGATTTTTGAACATTCAGTAATTCATCTGTCTCCTCACAAGATGGCAGTGACAGATTTGAGCTCCAAGGTCACAGGTCTCCACTCTGTGTGGCCAACCCCCTGAAGCTAGGCGTCTTCCATGGGAGCATGCGTAGAATCACCTGGAAAGCTTGGCAGCACCCAGATGGCTGAGTCCCACCCTCAGAGATTCAGATCCAGTGGGTCTGGAGTGGGGCTCAAGAGCTGACATTTCTGAAGACTCCTAGATGATGCCCAGGCAGCAGTCCATGGGCCGCACTTTGAGGAGCAGTGTCCCCAGAGAGGTGC
>NW_011494941.1:4418367-4419706 GCF_000754665.1 Bison bison bison
CTGTTGAACCTGGCCTTCAGTCCCAGACTGCATTTAAAGGGGCTTGGAGTTAGACTATGGAGAAGAATCGAGTCTCGATTTCTTTTTTTTTTTTTAATACTTCCTAGGTTGGGACTGGGAGTTTACAGAAGCATTTGCTCTGTAGAAAAGATTGTTCCTAGAATTTCAAGCTTTTTGGGTCTGCTCTGGAGGAGGCTGATTTAGAAGACTCATCTGAGGAGATGAGGATATCCCCTTGGGATTTCTGGCTAAAGCCTGTGGAACCATCCTGGGGAAGGCAATCGGGGAGACTCCAGGAAGAGCCCTAAGCTGAGTGAAAGCCACACACGCCAACAGCCACACCCCAAAGGCTGCCTCTGTCGACCCTCAGGGTAGAAATGGGTCATTGTCAGGGTAAACCATCACAGTCATGATTAAGGAAACAAGCAGAGCACCAGCTCATGTTTATTGGGTCCTCACATGTACCTGGCTGAATGCACGTCTTCATATTAAACCCTCACCTAGCTCCATAAAGCAGATCCTTTCATTTTCTCCATGTTGTAGATGGTGTGCATGAAGAGAAGTCAAGTAATTTTCCAACAGCTACACAGCCATCTGACTAACATTATCACTGTTAATAAAAGGCCCTGGTTTACATGTATGACAGCGTATTAGTTTGAGTGACATGAAACAGCTATTTTGTAAGTTAAAAAGATGGTTGAATATTGGCGATTTTATGTGGAGTGGGAAAGGGAATCTGACTTACTGGTGAACAGTTCCTCATGTCCAGGGTAGCAGAAGCCTCAGAAGTGGCTCCAATCTACCTATTTTCCCTATGGCTACTTGGGGAGGGTTGTTCCATCAAGTGAAGATGCTCATATGAATGCCGGCCTTTGGGATTTTTGCTGAGCGGAGAGGGGAGCTAATGGCATGAAGGCAACGCAGCACTGTGGATGGAAGTCCAGGTAGACATGTCCTCGGTGGAGTCCTGCCCGCCACTAGGACATACTCCATCCTCGCTGGTTGACCGAGAACTAGCTATTGGCCTTGGCATCTGAAGGGGGTTGTACTATTTAATTCTGGAGACCTTTAAGCAGAGGCTTGATTCTGGCCTCTAAGCTAAGGTGAGGAGAGATACCTTTAGCCAGAGCATGGTTAAGGTAGTGGCCTCCCTGCAACCTGCTCACTGTAAAAATAATAGAACCCATGGTAGTTGCTGAGGAGTTACATGCATGGGTGACTGTAGTAATATGGTGCTTTTTGTAGCAGTTCCTGCCTGTCTTCCTGAGCCTTCACACCTAGGGCAAGCCGTCTGATAGCCAACTGCCAGATTCTCCATCTCTTTGCCTGTGGGCTTGCT
>NW_011494941.1:4419806-4421235 GCF_000754665.1 Bison bison bison
GCTCTAAAGATGTGGAAGACCCCTCCACTGGCTCCCTGGGCAGGCCAGAAGTGCAGGGGAAATCACATACCCCAAGAGAGCCTCATCCCATTAATAATGGAGGCTGGTGTATACATGCCCCGGCTCCCTTGCTCCCAGGAGAAGTACTTGGAGGTGTCGGTTCTCAGAACTTTTGCAGTCTCCCAGGGGAAGTGAGCTCTAGTTACTTGCTGCCTCTCTTGACTGCCTGCCTTCCTTCCTCATGCCCCTCCCAAATAAACTCTTTACCCTTGAATCCTTGACTCCAAGTTGCTAGAAAAACCCAATTTACTTATATTTCAAAACAATTGCATCTTAAAAGACATGTAAAAATAGAAAATACAAAAAGAGGAGATGAATACACATACATACATCCGTGGTCTAGTGTTTTTCTTTGCATACAATATGCTTTGTAAAGGCCACTGGTTTAAGGAAGCTGAGCAAGCTCCCCTTCTGGTCTTCTTATTGATGTCACAACATTGATGTTTCAGTACCCTCTCCCTGGGCATCTGCTTCTAGGATCCATTTGAGTTATTTTGGGCAGCTTGGTGGACTTGCACACTGATTTGTAGTGGTGGTTTGGTGGGCCACAGGCTAGCCGACTGGAAGATCTTCAGGACTGGTTGCTAAACTCTCCTGTTTTAGAAAAAGTGATTGTCCTACCTTGGACTTCCAAAGACAAAGAAAGAACTCTCCAAGTTGAGAATCAAGAGAAAGCTCCCCATGGATGCTTGGCTTCCCATGGGAAACCCATGGTTCTCTCGGCTCAGCTTTCCATGTAAGGGAGCCCAGGCAACATGTACATCTTGAATCATCCTGCCAGTCTGTGATGAGCAGCCTCATGCTATCAGGGTGGCGTGAATATTCTCATTGGCAAGCTGTAGCTCCAAGACATGGTTCAGCACTGTGTAGACATATAAACACACTTCAGTCTCCGGCTTGAAAACAGATTCCACTGGCCTCAGCACAGAGATCTGGGAGGGCTGAATGCTCCCTTATTGTCTCTCCTCCTGGAACAAAGCCTCCTATTGTCTTTCAGGTGATTACATTTTTCAGCCTTTCAAATTTGAACTGCAGAGGCCCACTCTGCTGGCTTGGCCAGGCTGACAGGGCAGCACAAGCTGAAGTTCTCCCCAGGGCCTCCCAGTGGGCTTTTTTGGGGGGGGCTTTAAATGAGATGGCCTTCACCATCCTGAGAACACTCTCCCAGAGCACTCGCCTGCCCCTGAGTCCTGCTCAAGAACAATTCCCATGTCTTTAAAAATAGCTAGCTTAGTCTCTCTGCAATGAACTGAAGCAGAGGGATGTCCAACGAGGCCTAATTTATAAGGAAAGCCTTGGGCAGCCCTCTGCCACGCCAGGTTGACCATCCAGGGCATAAGGTCCCCGAGCCTTGTCTTGCTCAGTTCTC
>NW_011494941.1:4421335-4421522 GCF_000754665.1 Bison bison bison
TCCATATTGCTCAGCTGTGTAGTGAGAAACAGGGTCTGTGATGATGGAACAGGCAGAAATAAAAACCTTTCTCTTGCTGTTTCCTCATTACCAAGCCATGTGGACATCTCTTTTTACTTCTGCCAGATTACCCACTTGGAAGGGGTGCAAAGGTTCTGTTTCTACTCTGTTGTCTGGGAATGGAAGG
>NW_011494941.1:4423143-4424211 GCF_000754665.1 Bison bison bison
ACACGACTGAATGACTTTACTTTCACTTTTCACTTTCATGCATTGGAGAAGGAAATGGCAACCCACTCCAGTATTCTTGCCTGGAGAATCCCAGGGACAGGGGAGCCTGGTGGGCTGCCATCTATGGGGTCACACAGAGTCAGACATGACTGAAGCAACTTAGCAGCAGCAGCAGCAGAGTTATACCTAAATATAAAAGGAAGCCAGTATGAAATTCTAGATTTTAATACCGTTTGGTAGAATCCTAAGTTCCCGCATATTTGGGGTTTCTTTGCCTGAATCCTTAAAATTCAGCCTGTGGATCAACAAGTGAAGCCTTTTTCTAGAATTTTCTAGTCAGGAAATGGGGTTCTGGCAAACCAGTGCATTTTGCTCTGGGTAGTGACTTCCACACCCAGGCAGGCTCCTTCAGCTACTTCTGACCCATGGTTTGTGCCCATGCAGCCCCGGCTAGGTTCTCCTGGTAACCACGGCCTGCATTTTGCAAGAGCAGTGGCTAGGGATTCCATATCTGAGGCCACAAGTCAGACATATGTGATGGAGAAGAAATTGATGGATAAAGAGTCTGATCTTATGAGGCCACATCTGGATGGGGAAATAAGGATGGGATGGTGTTTTAGGATGGGCACTAGGTCAGGTTTAGTGTCAGTGACTGGCACATAGTGGGCACTCAATAAATGTTTGATGGGATGAGCGGATTCCCTCCAGTTCACTGATAACTCCTTGGACCAGCCTTAGTTGAGAACAGAAAGGGGTAGGGGGGAACAGAGGAGGGAGAGATGCTGATACAGAATACAGTGGAAGCCGTTGAGCCCTTCTGTTCTTTCTCAGTAGCCCCAGATCTGCAGCTGACGAGGTAGGCCTTCACAGGGGAGGGCCTTTCTAACGACTTTTCAATTAATTGCCTTGACGCTGGTGGGGAGAGTGCCAGAGGCTGCAAAGGATGAAAGACATTGAGAGGGGAAAAGCTTTGATGTCACTGCAATCCTGTTCAGATTCGGCGAGGTTTTTTCAGGAACTTTATATCTTAACCACAAAAGCCTCACAGGGTCGATCAGTCACGCAAGA
>NW_011494941.1:4424424-4427588 GCF_000754665.1 Bison bison bison
GTGGGTGGTGAGAGTGTGTGATGGGGGGATGGGGCGGGAGAGCAGAGGTGCCCAAGGAGGGGAGAGGGCAGGGCGGTGTGTAGGTGTGAGTCACATTTGCAGGGCAGCGCTGTGTTTATGCGACAGAGTTTGGCACAGACCTGTGTTTTTCCAACAGGTTGTGTTCTCCCAGACTCGGTATCTTCTTACTATGTTTGTTCCTAAAGCTAATCTAATCTGCATCCGTCAACTGATACAATCTGGCCATTTCAATACACACACCCCTTGGCATCTTATTCACACAAAATCTAAGTAATCAGAAAACTCGAAGAAGTGCGTTAACATTACAGACATGTAATACATAGAATTCCTAGGACTTCTTACCTTTGGCACTAGTGACATTCAGGGCCAGGTAATTCTCTGCTGTGGTGGACTGTCTTGGGATGGATGTTTAGCAGCACCCCTGGCCTCTAACTTCTTGATGTCAGTATCACCTCCCTTGAGTTGTTGCATTCAAAAATACCTGCAGACATCACCTGTAACCCCTGAGGGCCAAAACCACCCCTAACTGAGAGCCAGTGGCCTAGATATAAGCCTGATGGGTCCTAGAATCCGACACTCGCTGTACTGCTCTGTGCAATTTGGGGGTTCAGATGGTGCCTCATATGTCTTCAGAATCATGCACAAACATTTAAATGAAATGATTGCACATGTGGTGTACAAGAGAGAATTGGCAGTGACCACATGACCAACCAGGAGATTCATCTTAGCAGGCACTCCATTCTCGGGACAGCTCTAAATCAGGTAGGATTTTTTTCAGCATGGGTTGGTTAGAGCCTATGAAATGGCCACTTTCTGAGGCTCCAGTGGTGAAATATCAGCAGTTTTTGTATGGTTCAACCTAAACACAGGGCCTTAAGAGATATGTCCTGAACACCTTTCAAAATTCTCCAGTTCTGGGATGTAGAAATGTTTGCTTAGGCTCAGGACTCTTTGCAGGCACATTTCTCAGGCAAGTCCAATGTTTTCCATGCAGAGCCTCATACCGCAAGCTAACCACATTGCAAAACTCCCCTCCAGAGTTCTCTCTCACTCTGTGGTGAATTCAGTATGGCCACAAAGTCCTTTCAGTGATTCCCATTAACGGGCGGAGACCGCGCTCCACCCAGTTGACTCTGCACTGACCCTGTGACTTGCTTTGAGCAACAGAATCTGGTGGAAGTGCCATTGTTCAAGTTCCAGAGCTTAGAGCTTTTTAGTGGCCTTGCAGCTTCTGCCTTGGCCCTCTTGACCACTGTCTTGAGACCTCCCTAGATGGAAGCTGATGTCATTTACTGGAGGATGGGTGGCATGCAGAGGAGAGCTGAGGCACCCCACTAACAGCCAACACCACCAAACGGACATGTTGGACCTTCAGAGTCCTCGCCCCCTAGCTAAATCCAGCCATGTGAATGAGGCCAGATAAAACCAGCAGAACTATCAGTGGATCCACATAATCATGCAAAATGATGAATCATTGCTGTTTTAAGCCACTAAGTTTGGGGATGGTTTGTTATGCAGCCGCTGATAACTGATACACACCTATTGGCACTATTACAGTTTTTAACAATCTATAAGAGTGTGACTTCATATAAAGGGCAGCAAAGCCTTGCTTCTCCAGACTGCCAGCTGGTTGGCTGGCATCACTCACCTGCTGAGTGTCTCAGGCAGTCACACTAGCCTCCCCTGTGAGCACTGTTCAGTCACATTCTTTAGGAAAACTGCTGGTTTCTATATTGGGGGTCCACAAGAAAAAGTCCAAAACTTATGAGTAAAAGCTACAAAAGCCAAATGTCTGCACTATAGAATGAAGACCTGCATAGCACGTATATGTGGAGGATGCCTCACGTGTCCAGCTCCTGTATATATGCCATGTATCACACACATAGCCATTTTCACCAGGCTTGACTTGACTATGACACATCTCCTAGGTGTGGTGACATGCTGGAAAATATCTTAAGCCTCCATTTGCCACTGTCACACTTTGGAAGTCGGTAGTTCATACTAAGATTTTCCTCACAAATGGTGGGCAGTAATTGACTTTTCATCTTCATGCTTTCACTGAATATCACTTTTGATCTAAAGCAGATGCCTTAGGAAGCCCTTTCTTTATTATCTAAAGAAAGCTGTAGTTAGCACTCACGACAATAATTTTTTGTGACTTCTTTCTTTAATGTTCCATACCAGCCCCTGCTGGGCTTTACTTACATCAGAAGTTCTGTCTTTCTCTTTGCTTATGACATCCCCAGCACATAGCAGGGGGTCTGATTCCTGGTTGTTCCTCAGTACAGTTGTGGGTGGATGGATGGATGGGATGGATTAATGAATAAATGAATAAAGAATGAATGAATTAGAGAAGCTGAGAGCTAGGGGAGAGCTTGGAATTCATTGCGTTCAGTCTCTTGCTCTGCTTCATGAGTGAGGATGCTAAGATTCAGAGATGATTAGCATTTGTTCGTTTTTTGTTTTTGTTTTTTTTTTTTTGATTCCAGGACTTCATTCCTTTAAAAAGCCACTTGACACACCTGATTATCTGATCTGTCACAGTGTGTGATTATGGGAGAAGAGACGTTGAGAACTCCTTCTTGGGCTCAGTGGGACATGCCGTGAACATCCCTGATGTGGGCTGGCTTGGTGCCCTGGGGAGTAGGCTTTTGCCCACCCCGCTTGGCCCCGTGACTCCTTGAGGGGCTGCCAGGCCCACCCGGGCACTGGGAAGGCATAAGATCTACCTCTCAGAGTTACATTCTTCTTACTGTTTATCTGCCTGTCAAGCCAAGTCCTTTTCTCAGCCACAGAATGGGAAAGCGAAATGGCCTTTTCTGATATGAAGCTAATAATAGTTCTCATCTTGATTCTACTTAACACTGAACTGAAGATTTGGCCTCTAGGGTGAGGCTTATAGTTAATTCATTTACTTTAAAAATAATTACAGAAGCCATAAAAGAAATGTCCCCATGTGGGCCAAGAATGGGCTGATTCTCCGTGTTTCTCAGTAACCACTTGTGTGCTGGGTGCGTGAAAGGATAAGACTGGGGCTGCCCTGCTGCCTGGGGCAGAAGGCGAAGCTGCAGTGGGAGTACTCCGCTCTGGGGGTAGCTAAGCCCAGCTCCCTGCCACCCACTCACTCTGTTTTCTCTGCTGAC
>NW_011494941.1:4428342-4428924 GCF_000754665.1 Bison bison bison
GGCCGTGGCCCCGGCCGACTGCGCTGGGGTTATGCGCTGTCTCCTCTACTCAAGGGTGATCTATAGCTTCAGAGGAAAAAAATCAACAAACAAGCAGAGTCCACCCTGCCTTTTGTCTTGGAGGAAATGGACGGGCTCCCCGGCTTCTACCACCTCCCCTCAGTGTCACCCTGCCCTGAGTCCCAGGGAGAGAGCAACCAGAGAAGAAAAGAAGCTGCTTCCAGTTGTACACACACAGGCATGTGCACTGCGAAAGGGGGAAAGAGCAGTTGGGGAAGGGGAGGAAGTAGAGGGGAGGGGGAGAGAGGAAAAGGGACCCCCTTAAAAGAAGGGAGAGTAGGTGATTCAAATAGTTTTCAAAACGTGAATAAAGCTATTTAAAGTATCTTTCCCCTCACTGTTTCCCCTCCTGTCCTTCCAGATAGAGTTGGAGATGCACTTCCCCCCACCCTGTATTTCTCCTCGGAAGCAGCAGATAAGTCAGGCCTCCCCATGGGAGTTGGCCCTCTGCCTCAGTGCCACGCGGCCCCAAAGGTCAAGGCGATAGGATCCCACACTCCCTGTGTGTCGGCTAGCTCACCA
>NW_011494941.1:4429024-4430096 GCF_000754665.1 Bison bison bison
CTGGAGAATTCCATGGACTGTATAGTCCATGGGGTCGCAAAGAGTCGGACACGACTGAGTGACTTTCACCCACAGGGTAAACCCTAAGTGAGAGCATCCATGTCACACATATGGCACGTGTGTAGTAAGTGGTCAGGAAATATTAACTCCTATGATCTCCTAGCGCCTTGACCATCCTTCAGTACCCCTCCTTCCCCGTTCTTCTCTATCTCGGCACCTTCTTTTTATCCTCCTTTGGTCTTCTCACAATTGACAAGTATTTTTATTTGTTTGGTCACATCCTTGCTGTTGTTCTGCTTCCCTCACTAAACTGCAAGCTCATAGTCAGGTTGACAGTGCTCGCTTTTGTGTCCTCAGTGGGGCCTGGCTCCTGGGAGTTGTGCAGGCAATATTTGTTGGTACATGAATGGCTGGCGTACCTGGAATGTTTGCAATGTGTGTCTGGAAATGTGACAGGCTATAGCTGGGGATCACCTTGCTTCATTTCCTCATCCTGCCATCACATGCTTCAGACCCTAGCGCAGGCCTCTTTCCCAAAGGAGAAGCTGGAGATCCCTATCATGCTCCTTCCTCACTGTCCTCAGCCACCTAAGGAGTTGGATCTACACCCACACCCTAGTCCATCATGTATATATTCACCCTCAAATAATATTACAGACTGTGAAGCAATAAGCTAATGCAGTGTCCATTTGAGAATTTAGCTTGGCACCATTGGCAGTTAACTTCTCCTTTGTGTTACTGGAGACACTCCGATAAAATTAGAGAGGTGGATAGATTTTAGTCTCTTTTCACCTTCCAGACATTCCTTGAATTTTTCTCAAAATGATTGATATAAGACAAATCTCATTTTTTTGGCTTATCCTCCCCCCAACCTTTGTCCCGGCCAAGGGGTGAACTATGGGAAAATCTCATGGGTGGTGTTCCAAACAACTTTCCCTTGATTAAATAACCCTTCTCCCAAGGGCTACTTGTGTGGTTTAAATTACTTAAAAAACAAAACTAACAATCCAGGGCAAGAGAATCAATCTGAAAAAAATAGGAGGTGACCAACAGACTTGCCCTGTACAGCTGG
>NW_011494941.1:4430519-4430969 GCF_000754665.1 Bison bison bison
TGGCAGGCCACTGGGCATGCCCGACAGAGCTGCCCATGTCTCAGCTCTCACAGTCCCAGAGTGTCACCTGGGTACCCTGTCCCCCTGTCCTGTGTAGAAGGCAGTCCCAGAGAGGGCCTTCGCCTTAGCATGTGAGCTGGATGGAATGTTCATACTGGCACCATGGAGAGCCCAGGAGGTCTGCCGTATGTATTAGTACCATTGAGGGTAAACCCTGGGTTTCCCTCGTATCTCAGTTGGTAAAGAATCCACCCACAATGCAGGAGACCCTGGTTCAAGTGGCTACCCACTCCAGTATTCTTGGGCTTCCCTTGTGGCTCAGCTGGTAAAGAATGCGCCCGCAGTGTGGGAGACCTGGGTTCGATCCCTGGGTTGGGAACATCCCCTGCAGAAGGGAATGGCTACCCACTCCAGTTTTCTGGCCTGGAGAATTCCATGGACAGAGGAGCC
>NW_011494941.1:4431069-4433009 GCF_000754665.1 Bison bison bison
ACATCTGCACACTGTCAGCAGTGAGGATAAACACACAACTGTTTTCCCTTTCACAGGGAGTGGTGATCAGGAGAGACGACCTGGCGGACCCCATCCAGATTCGCTCCATTTACATCTTCTTAAGACTGAGGGACAAGCACCTATCTAGCCTTGATGGGTCCCCAGAATCTCTCAGCAGAAAGAAATCTTCAAAGAAAACAAATAGTATATTCATTCTAATTGCAGCTTACAGACAGGAGAACAAACAAGGAAAGAGTGAAAAGGTTATCTGGTAGACCTCAGTTGCCCAAGATTGGGATTTTGGACGTGACATGCTTCTCTGGTTTTCTTCCTTCTCCTAATTGCCCTGCCAGTAGGAAGAGCAAATGGAACTGACCTGACTGTCCCTTAGAGTTGCTGAGTATAGCCAGGATTTCTTCCCTTAGCCCACAATCCAAGATGTCCAGGGCCCATCAACTTCCCCAGTGTCTCAATGAGTAGCTTTATAAGTTGCTATGAACTGTAATCAGAATTCATGAACAATAACTAGGAGCCTAGGGAATTGTGATGGATCCATTGGAATCCTTATGGACCTAATTTGAGAAAAAGTTCAGATACACAAGGAAATGAATATGACCTCTGGAGATGCCAGCATTCTGGAACCTCCACACTGTACATTCCTAGGGTTACTGAGAGTTCACTATTTAAATTTTAAATAGAACCTTCTTCATTTTGATTAGTTCAATATCTCTTCTAATGTGTGCCTCAATCAGGGAATGAAATATGATGACTATCTTAAAGCAGACTTAGATTCTAACATCTACATGTCCTTAGTCAACTAAGTTTCAAAATTTGGTCTAGAATCAATGAAACAATTTCAACCTCAATTTTTCATGCTGTTAGAAAGTGGCCAACGACAAATATGTGATTTCATTTATGTGTAGCATCTTAAAAATAATGCTGGAGGGCTTATTTACAAAACAGAAATAGACTTACAGACATAGAAAACAAACTTACAGTTACTGAAACAGGGGTTGGGGTGGGAAGAGGGATAAATTAGGAGTTTGGGATTAACAGATACACACTGCTTATATATAAAATAGATAAACATCAAGGACCTCTACTCAATATTTTGTAATAGCTTACAAGGGAAAAGGATCTGAACAAGAATAGATACATGTGTATGTATAACTGAATCACTTTTCTGTACACCTGAAACTAACACAACTTTGTAAATCAACCATACTTCAATTTATATAGCTATAGATATAAACATTTTTTAAGTAACCAAAATTTGCCAGCACCTCAGAACTTACATTTGACTTTGGAAGGTGCCCCTGGTTTATTAGTTGACATGCTGAGTGTTACCTTCAAATACCATCATAGGAAATGGCAGGAACCAAGTCAGGTGGAATTAGAAACCTGTCTTCTCTCCCCTCCCCTACCTTCTCAACTTCATCAAACTGTTTCCTCGTCTGTACAAGAGGGTGGGAGTAGAGAGATTAGAGTATGTCTAAGGACTCTTGCAGTACCATAGTTCTGCAATTTAATGGAATATATATATATATATATATATATGTTCAGTTCAGTTCAGTCACTCAGTCATGTCCGACTCTTTGTGACCCCATGAATCACAGCGCACCAGGCCTCCCTGTCCATCACCAACTCCTGGAGTTCACTCAAACTCATGTCCATCGAGTCAGTGATGCCATCCAGCCATCTCATCTCCTCTCCTCTCTGTCGTCCCCTTCTCCTCCTTCCCCCAATCCCTCCCAGCATCAGGGTCTTTTCCAATGAGTCAACTCTTCACATGAGGTGGCCAAAGTATTGGAGTTTCAGCTTTGGCATCAGTCCTTCCAATGAACACCCAGGACTGACCTCCTTTAGAATGGACTGGTTGGATCTCCTTGCAGTCCAAGGGACTCTCAAGAGTCTTCTCCAACACCACAGTTCAAAAGCAT
>NW_011494941.1:4433614-4434530 GCF_000754665.1 Bison bison bison
ATTTCTAGGCAAGAAACATTTCCCCTGATCAGATTGTTTTGGCCAGGAAGTCTTGCATTTCCAAAGCAAGTAAAAAGGGAAAAAAATCATTCTCAGTACACGACACAATTTACAGTTAGCTTCTCAGGAATGTGTGTCATGTTTTAAACGCGAGTAGGTTGATGTTCTGCAAACATCCCAGTGCTTCATATTTATAGTGTGCTTTATTTTAGTGTTAACAATGAATGAGAAAAAAAGCGGGACTTTCTGCAGGCAATCTTTTTCCTATTTTTTGTCTTGATGCTATTTTGATTTGGAAGCAGCCTTGTTTCTCCTGTCTTTTTCAAACACTGCAGGATTCCATTCTCTTGCTCACCTTCCCCCCCCCAAAGGAAACACTTCAATTGCTTTTATTGATGAGGAGAGGAAAAATCTAAACAACAGGCAAGCAAGCTAATGAGAGGCAGGCTGACGTGACAGCTAGCACAGAGCAAAACCAATTATGCCTCTTCATGTAGGTGTACCAGGTTCAGAAGGAGACAGTGAAGAAGTGTAGCAGGTGCGGTCGGCGCCCTGCCCCCACCCCTAAGCCCATCAAGAGGTTTGTTCACCTCTAGCGCAGTATACAGTCTGCTGCCCACCTCCAGCTTCTGACTGCAATGCACCCACTGCAGCCTTTCTGTCCGAGGCTTTCTCAGGAGCATGCTCCACACCTCTCCACACACACAGCAACCTTCACCCAAAGAGTAGGGAGGATTTGCTGGAGGAATACTCGAAATTCCTCCTCCCCCCTCAGTGGGACAGTCCTCAGAGGCACTCTACACTCTCTCAGCGGGTCCCCTGCAGAATCAAGCTCCCATCCCCCACAGTGACTTGCACTGGCTTCCTTCCTTCCCCTGTCTTACCCCACCCCTGCCCTCCCTTGCTGGGCTTTCTG
>NW_011494941.1:4434630-4435867 GCF_000754665.1 Bison bison bison
TCTGTTGTTCCATGTCCAGTTCTAACTGTTGCTTCCTGACCTTCATATAGGTTTCTCAAGAGGCAGATCAGGTGGTCTGGTATTCCCATCTCTTTAACAATTTTCCACAGTTATATGCACCCTGATTTAATTCTGAGCTATTCATTCATTTAACAAACCTGTTTGAGTGCCAGTTTGAGTGCTACTGTGTTAGTCAAGAAAGATAAAAAGATGAATGAGATACCATTCTTATACTAGAAAGGGTATACACTGTTAAATACGCAATGAACACTTCATAAACGCTGATGAAGGGCATGCAAAGTTGAGGTCACCAGCTGTACCAAATGATGCTAAGATTAATGATGCTCTTTAGTTTTGCCAACATTCAGTGTCTCCTATTAGAGACTTTTAGCATTTTCCAGCTGTTGGAAATGATCAGAGAAGTGTATACACCCAATAACTATGAAGAATGCTCTCGGACACAGAAGCCCAGAAGGATTCCACACTGTGTCACAGTTACACATGGGTAGAGGTCTAGCCTGGACTAGGATCCATCCAGCCTTCCAGGCACCCCAGCGTTGGGTGAGTTGATAGTTAAGGAAGTGGACTTGGAGCCCAACTGCCAGGTTCAAGTTCTGGCTCTGCCACTTACATGTTGGGTGACTTTGGGCAAGTTATTTCACTTCTCTTAGTTCCCCCCTCCATCAAATGGGACTAGGGAGTAATTGGTCGCATAGGGTGTGTGGATTAACTGAGTTGCGACATGTCTAAATGCTCAGTTTCATATTTAATAATAGCTGTTAGCAACTAGAAGTAAGGCTAGCATACATCCTAACATACAGCCTAAAATCAGCTGCCAGTATTAAATAATCAAAACTCATGTTATAGCTGGATCTTAGATGTGTCTAAGATATTTCCTGAGTAAATTGTGTCTATTAAAAATAAAGACCCTGCTTCCAGCGGTGCCTGGCACCTATTAAGTGTTCAAGAGGTGTTAGCCTTATCTATGTCGCGATAGTGTCTCTCTTCCCTACAGTGTTGGAGAGGGGGTTTTAAGAGCTTCATTGGAGCTCAGAGATGATGCTCCCCAGCCCCACTCTGTGCAGGAATGTGTGAATGTGTGAGTGTGTGTTTGTGGACAAGGTGTGTGTGTCTCGTGGCTGAGATCAGTCAGAAGTTCCGTTGCAGGAAACCTAATTCAGCTGTGTAAGCCTGGTGAGATTGTGAGATTCAGATGCTTTGTCAACATTTATTGCCA
>NW_011494941.1:4436805-4437642 GCF_000754665.1 Bison bison bison
GTGAAAAGTGAAAGTGAAGTCTCTCAGTCATGTCTGACTCTTAGCGACCCCATGGACTGCAGCCCACCAAGCTCCTCCATCCATGGGATTTTCCAGGCAAGAATACCAGAGTGGGGTGCCATTGCCTTCTTCACTCGGGACTAAAGAAATCACATTAAACAAGAGGCATTGGCAGCGTGAGGTGTGGGGGAATGGTTTCAGTTCTAACTGAGCTTGTCAGTCACTTTTCTGTCTCCTGCAGAGGGGAGACTATGGAGTTTGATTCTGGGACCAGCTGCCCACCCCACCTGCCACCCCTGGAACAGCCCACCGCTTTCTCCTTATTTTCCAAATCAGTCTCCAAGCAGAAGTTAACATTATTAATAGCCACAAAGGACAGGAAACAAATGTCTCTCTTCTCAGTAGATGAAATTTTTTTACTCACATTGACTTCTTTGCTCAAACCTAGAGCTTAGGTAAGTCCTTCATTGGAAGGACTGATGCTGAAGTTCCAATACTTTGGCCACCTGATGCGAAGAACTGACCCATTGGAAAAGACCCTGATGCTGGGAAAGATTGAAGGCAGGAGGAAAAGGGGACGACAGAGGATGAGATGGTTCGATGGCATCACTGACTCAATGGGCATGAGTTTGAGCAAGCTCTGGGAGTTGGTAATGGACAGGGAAGCCTGGCATGCTGCAGTCCATGGGGTCACAAAGAGTCAGACATGATTGAGTGACTGAACTAAATTGAGAGCTTGACTAACAGAAGATACCAAGAAGGAAATGGTCAATTAGTGACAGAGGAGCCTGGTAGGCTGCAGTCCATGGGGTCACTGAGGTTGGACACGACTGAGCG
>NW_011494941.1:4437742-4438284 GCF_000754665.1 Bison bison bison
TTTCTGGAATCACCTCGTGCTCCTAAATCATCCACTCGGGGCTGCTTTTTTGGGGAACCCAAAATAGGACAAGAACCTAAAACTATTTACCCAATTATAGCTCGTATCCTGCCCCTCTCTTCCCCACACTGTCTGAACGCCAGGATCAAAGTTGGAGAAATCGCAGCATTTTTACTTCTGTAATCTCATGTGGAATATGCAGTTCTCTTTAGGTTGTGAAGCTAAGGTTTCTTCGGCTGCTGATTTTCATTCATTCACTTGGCCAATCTTTATTGAGCACCTACTAGATACCACATATTCTGGGAGCAAATCTTTATTGAGCACCTACTAAGATACCACATATAACTCTGGTTTCTGGCTTTACACCAATGATCAAAGCAGACAGAACCTCTGCACTCATGATGGCAGTCTCAGGGAAGGAGACAGACCATCAACAATTAACATAATGAATGTATGAATGTATAAAGTCTATTGTGTGTTAGAAAATGGTACTGCTCGGGACTAAAGCAGCTGCTGCTGCCGCTAAGTCACTTCAGGCATGT
>NW_011494941.1:4439843-4440132 GCF_000754665.1 Bison bison bison
GTAGCAGTATGCCAGGAACTGCCTCTCTGAAGCCCAGTTGAACATTCGTGACCAACCTTGCAAGAGCCCAGACCCCTAGGGCAGGAAGGGCACGGAGGAAATAGGAGAGTGTGCCTAGTCCCAATTCCCCTGTAATTACTCATGAAGCTTAATCATTAGTTTCAAGGGCAGGGGGGCAACACTTGTGCACAGTGGAGAAATCTGAGTTTCACCCTCTCCTGCCTCCTGGGGCCAGGCGTACATAATACTGGAACAAAGGGCTGGTCTCAAAGGTGTAACTTTGGATGCG
>NW_011494941.1:4440415-4441892 GCF_000754665.1 Bison bison bison
GGGGGAAATGGGATGAAGAAATAGAACTGAAGTTAGTTATTTATTTTCCTGCATGGGGGTGTTTCTGGGAAGAAGATTTGGTAGGAAGTGCAGCTGAAATGCTGGCCAAAAGGAAAGTTTAGAAAATTCTGTGGTTTTCTTTGTGCTGTTACTTAGGAAGGATGACTAAGAATTGATGTATTTCTTTTCCAAGAAAGGCTGAAGTGCCACAGGAGATTTAAAAAAAAAAAAGATTATAGAGCGATGTTCCATCTTGACTCTATGAAAGTCTGGAAGTGAGAAGAGATGTCTGATGGGGGCAGGAATGGGGCAGGGATGGTCAACAGGGACTGCTCTGCTGGTGACTTTGTGAAGAGAGAGACCTTTGAGCTTTCCCTCAGACACAGAGGAGAATGGCACTCTCCCTGGGCCGGCCAGGGCAGAGCCAGACTCTGCACAGAGAGGCCTCGTGGTGTCCTGTGTGGTCCCCCATGGTCTGAGCAAGTGCAGCTCAGTGCTCAGGGCTGAATCCTGCCTTTGCAACTTACCAGCTGCATGACCTGGGTCTAGCTCCTTAATCAGTCTCTGTGCCTTTGTTTCCTCTTCTATACAATAAAAAGATAATAAACCCAAGTTCTAAAAGCGTGTGTCCACAGGCAGGCACACACACCCATGTGTGAATGCACACTACTGATGGCTGCCTGGTTAGGAGAACCTGTGACTGTGAGGCTGAGTTAACTTGATCAGGATCAAGTGGGCATCAAACCCACACCTTGACTACCACTGGCACCACGTGTCAACCTTCTGATTGACTTACTGGACTTCCTGTCATGGATTGGGCTTGAATTGTGCTGGGGCGCATCTGAACATGTGTTTCATGGCCTTTGCAGTAGAGCATTCCATGAGGTGCTCTCTTCATGTCACTTGGGGTACCACTCTCCAATGATATCCCATAGCCAATTCAGTCAAGAGTATCATTCAACATATATTTATTAGACACCTGCTGCATAATTTTAGGTGCTGGAGATATTAATACAATAGGCTGCTAATCAGATAAGGCCCCTGACCTTATAGAGCTTATATTTCAGGGAAGGGAGGCAGACAATAAACTATGTCAGATAGTGATGTGTGTCAGGAGGGCTGTGGAAAAGATGTCACAGATCCATCGCTCAACAAGGAATGCCTTCACACCCATTCCTTCTTTTATTCAGAAGCTTTCCATAGGGCAGTTGTGAATCTAAAGAGCTGCCTGCCCTCCAAGTGTTTACACAAACTGTCCCTCGCCCCTTCCTCTCCAAACTAGGCATCTTGTGTTCAACAGAATGACCTGGGGCAGTTAATTTTGAGTCAAAGTCATTCAACGTGGCGGGGTCCGCCAGGCATGGCCACCCAGACAAATTATTTCCGGCAGAGGCATTACACACGTGCGTTTTGCAGGCCTTGAGCTGAACCGGCAGCTGGGGGAGGAATTCCCAGCACACACAGGACTCCAAAAGGA
>NW_011494941.1:4441992-4443132 GCF_000754665.1 Bison bison bison
AAAGGGCTGGTCTCAAAGGTGTAACTTTGGATGCGGTTACCAGGGAGACAGGGAGCAGAGGGGGGCAGTTTTAATATCCCTCCCCAGAAGCAGGCATCCGTGGTTAAGGATGGAGCTCAGGTTTCTTATGATTGCACCTATTTCTGGGATTATTCCCAGGGAGGAAGAAAAGTATAGAAAGAGAACTGGCCCAGGTCAGTGGTTGGGCAGGAAGATGGAGGGCTGGTGCTAGGGCAAGAATGGCCACTTTCACCAAAGGGTTGACAGTAGGGAGGCACCCCAGGGGTGGAAAGAGACACTGGGAGCAGAATGGGGTGGGGAGGAGCCACAGAAACCACCTCAGAGGGAGGGCGTTTGGGAAACTGGGACCACCAGCCGTGAAGTGAACTGAAGGAAGAGAGACAAGCCAAAGACACAATAGAATCTTGTTGGAATTGGCTAATAATTTCAACAAAGTGAGATTGTCTGGGTCTGGCTTATCCTCTACTGTGTGATTTCTGTGCAATTGCTTGGGGGGAAGGCAGGCTGATCTAGTCTTCGAAATTAAAGATTTAATTAGGAAATGGGGATTTCCTGCTTTTTTTGAGTTGCCTCTCACCTCCCCCCACCCCACCCGCTTCCCCGCTTAGTGACTTGAGACTGATGAAGGCAAGATCCTGTGTGAATGTGTAGGATGAAACACTTTGTCAGGAAAACAAGCAAATAAATTTGACAGCTGCTTGATGTAGGACAGTCATTAAATTTTCAAGAATGGAGGTCTTCTATTATTTAGTGATGTTAATCTCTCATCCAAAATAGAAAAAACAAATGGGCTCCAGAATTGCAGAGCAAGAAGTTGTGTTGTTTGCTTTGCTGAAAGTTGCCAAGGACTCCGCCTCCCCCTGCTCCCTTTCTTCACAGGGCTACTAAGCTGGGCTTGTCAGGCCAGCATCTGTCAATAATTTGCTTGGATTTTCAGGGGCTTGTGTTTAGATCTTGGTTTCATTCGGTTCCCTGACTTGCCTCCTCTTTACTCTCCTATTACCTGACTTTTTGAGTATGTCCCCACTTTTTAGATTTGTTGATGAACAGGGAGGCCTGGCATGCTGCAGTCCATGGGGTTGCAAAGAGTCAGACACAACTGAGTGACTGAACTGACTG
>NW_011494941.1:4444501-4445059 GCF_000754665.1 Bison bison bison
TTCATGTTCAGGCCAAAGGTGCCCCCAATTGATTGTAGAGCTCCCTGTACCATTTCCTCCGTCAGGCCAGACTGGGGATAAATATCATCTCTCTAGTCAGGATTCTCTGCCATTGAGTGAGTTGTAAGTTGACTCTGATTGAGTTTTCAGGACAATGTTCGTGTAAAAGTTCATTGAGGCTGTTTGCAAACTGGAGGTTATTGATCCAGTTGTGCATGTGGATGTGGCAACGAGCAGATGTCCCCAACTCTTCCTCTCTCTCTTTGTTTTCTGAGAGGGCTGGAAGTTGGCACAGAGGCGGCCTTGATCAACATGGATAAGCTCGTCACTGAGACAGGCTATTTGTGTCTGTGCAGGAAGACAGGAAGCTTTCCTTTTGAGGGGATGATGGGCACTGAGGAGAGGTGGGGCGGCCGAGTTTTCTAGATTCTCTGATTTGAAAATCAGGGACTCAAAGGAAGTCTGTCCTTCTGAAGTAATTGCATCCCGACACTGCTGAACTTCCTTTGGGTTTCAGCTTTCACCCCAACCAGGCTCCGAGGCAGGAGAACAAAGCAG
>NW_011494941.1:4445159-4445553 GCF_000754665.1 Bison bison bison
AGAAAAGATCCTGATGCTAGGAAAGTTTGAAAACAGGAGAAGGGGATGATAGAGGATGAGCCAGTTGGATGGCATCACCAACTTGATGGACATGAGTTTGAGCAAGCTCCGGGAGTTGGTGATGGACAGGGAAGCCTGGCGTGCTGCAGTCCATGGGGTCACAAAGAATCAGACACAACTGAGTGACTGAACTGAACTGAACCACAGGCAAAAGTTGAGTTTGGCGCTAATATCAGTGTTAACTCTACTGCTCTGTTTTTGTAATACAAACAAATCTTATTAGACCACAGGTTACTCGGGTGGAATCTGGGAGGTTGATTCAACAAGAACCAAAAAAAGAATATTGCTGGGAGTGCTGATAGAATGCCTAAAATCCTTCCAATGAGAAAGCATT
>NW_011494941.1:4445653-4448987 GCF_000754665.1 Bison bison bison
TGAGAAAGCATTTTAAGCATTCCCAGTCACTTAAGTGTCCCAACTTTCAAACGCCTCTTCACAAACAAATAGTTGCTCAAGGAAGTCTTCCTGCATGGTATTAGGTTGGCCTGGCTTCAACACTTAAAGATGAAAAAGTATACTTTGGAAAATAACTTTTTGTCTTATACTCATCACTAGTGTAAGGACTTACCATGTTTTCATTCAGTCTGAATTAGGCTGACTTAACAGTTTGCCTACTGTTGTTGTTTAGTTGCTCGGTCATGTCCAGCTCTGTGTGACCTCATGGACTGTAGCCCACTAGGCTCCTCTGTCCATGGGATTTCCCAGGTAAGCATACTGGAGTGAGTTGCCATTTCCTTCTCCAGGGGATCTTCCTGACCCAGGGGTTGAATCCTTATCTCCTGCATTGCAGGGGAATTCTTTATTGCTGAGTCACCAGGGAAACCCACAGTTTGGTTATATCATTTTAATTGAAAAAGTAATATAGTTATTTGCTTGTGGCAAAAAAATACATAAAAAGATGAAAAAGTGATGTATACAATTTTTCAAGAGTGGAAAATAGCCCCTCTCCAACTGTTCCCCAAACTTAACCATGGTTTATTGCTCCAGCTATATGTCCTTGGGCAGGATCCTAACCTTTCTGTGCCTCAGTTTCTCTATCTGAAAAAGGGAGCTGGTATTAATATTTATCTCAGAGTTGTTCCAAGGATTTAGTACACCATTTGGCATATATTCTGACTAAACCAGTGTTAGCTGCTGTTGTCAGTAGTATGTACTTTTTCTATACATCAGTGTTGATTTTGCGTCTTTCTTGGATTCAGACCTTTCAGGGTATGGCACAGCCTTAGTGAGCAGTATTTTCACTCAGCTCTATCTTCACTCAGTAGATAGAGCTCGTGTAAGTAAAGAAGCCCTGCCTCTATTTGGCTGTGTCTAGAGGGATCCAGTGTGGTTCCATTTTCTTCATGCCTTCTAAGAAACACCAAGCCTTCTTGAGTAGGAAGAGGGGGTGACTTAGAATGCACCTTTGGCTCTGAGGAGGGACCTGACAGATAAGGCTCTTCCTTCCCTTGCAAGCCCCATGGGGCCTTAATGTAGGTGCCATCCAGAGGAAGCTCCACTTCCCAGGACTATGATGGGGGATTTATGGCCCCCAAAATAGCTCAGAGCAATGTAGGTGGAAAGAAGAGGGAGCCAAGATCTCGTACTAGATGAGATGATGGAGAAGTATTTGTAGGGTTTAGTTTTGTTTTTTTTTTTAATGAAAAGGAAAAAATGAGCTTTGGGGATTTTTTTGTGAGTGTGTGTGTGTGTGTGTGTGTGTGTGCCAATTTCACTACGAAAGCCAGAGTAAAAGCATATCTGTGTGGGTGCCATCTGAGAAAAGGCAAGACCAGACTGGAGAGAGTTGTTTGCTTGCTTGTGTCCCTCTCCAAAACCAAGGGTGTTTGTTATCAGATCATTTAATTTTAAAAGTCTGGTGGAGGAGTCAGAGAGCCTGTCTCACTGGCCTTGTTCCACCTTGTGCGGCCTGGACCATGTTACTTAACCTCTCTGGGCCCAGGTGTCTCATCTATTTAAGAAAGTGAGGCTAGAAGTGCTATTTTGGGGGAATGAGAGATGTGACAGTGGGTCATGCTGTCACCTTTTTGGGTGAATGTGGGCTTATCTGTCCATTCTCTCCTGGAAGCTTCCTTCCCAGCATGGAGAGCTCCAGGTGCCTGCATTGAGAATGGCTACAAGGAAAGCAGAGGACAAGCCACTGCGCTCAAGGGCCTTGGAAACCAAGAGACTGCAAAGCACAGGTATAAAAGCTGCCTGAACACTTACTGAGGCACAGGATAAAATGAGTCACCATAGGAGTATTTCAGAGTAAGATAATAGATGCTGAGAGAAAATGTGGCTGGAAACCCACATGGAGTTGACAGAGTGACAGGATACCTTGTCAGTTGCTTTTTCAGTAAAGAGATCAGGTTCCCTATTTGAGCCACACACCCCCGGCCACCTTCTATGAACAAACACAGCCATTTACTTGAGTTCTGAGAGTGCCCCCTGATGTCACTTGACCTCTTATAGGACTAGAATCCCATAAACAAAAGCCTGAAACACTGAGATGCGCAGGCGCACTGCTTTATGGCCACGATCAGTCCTTCGCTATGCTGTAGGCTTTGCACAGGCATCAGAGGTTTCTTTTTTGAACCTCTGAGGTTGATAGGACAAGGAATGATAATACCATTTTTGTCTTAACTTCTTGAGTGACTGGTTTATTAGTGAACCATGGGGGGAGGGCGAGGACCTAACGATTGGATTTCCTCATACCCAAGACAGTGCTGATTTCGTAAGTTGGCATTCCTAGGGGAAGATACAAATACTGTACATTGACATGTATTAACTTACTGAGTCATTACTATATGCAACAACTGCAAATCCTCATTAAAGAATGCAGTTTTTTCACTTTATAATAAAGATGAGATGCCTCTCACACTCTTCTTTAGCTTCTTTCAAAAATAGACTACCCAACTGGTAACTGTCCAATTAGAGTCAGTGGAACAGGTACCTGAGCTAATTATTGAACTGAGCAGAGTAAAAACTACATAATACCTCCTAGCACAATGCATGCCTTCCCCTCCTCAGCAGGTCTGCTGCTCTGGGGGTAGGGGGTAGGACCCACGAGGTTTAAGTCCTGCAAAAATCAGTTTGCTTGACCACATACTAAAAGTGAGTCCTGTATGCAATGCCTTTTGGGCTGAAACCAATGGTCCACTGAATCTGCTTGGGAACTGATTTGTTAATTATTCTTTTCTTTTTGTGACATTTTTTAAGATAAACTTACTTGGGCCAGCCTCCTAGAAAACCTTTTAAAATGCTAATTGTGCAATTGTGCGAATAATGTAAAAATGAGTCATGTGGTGCACTCAGCACTTGACTAATTAACAACCATTAAATAAACCCTTGCCTAGAAATTCTACACTGGACTGTAGGAATGGCAGAGCGCTTCATGGAGCCACAGTTGGGCGAGTCTGGTTTTAAGTAAATAGGTTCTTACAGGACTTGGCCAGTGGAAATCAGCTATTACTGGGCACAGCACTATGTTTCTACCAAAGTTGAACATTGTTGGTGGTTTCAATTCAGGGAATATTTGCTGAGCCCCTGAAGGGTCTGTGATTGGCCTGAGGAAGAGAGATATAAAGATGAATTAGACACAAAGGATGCCCTTTAAAGTTAATAATCTAGTGAAAGACAGAGGCAAATAATCAAAGATAGCAGTGGGATTCTTTGACAGAATACCCAACTAATGGTGACTTAAATGATAAAGATATTTAATTATCTT
>NW_011494941.1:4449499-4450307 GCF_000754665.1 Bison bison bison
GAAAATATCAGGTTTGAAAAATTAACCCCCAGAATCAGAATACACTGACCCTAACTCTGCAAGATTACTCACATGTCCTAAAATGAAAAGAAGATTGGAAGGAAATATGTCCAGATCATATCAGTGAGTTTCTTTGGATGATGGAATGATAGATTATTGCTATTTTCTTCTTTATACTGGTTTGTATTTTCCAACTTTTTCATGATTGGCATATATTATTTATATGAGCAGTGAAAGAAAGTTACCACCAAGTAAAATCTACAAAAAGAAGGCCTGTATTGCACAAAGCCATCAGTGCTGGTAGCCACCTGCAAAACGAGGAAGTCTAAAGGCCCAGGCTTTTCCTGCCCCACAGCCTGAAAGTCCTTGAACCAGTGTGGGGACCTGGTACCCATGTTTGTCGCCTCCTGAATACGCCAAGTCCCACAATCTCAAAGGCAGGGAAATGAGGCCAGAGTTACTAGTGACAAGGCAGATGACTGCATTTTGCTGGTGTAAGAAATTTTTGTAGAACCTGTGCTCCAGGCTGCAGGCACTGAAGGGCAGTCTGCTTTTTTAAAAAACCTGTGCTTTGCTGATCAAATAGGTGCCTCTAGCTAGATGCATGGAGCTCTCTGCTGGCCAAGAGGCGTCAACGCAACATTTTTTTGTACTTCAGAACTAAACCCAAGATCTACTAGGTAAACCAGGATGTTTAGAAACTGCTGCAAACTTACAGGTGAACTTTCGAGCCCTCATGAGGGGTGGGAAAACACCTGTCTCCATCATGGCCATAGCATTTCCTGTGAAGGAGGAACCCTCTGTATTT
>NW_011494941.1:4450407-4451907 GCF_000754665.1 Bison bison bison
GTCTAACTCTTTGCAACCCCATGGACTGCAGCACACCAGGCTTCCGTGTCCTTCACTATCTCCCAGAGGTTGCTCAAACTCACGTCCATGGAGTACGGAGAGTAATACTGCCTTGAAAAATGATGGAAGGTTTTGCAGAGGGGCTGACATTTGAGTGATATCCCCAGGTAGATGGGGAGAGAAATTCAATCAGGATATCTGATGGGCGGAGACACAGAGACATGAAAGAGCTTGTCAGATTCTTGTGCTGTTTGTATTTTCTTGTCCTCTTTCCCTTATCTTTTGGTGAAACCTCCATACCTAGCAAGTCATTGAACTCCTCGGGGTCTCAGAGTCCTCATTTATAAAAATGAGGCAGTGGGATTCTGTAATTGTCAAAAGGTCTCCAAAGTGCTCTCATTCATTCCTTGTCTACCTTCTGAGTTTTAGGAAGACGATATTACCAAGCAGTCTCACACCATTTCTTACATGAACAGTAGAGATGTTTCTTTAATCTTACCTCCTCTGTAAAAATACATTTCTCAGGGGGACAGTGTGGTATTGTAGGCAGAGCATGAAATTGGGAATCACAGATCTGAACTGAACACCAAACTTTGCCATTTATTCACTGTGTGACCTTGAGAAGACACTCCAGATCTCTACGTCTCAGTTTCCTCATTTGTAAAATAGAGATTATGGTATTTTTCTTGCTTGGTTCTTTGGAAGACTTAGTTGTTATTAAACATGTAGCACAGTGCTAGAATAGTTACTAAGATCTCAGTAATTCACCATGAAATAAAAATGGCTAATACACAAAGTTTTAAATGTTCAGTGAGGAATAACTTCACGTGCTAGAGTGTATATTTCACAAGGGCAAAGATTTTTTAGGTCGGTGACCCCGGAGTGGGTGAGGGTCTAGTCAGACAGGGACTCTCAGGAACAGCTAATGAGAAGATGAACCGGTAATGACACTTCTGGGGGACATTGTGGCCATTAGAATCTGTCTCTTTAAAGTGTTCAAATCCTTCCACCCAGTAATTCAAAATCTAAGAATTTATGTTTGGTAGATAATCAGTGATGTGAACATATTATATAATTTCATGAAGTTGTTTATCCTGATGTTATTTGGAATTAAAAGCACTGGAAGCAACACAAATGGCCAACAATAAAGTCATTAAATGAATTAAGCTCCATTCATAGATTTTAATATTACCCAGATATTAACAATCATGTTATTGGAAGATACTTGATGATATGGGGGAAATGGTCATGACATAATACTAACATAAAAAGGGAAGTCTTTAGAACAGTATATACAACAGGGTCTCAGTTTTGTAAAAGTAAATAAATACCATGTTAAGAAAAATGACTAGAAGATAAAACACCAAAACGTGAAAATGATTATCTCTGGGTACCCGTAAAACAAAGCGTTTTTTCTTCTATGTTGCTCTGAAATCTCCAAATTGTCTTGCACTACACATGTAAATGACATGGAATAACACTTATAAAATTAAGAGAAAA
>NW_011494941.1:4452007-4452372 GCF_000754665.1 Bison bison bison
AGAGGCTAATTACTTTACAATATTGTATTGGTTTTGCCATACATCAACATGAATATTTGCGCAAGACACACCAACTAATGTGTGAGCCTTGATTACACTCTGTGTCCCAGAACTCCATACTGCGGGAAATTCCCCATGTGGGTTGTTTCTCAAGTGGGTCTTGATAGCATCATACAAGGTTAGAGCTGGAAGGTGCCTTAGAACCAAAGAGACTGAGCCCCAGTGAAGTTAAGCGGCTTAAAAAAATGACTCAGTGGCTGATCCAGGAATGGAACCCATTCCAATCTTAAGAATTTTCTCCAGCAGACTCCCCTATTTCCCTGAGACTACCTTTATCCAAGGTCACCAACTTGAAACTCAAACTA
>NW_011494941.1:4452472-4453742 GCF_000754665.1 Bison bison bison
AAATCTTCAGACTCTTCCTTGTCCCTGGGTCATCTTGTGTTTCTCTCCATTTATATCACACTGACACTGACTGTGTGCATCTGAGATGAGGTGGTCAGCCAGTGTGTGTGTGTGTGTGTGTACACATGTGCATAGTACTCTGCAGTAAGTCTATATATGTAACTGTCAGGAGATTTCTGTGGATCGCTGTGTTTTCATTTGGGCATATTCTGTATGCTCAACCATATTATAAATTCCTTGATTGTCTGCGTCTTTTGTGTTCCAATATAATATTCTCTAGAGGTGTTGACACAATTGACACAATTCATTTTACATTCTTTGTAAGCCATGAATAGGAATAATGTTGGAATCATTTGGGTCCTTAGACTCAGGACTTTGTTTATAGGATATTGTTCTATATTTAACTTTTGTATTGGCACTGGCTTTTAGAGAAGCCTGAAAATTAGTGGGGACTTATCCCCTGGGTATTCTAGAATGTTCCATTGAGAGGTAATTAAGGGAAGGAAAAAGAACAATTTGTACTGCCCAACTGGCAAGCCAGCTACTTGGTTATATATTTATTTTTGCTGGAGTAAAAGTGCTTTGAATTCTATTATACTCTAACTTTGTCTCAACAGTTACCAAGGGAGCTTAGTGATGGGACCTTAGACCTTTGCCAATTGGAAGTCTGAGGTTAAGCTTTGAAGTGCTCTCTACAGTCAACTTGAATATTATCAGATTTATTAATTGTGATGAGTTCTTTTAAAAAAGAGAATGACACATAAACAATCATATAAAGTGGGCTGAAGTGCTGTAATAGGGCACAATGCTAGGAAAAGAGCAGGGATCAGCATGGGAAGGGGTCGTGAAGCCAGATCTACAAGGTTTGTTTTTGCATTGCCAAGGTGGGAGGGCGAAGTGGCCAGGGGTGCGAATGGCACAGATGAACCCTAGATGGTGGTTGTGTATGTGTAATGAGTACATGGAGTCTCACAGGTAAGTTCTGTCAACTTGGGGTATAAATTAGAAATTTTCCATAAGAACTGAAACTGCTCCCCCCTCCCCCAAAAAAGAGAAGAAATAGAAGAAACTCAACCAAGATCATTTAGCAAATAAGTGGCAGAAAAAAACAACATACTTACTACAAGGCTATAGTTATTAAAACACCATACCACAAAGGTTATCAGAAGCACAGACTTTGAAGAAGGACATGAGTTCGAATCATGTCGCTTACTGTTTGTAACTCTGGGCAATTTCTGGCCTTTGGTTCCCTCGGCTGTAAAATGAGGAT
>NW_011494941.1:4453842-4454305 GCF_000754665.1 Bison bison bison
AATGAGGATACAGCATCCACGTCCCAAAGTTGCTGGGTCCATGAGAAATGAACATGCGTCAATTACCTAGAACTCTACCTGGCCTTGGTAGGCATTCCCTCCAAGTAGTCCCTGCTTTTATTATTAATCTTCTAAGTGGATTAAGAGCCCCAATGGGTTCCAGTGGGCCCACTGAGAGGAAGCATATTTGGGAGCAGTTATTCCTTCAGTCTTCAGGAAAACAGGAGCTCTCAGGTTCCACAGAAAGGACTGGCCCAGCAGTTCCCAGTTCTTAGAACTTGATGATTTGGGAGCTTCCTCCACGTTTCAGCAAGAATTTAATGAGGGAGAAGGTCCCATCAAATCCCAAGAGATACCTAGTTGTTTCATTGAGTGGGAGTGCGAGAATCCTATATACAGGAAAGACTTCTAAAATAAATGATTTCTCAGTGTGGAACTGAGCCCCAAATCTCCCGTCTCCTCT
>NW_011494941.1:4454405-4454918 GCF_000754665.1 Bison bison bison
GGGAGTGAAGTGGATTTCTCTGCCTCAGGTCTGCTGGGGACACCTCTGGGACCAGGCTGTTGCACCTGCCTGCAGGGGCAGCCTCTGCAGGCAGGTTCTCAGACGACCTGGAACCAGTGAAAGGAGAACAGATGTCTTGCGTGTCCTGCTGTCCTTGCCCAGTTTCAGAAAAAGAAGCAGAACAGGAGCAGAAACTAAGACATTGATTCTTGTGCATGTGCTTCATCAAGGGAGTGCTCTCAAGAGAGGGGAGGAAGGAGAGCAGGATAGGCTAAAGGGAAAAGCTCTGAGCACGTTTGTGGTCTTAGGAGACCAGCTTCAGCCTCACTTCGCAGGACCAGGAATTGCACTGCAGCGTTGATCCCACCTTGAAGCAAGAGCTGACCTTTTGTGTCCTCGGCTGTGTCAGTCATTGGCTATGGGCTGCCGCTGGGGAAGCAGGCATAACCTCCTGGGCTGGAGGTTGACTGCTGTTGACTAAGGCAAATTCTCCGGAGAAGGGATCATCCGTGA
>NW_011494941.1:4455018-4456926 GCF_000754665.1 Bison bison bison
CACTCATAGCGGCTGGGAAAGGGATTCCAGCCCAGTTAAGGGGATCTGAGTGGGGCATCAATAGTACCCACCATACCCAGCAAGCCCCCATCTATGCTTCCGCTGTCCTGGGGTCTGTGTGGAATTTCTGCAGCTATCTTGGCCTCTGCCCTTCTCATCCAAAGAGAGACTGACTTGTTGGATGGGGATAGTTAACCTAGAAGTTTACTCTTTGACCCTGGGGGAGAGGGGTACCAAGCAAGGGTCCCTCCCATGAGCCTGCCAGTCTGGAGACTTTCCCCAGCCACTCTTTGTTGGCCATCTGCTGCTGGGATGCCCTGCTCATACTCAGCTGAAACTTGATGTTCTAGGGTAAGTATGGCCTAGGGTTTTGTACTCTGACAGCATTTGTCACGCATGGTCCCCTTTGGTGGAGTTCAGCCAACCTCATCACCTCTAGGTGATAGTTCCTATTCCCAAGTTTTATTTCTCCTCTTAGTTCACATGTTCCCCATATTCCTGCTAAGCTCCTACCCAACCCTTCCCTCTCCATTCCTGTTAATACTTAACTGGAGGTCAAGGTTTCTTTGGGTGAAGAACAATGAAAAAGCAATCAAGCTGCCTTGGAGTGCTAAGGGTGTGAGTATTAGTTATGTGTTCAATTCCTAAGAGTGTGTCTTTCCTTTATGTTCAAGATTGAAAGAAACCAATGGATGTAGACTTTTTTTCTTGCTTTTAGGTCTTAAAGATTAGTCATAGGATCGTGTTGAAATGATTCGATTCAGAAATTAGTGATTAACATTTAACTTTCTTAATGGGCAGTTATTCAACAGCTGTGCCAGTGGGTAAATATTTACCCATCATCTATTCCAAGGAGTAAATGTTGAGTCAAATAGTTGCTTGTGTTGGTTCTTTAATAATGGAAAAGTGATTTTTATGTAGCTCTTAGAGCTCTAATTTCCCACCAAGTGAGAACTGACAGAAGGATGCTCAGAGCCCTGAGCTGGGCTTAAATTACGGATAATGTACTCACCTACTCCCCTACTCCTCCCCTCTAAAGTGCACACATACACACACACACACACACACACACAACACTGAAGATTTGCTATACTCACCACTATTCATTGAAAATCTGGCAGCCCTCAAACTCACAAAGTCAAATATAATAAATCTACTCAGTTTCTCAGTCTGTAGTTCTGTGTCAGCCTCTGTTTACCACAAAGCTGCCTGTTTCTTGTCATTATGGATGCAAGTCAGGGTGCAGGCAAAGCCAAGATGCTGAACGGCTCTTTCTTTGTAATGTGCTTGTAATTATTCTGCCTCAGAATGGGAAGGGTGGCTTGGGAGAAGTTGTCCAGCTTGGAGGGAGCTGGCAGCTTCCAGTCTCTTTTCTTATTTGTCTACACTGCAGCCAGAGGGACTAATTCAAATATCCTGAACGTGCCCACATGGACACACACAGCATATGGCCTGAAGACTCAGTTAAGGGAATAATGGGCACCATTTCTGAGACGTTCAGTTCACTTCCAACAAGTACATTTTAATCAGCAGGCAGAAAACCATATTTAAAAGTTGAAACCTGAACCAAGCTTACAGGTGGAGGGTCCAGACTTTGATGCTAACCCTCTTGGTATGGTCTATCACACAAAGAGGTCAAAGACACTTGCACAGGGAATCACTGAGAGACAGGACTAGAGTGTCCACACTGGTAGAAAGAAATCTGAGTGTCTGGAACTTGGTGTAGGAGTCAGGATAGGTGAACTGCTGTGCCAACCACTCCAAGTCTTGGGGCTTCACACAAATCAAGGCTTATTTCTTGTTCATGTCATGTTCCAAGGGAAAAGGGGCTGCGTTCCTCTAGGCATTCAGAGACAAAAACTCCTTCCATTTTATGGCTTCACTATCCCATGAAACCTTCTAATAGTC
>NW_011494941.1:4457026-4457776 GCF_000754665.1 Bison bison bison
GACTCCCAGGGGAAGCAGCATACAACTTTGTCAGCAGTGAACTGTGAGCTGCTTACATGGAGTCTGTATCTAATTTACTTCTGTATTCCTAATATGTGACTCACAAGGAAGTCTAAGGGTTTTTCTGGGTGGGTGGATAGAAGGTTGGGTGGATGGGTGAGTGGTTGGGTAGATGTATAGACAGATGGATGGTGAAACTGACCTGAGGGAGGATACCTATTTTCTCTGTGTGCCAAGAATAGAGTTTAATTTTTCAGTTTCTTTTAATATCTTACTTGTCTTAAAACAAATTCTCACTAAGAAGAACCTAATAGTCTACCACTGGGTGCCTTTTGTGTACCAGGTAAGGTATCAGTGAACCCTGAGTTTTTGGATCATTTAATTCTCACAATACTCTATAAGGTTGGCCTTATTAATATCATTTTACAGATGAAGCAATCCATGCTCAGAAACACTGAAGAACTTGCCCAAGTTCATGTACCATGTAAGTCCGTATTCTTTCTGTGCATCACGCAGTGCAAGCATAATTATAGCAAAAGCCATTGATACCAGTACAGAAGTGAGAAAGAGAGCCACTAACCCAAATGTGTCGCTATGAGGCAGGGGAGTCAGAAGAAAATCCAATGGAAGGAAGAGAGTCTTCACTTGGGCATACATTGGAATGTGGGTGGCAGATGAGAGGAGCCCATGGATCCATGGAGAGAACAGAGAGGTTCCAGCCAGTCTTGCAGTCCCAGGCTGGTCCTCTAT
>NW_011494941.1:4458194-4460625 GCF_000754665.1 Bison bison bison
TTTTATGCCTTCCCTATCCGCTGAAACCTTCTAGTCCTCTCTACCCCCAGAGCTCCTGCATCCAGCCAGTAGATGAGGCAAAAAAAGAGCATGGACGATAGGGTGGGAAGTGTGATGGACATGCCTCTGTTCTAGCCAGAGCTCATCACATGACCCCACAGCCATGCAAGGGAGGCTGGGAAATCCATGTGCCCAAGACATAAAGGGAAATGGTTTTGTGTGAAACCAGCCAGTCTGCTGCACGTGGTTTGAAGAACTTGAGACCATGTGTCTAAAAAAGGAAAAACAAAAGGGAGCAGGGGGAGGGGGAGAGGTTCTGTCCTCCAGCAAGCATTTGGAAGAAAGGTGGAGAAAGAGCCCCAAAAGAGGACAGGCAAGAAACTAGTTAACAGTGAGTGGGTATTCCAGGAGAGTTGCCAAGTTAGAGTGGATTCACTTACACTCATAATGGGAGATAAAAATTGTTCTCATTTGGGTTATTTTGTTCAGGCACAGGCTTCAGAGGGTGAGTTCAACTTCCCGAAGCAAAGGATGAGATGAGAGGGAAATGTGCTTTGATTGAGGACCCAGCTGAGTCAGAAAGTAACTGGGAGAGCAGAGCAGGGCGAGCCCCACCACGGGCGCCTGATTGTGGCCGACTCTAGGGGTGGCCTGTAGAACCAGAGGCCCCCCAGGCCCTTCATTCATTAGGGTTGTTCCAGGAAGAACAGACTCGAATGAGAGAGGGGCCAGGATGCACACAGGCTCATTTCTGGAAGACTAGGCCCTTCCTGCTCGATTCTCTTTTTCTTTTCTTTTCCTGTCTATGAGTGCAGCCACGTCCCAGGCAGCTTTTTTATGGGAGGAGACCTGTGATGGAAGGGAAGATTCTGGCAGGGAGCTGGAGGAGAGGCAAGGGCTTAGGTAGTGTCGGGGGCCTCCAGCCTGGCGCAGGGCCTGGTGTGGCTCTTGACTGCATCGTGTTCTCCCTCCCTAGCAATTCCCACAGGCCCTCTGGGGCGGATCCTTTTGTGGCAGTTTCTGGCAGTCCCCAGTGTGGCTCGCTGTCAAGGCTCTGGACTGGTGCCCAGGAGCTTGTTGGAAGTCCAGACTCCCAGTCAAGAACAGAATTCACTGGCCAAGCGCCAAGATGATATTTTTCTCTCATAATCAAGAACTCTGCCTAGGAAATAAGTTCCACCCCTCTGATTTTCTTCCTCAATCTCCTTTAGAGTAGTGATCATTGAAAGATTTGTTATTAAAGTGCACCCCTCTTCAAGAAAACTGTTTTATTTATTTAACAGACACTTAGGGTACTTACTCTGGGCCTTACACTATTCTAAGAGTTGTACTAATTTGAGCTCATTGGATCCTCACCACAACCCCATAACTGTTATTATCCTTACTTTACAGGTGAGGACGTTGAGGTAAGAAAGCCTTAATGGCTTCCCCATCTTCATGCAGCTCCTAGGTAGTAAGTTAAGAACCTGAACCAAGCCCATGTAGTTGGAGTGTGTATTTGTAACTCAACTAGGCCAATGCTTTATATGTTCTTTCCCCCAAGATAGTGTGGTTTGCTTTTGTGAAACAGTATCACACACATACACAAAAATGCACAAATCCTAACTATACAGCTCAGTGAATTTTCACAAACTGAATGCCCCCAAGTACACAACATCCCCCCAAACAGAACATCACCAGGCCCAGAGGAGCCCCCTCACCACTGCATTGACCCTGAGGATAACTCATATTCTGACTTTTACCAACATGGATATGTTTGAACTGTTTTTAGAATTGTGTACAAATGGAATCATACAGTAAGAATTCTTTCATGTCTGATTTCTTTCCCTCTGCAACAACTTTTCCTCTTTTTGAAATGTATTTGTTTTTACTGCTATGTAGTATTTCAATTTGGGGACATATTGCAGTTGATTTATCCATTTTATGATTGATGGGCATTTTGCTAATACCCAGTTGGGAGTGTTATGAATACTGCTGCTGTGTACACATCTTTTGGTGAACTCAGACATATTTCTGTTGGGTATATACCTAGAAGTGCAAGATCATAGGGAATACAAATATTCAGCTGTAGTAGATACTGCCAAGCAGTTTTCCAAACCGGGTGTGCCATCTCATAATTTCCTCACTAGTGTGCAACAGCTCTAGTTGCCCTACACTCTTGCCAACATTTGCAATTTTCCATCTTTTTATTTTTAGACATTCTGGCAGGTGGCATGTATCACTTTTCAACAAAAAATAGCCTATTTATAGAAGAGTTTTAGACTTACAGAAAAATTGAGAAATGGTACAGAGAGCTCCCATGTACCCTGCACTGGTTCCCCTCCTATGGACACCTTACATTAGTGTGGTACACTTGTTTCATGAACCAGTGTTGATACCTTACCGTTTATGTAATGCTTGTTAAACAGCATACGCACCTGAGAAATGAATA
>NW_011494941.1:4460725-4461835 GCF_000754665.1 Bison bison bison
AAAAAAAAGGAAAAAAGATGAAGGAGAAGATGAGTGGGTGCCTATGAGCTGGTATGTCATGTGGCATGGTGGACCCTGAGGCAAAGGTACCAGTCATATCATAATAAATGCTATGATCAAACCTCCAGGAACAAACACACAGGGACTCTAGATCAAGCCATTTGTCAGACTGGTTTCAGAGTACAAGGAAGTGCAAAGAAACTAGAGAGAGAGTAGGTCAATGAGAAATTCTGGTGGAAACACCTGGGAAACCATTGTGGGTGCTGGTGGTGTAAGTAGCTACAAAGTAGTAAAACCATGGGAGGCGGTGGCATTGCAGGAGGTGGTAGTGGTGGCAGGTCGTGGAGAAGAGACAGGGGATGGAGCTCGTTTTTTAAGCTGCTTGGAAATCCCCAACTTAAAGACTCAGCCAATCTGATGATTGGTGTGGTGAAGCAATGGGCACCCTGTCTCTCTTCGATGTTTTGAAAAATCCTAGGGAAGCGGGAAGGTTGTCACATAGAGAGATGGCGTTGCAGAGTATTTGTCTTTCATGAGGTGGGTGGGCGGCACATAAAGACCAGTCCTGCCCATTCCAGGTCAGAAAATGAGATTTAGTTCCCTATCGAAGTACAGAGTAAACCCAGATGGAAAATAATAAAAGATCTGGGCATGGCAGGAGTGTTTGCTGTGGGCAAAGACTCCTCTCAAATCAAGATAAATGGATTTGATGATGGAAAAGAGCAGTTATCTTCAAAATTACATAATTATTGGATGAGAAGGAGGACATTATGTCTGGGGCTTTAAAAGATGTTTCTGCGTTGTGTTAGACAATCTCGCTTGAAAAACTCCTTCAGATTGGCCTGGATACCAGCAGTCTCACGTACATTTTTAAGTGGCTGAAGGAGCATGGCCCCCAAATGATAACTTACAGAGACATTTCCACCTAGGATGAACATTTCCACTTAAGTACTTGTTTCAGAAGGGTTTGCTGTTAGCCAGCACTTCCACTGACCTCACCCTCTTACTCTGGGAAAAGAGCACCAAGCCAACAAACAGGTCTGTTTAGCACCTGTGAGAGGGGCCAGCCTCTTTTACCTACAAGAAGGTTTCAGCTCAGAGGCGTAAAGT
>NW_011494941.1:4461935-4462573 GCF_000754665.1 Bison bison bison
TTTATTGGCTTGGCCAAAAAGTTCATTCAGGGTTTTCCATATGATGTAACAGAAAAGCCCAAATGATCCTTTTGGCCAACCCAGTATTTTAATAAAATAAAGGCTCATGGGCAAAAAGGCAGCCTATTAATACCAGAGTCCTAAGGAGGATGACTCTTGAGTTAGGTTTCCCAAGACCTTGACTACAAAAATTGCACTGGAAAGCATAAATGATGCAACTGGTCCCCAGTTGGTAGGAGACTAAGGCAGAGAGTTAAGGCTCTTGGCCTCATTGGAATCACAAAAGGAACTTTCACATCAAAGAGGGTGTTGAGGACAGCAGGAAGAGATCAGTGTATAAAATATTCCAAGGCAAATTCCAGAAACGCAACAGTCAGAGCTAAATGGGACAAGAGACAATACACATTAATTGAAGACGACGACGTCGTCAATTTAGTGGCATGTTTATTGAAACAGCCCTTCATGTTCTAAAAAAAGCACTGGGCTACAGACCTCTGAATCCCTGCAGGAAACTCTGCAAATTCCTGGGAGGGAACAGCAGCCCCAATCCTGACTTTAATAACAAAAGGCAAATTATTTTTAGATTTTCCAGTAGATCTCAGCTGTCTGGTATTGTCAGACTCTATTCCTGGAGAGGT
>NW_011494941.1:4462673-4463214 GCF_000754665.1 Bison bison bison
TAACTCTAGTGAGTTCTTTGCTCAATAAAGTCAAACCCAACCAGATGATGTGTGGGGCGTTGTTACCTGATGTAAGCCTTCATGGTCATTGTTCCTGATCGGGGATTGTCCAGACATGGACCCTAGAAGCACATGGCGCTCCTGTAAAATGCCATTTGTTGGACCACATCCACCACTAAAAATCAAAACCTCTGGAGTCAAGAATGTAACTTTTGAACAAGAAACTTCAGTTGGTTCTAATGCATGCTAAATCCTTATACCCTGTGTTCCAGATGTAGAAAATCATGCCCAATAAATAGCACTGATAATGTTTTTTTTAATTTTTTATTAAAGGATAATTGCTTTACAATGTTGTGGTGGTCTCTGCCATACACCAATGCAAATTAGTAATAATTATATATATATATATATATTTTTTATACACACCCTCCCTCTTGAGCCTCCCTCTCCCCCACCCCATTCCACCCATCTAGGTCATCATAGAGCACCAGGCTGGGCTCCCTGTGTTATATAGCAGTTTCCCACTAGTTATCTATTTTAC
>NW_011494941.1:4463728-4464385 GCF_000754665.1 Bison bison bison
AGTCTGTGTCTTGAGTCACAAAGCGTATTAAAGAACCCAAATCAAGTTTTGACTGCTGTTATTTAAACATCACTTCTCTTGTAAATTGGACTTTAAAGAGCAAATGAGAAATGGCCCTGCATGCTAGCAAGGAACCAGGACCAGAGGCAAAGTCCTCCGGAGGAGCTTTGAGCTGTTGGCTAAGACAGTGAACATCCTTCTAAATAATGCAGGCTAGGCTTCTTAAAGAGCACCTCCACCCACCACACCCCACTACACACACAGCATACACACACAGGCCCGACCAGAGAATCAAACCTATATGATTTGCAAGCTGTTCCTTGGTGCATTAAGAGATAATCTGAGAAATCCTTTGAGAATCTTCCCAGGAAAGCATCCTGAATACTTAGAATTGGTGAGACAGAAAAAGGATGGCCAGTCACAGCTTCCTTTCATGCAAGACTTTGGCCTTTGGAAGAAACTGAAGAGGCCTCCTGAACCTCATCACAAACCTGGTCAGATAGGCCTCTGGCTAAGAAAAGGGAAGTTTGCTCTACTGGAGGCAGCCAAGTCCACTGGAAGGAAGGAGCCATGGGACAGCACTAGAGAACCGGGGTGTGTGTGCTGTCCAGGGGAGACCAGGTGTCGGGGCGTGTGGCCGTAATGGCAGGCAGTGTG
>NW_011494941.1:4464512-4464673 GCF_000754665.1 Bison bison bison
CCAGCATCAGGGTCTTTTCTAATGAGTCAGCTCTTCGCATCTGGTGGCCAAAGTATTGGAGCTTAAGTATCAGTCCTTCCAATGAATATTCAGGACTGATTTCCTTTAGGATTGACTGGTTTAATCTCCTTGCAGTCCAAGGGACTCTCAAGAGTCTTCTC
>NW_011494941.1:4464773-4467167 GCF_000754665.1 Bison bison bison
CCTGGCGCAGATGCCAAAAGCTTCCTGCTGCTTGCTAAGCCACTCAACTTTTCCCCTTCTCTGTCTGAGAACAGCAGTTAAGGAAAAGAAAAAAGTTCAAAGAAGAAAATTCTTTACACTTCTTTAAGTGGGGTTTCTCCTCTGCATAGGGGGTCCCTTAGAGCACAAGGCTACTTGGCAGCAACCCAGCTACTGTTAACATGATAAACTTATTAAACATTTCATTTCCATTCTTACATACATTCGCATACAGACTTGCATTTTTTTTTTCCTCAGGCATTGAGCAGCAGTGATTTTAGGCTTGGGGGTGTAAATCAAGATAAACTGCTTTCCTTCTTTCTGAAGAGCAGGATTCAAGAAGTATGTCGGCCAAGAGCCAGAACAGCCTCAGACAAAACATGCTGGCTTCGTTTGGGGACATTGAATTGATACTTGTAACCATTTCAGACTTCTCTCCAAGATATTTCAGAGCTCAGAAAATAGAACAAAAGGAATTTGCATTCTTTTTTTCTCTCTCCAGAGTCCACAGCTTCTCACGAATGCCTGCCAAACCTGCTATATAGTTAGACATTCATTCAGTCATTCTCATTCCCATTATTAATGGTTCAAACAAAGAACGTAATAAAATATAGTTATAAGTGCTAAAGGATGTTTCTGTGACTTCACACCATGGCTGAACACCATCCTAAAGTTCCTGCTTCCATGGCCAAGTCATTCAGCCTCTTTAGTCCTAACTCTGACTGGCACCCAAAGCTAGAGTGGCAGTAAGACGGGGGCACATATTTTAAATAGCTACTAGAACTTTCTTTGCCCAAGTCCCTGGGACCCATGGCCCAAGAGGAAAAGAATGTGACTTGGCTTCAGTGACCTCTCAGAGAAGACTGTAATTTCCTTGAGGGCCATGAATTTGCTGCTTTAATGATTTATTATCTGTACCCATAGCATGCTACTCTGGGACCTTAGGAATCTCACTTGGACAATAATTGCATCCTGATAATAAACTATGTTAACAGTACTTTTTAATAAGAGTTAAAAGACATTGGTCAAGATAATAATGTAAGGCATTTTATGTATGTACATGTTAATAAACACATCTCCAGATTTGGAGACAAGTGAAGGGTGCATTGATTGAGTGAAGTGTTTCCCCCACTATGTGGGTTCCTCAGGATATCAGCAGATCATGCGTGTGTGCTCAGTCACTCAGTCGGATTAGTAGGTCACACACATTTCTGTGGTCAAGGTTTGAGAAAACTGGATGAATTTAAAAAGAAAAAAGCTAAGTTTCTGTATTGCAGAATGGGTGAGAGCCTTTAATATCCTGAAGCACGTTGTGACTCTAAAAACAAGACTCAATCATGACGCATTTCCCAAGTTCATTTGACCACAGAGCTCTATTAACACATTTGAGTCTCGGGTTCCATGAAACGTTTCAGGAGATGCTGTTTAGAAAGCGGCTTCCTGATAGAGTGATCCTTTACAGAGCATCCAGGTCAGGCCTCCAGCAATAAAGAGTTTCTGGGACTTCTCAGTGGGAGGAAGGAGGGGGAGGAGTTGGTGAGAGAGGGTAATCAGGTATCTGAGTTAGCAAGGTCTTGAACTCCTTGAAGCCAGGAACTCCATGAAGACCCTTTGAGGTCACTTTTAACAGCATCTAGCATGAGCCTTGGATACTTGATTGTTGAGTGAATGAATGAATGAATGAATGCTTTCTCCAAGCTTGAGTTAAGCCAAGCACCAGCTAATCCTGATTATCCTTTGAGTTAAGGTCATATGAGAATATAAAATGCATTTGGATTTGAGGATTTGAGACCCCATACACTAGATAAATAACCAAACCTGGTGAAGAAAATACCAGAACAAGCTCACCTTGGGTATCCCAGAACTGTAGCCTGACCCCAGGAAAATGCTCAAGAGCAGTGCAGGTTGGGGCAAGAGATGCCTGATCCTCCCCACTTGGACTTCAGAAAGATGAAGGCATGTGTGCTCACAGCTTATGGGCGGCTTTGAGGGTAGCATGGGCATAATCTTCCTGCCCCTGGGCTGATATGATGGGGCGCTGATTCTCAGACGCAGGTCCTGACACATCCTCATGTCACTCATAAGCTCAAGTTGTAAGCCTGAAGTACTTTGTTATTCATGACAGACATTTGGGAACGATTTACTTTTAAATATAAATTAGGGTGGATTTAAGGCTACAGCCAATATCACTTTCATCCCATTTTGATATGCTTTCTTGAGTGGGAGAGAAACAAGCTTGCTTATTAGGAACTGGAAATGTATGCTCCATCCTGCAGCAGAAACAGTGAGGGTGAAAAGGTGTTCCCCAGGCAAACGCTGAGCCAGGAAACTAGGTTGTTCAGTTGCTCAGTCGTGTCCGAATGGACTGCAGCACGC
>NW_011494941.1:4467267-4467744 GCF_000754665.1 Bison bison bison
AATCTTTCCCAGCATCAGGGTCTTTTTTAATGAGTCAGCTCTTCGCATCTGGTGGTCAAAGTATTGGAGCTTAAGTATCAGCCTTCCAATGAATATTCAGGACTGATTTCCTTTAGGATTGACTGGTTTAATCTCCTTGCAGTCCAAGGGACTCTCAAGAGTCTTCTCCAACACCTCAGTGCCAAAGCATCAATTCCTCAGCACTCAGCCTTCTTTATTGTCTAACTCTCACATCCATACATGACTGCTGGGAAAAAAAAAAACATAGCTTTGATTCTGTGGACCTTTGTTGGTAAAGTACTATCTCTGCTTTTTAATATGTCTAGGTTTGTCATAGCTTTTCTTCCAAGGAGCAAGCGTCTTTAAATTTCACGGCTGCAGTCACCATCTGCAGTGATTTTGGAGCCCAAGAAAATCTGCCACTGTTTTCATTCTTTCCCCATCTATTTGCCATGACGCAATGGGAGGGGATGCCAT
>NW_011494941.1:4469468-4471815 GCF_000754665.1 Bison bison bison
GTGCCCATGTTTGCATGAAATGTTCCCTTGGTATCTCTAATTTTCTTGAAGCGATCTCTAGTCTTTCCCATTCTGTTGTTTTCCTCTGTTTCTTTTTATTGTTCACTTAGGAAGGCTTTCTTATCTCTCCTTGCTATTCTGTGGAACTCTGCATTCAGATGGGTATATCTTTCCTTTTCTCCTTTGCCTCGGTAAAGAGTCCTTAACTGCACTTCGGTCAGCGAGTAGCTTGGTTAACAGAGATTGGCTTTCCTTTCTTTGGGGTTCCTCTAGTTTGCCCTGGGGTGCAAATCATGAAGCTTCCTCCCTGTGGGGGCCAGTACTATAGCAGTCCTGAGGACCTGTCGCTCGTGGCCTTCCCGTCAGAGGATCAGCCCTGCTCCAGTCCTCGGCATTTGTGACCCAGGAAGCCCCACCCCTCTCAGGAGTTCTGAGGGCTACCCTTTGCTCCCATGCCAGGATGGGAGTCCTGCTTTTCCCCAATTAGCAGGGACTGGTAGCCTTCCTTCTATGGAAGAGCCCATCACTGTGGATAAGGGGTTAACAGAACCCTGCCCCTTCTCTGTGGAAATTGGTCCCTGTGTTAGCTTCTGAGCTCTGTTGCCCTGGAAACCTGGTAAAGGTGGAGTGTCAGCTGTGTTACCAGGCAATATTGCTTATAGTAAAAATGACCCAGTTGTGGAATTGCTTCTGGTGCAGCAGAATTGTAAAGGAATCTAAATACCTGGCAGGAAGCCATAACTTGGGGCTTCTCCAGGTGCACAGTGCTGGGTGCCGGCGTGTTCCTTCTGGAGCCCCTGGAAACTCCAGTTGCTCACTATATTAGATATTTTTGCTCCCGTGGGGCAGGGGGCTTCTAGCCAAGGTGGACCCTGCCCTCTCTGATGTGCATCTTGTCTTTTGGCACGTGAGCGCCTTTAAGGACCACCACAGATGAGGAGTCAGCGCCAGAGGCTGCCCTGCCAGCCAGGGTGGCTCCTCATCAGTTCCCTTCTCAGTTGACTCCCACCCTGGCTGTGGCCTGTGGTGGTCCCAGCAATCAGACTGTTCTGTTGAACCAGCAGAGGCCCCTGGTAGGCACTGCGGGCGCAGAGGCTGGTCATGCCCTCCATGCTTGCCAGGGCTGCCTGTCAGCTTTCAGAACCCGTGAGGGTCTGGCCCTTCAAATCTCAGTTTGCGTCAAGTCCTTCCTCTGTCACTGGGAGATACTCAGAGCCCATTTCCATCTGAAACAACCCGGTTGATTTATCTTCCTGCCACAGAGGTGACCAGTTGGAGGGACAGAAAAGGATTTCCACCCTCAGTTTTTCTAAAAGTTTTATGTTTCCTATTTATGGAGGAGTTCCTTCTGCTTTTAAATCTCTCAAATACCTTGGCACTCCCAGAAGCCTCCTAACATACGGGCTTTGGATGGCTGGAGCAGATTTTCAGTGTTTCATTTTATTTGGTACATTCAGCTCTGCTGCTCTTGTGGGTTCATTGGCAACGGTTTGGACTGTCTTGCCTCATTTAGTAAGATGGGCTTGGCAGGGGCATTTCAATCGCTACCATTTATTGTCATTTATTATGAGCCCACAACTGCCCCCAAGTGCTTGATGTGGTTTAACCTGTAAACAACATCCCTATGAGGTGGGAGCTATTATTTATTATTCTCATTTTAAAGACCAGGCAGCTGAGGCTCTGAGCAGGTGAGATGGCTTCCCACAGGGCCATGCAGCTCATAAGTGACAGAGCCAGTGTTCGCACCCACGGAGTCGAGTTTTTATCTCCTACGACAAGCTGCCCCTCCTAGTCTCACAGGGAAGGCAGGATTTTGCCCAGCTCTGGGGAGTTGAGGATAGAGACTGACTGAGAGGGCCTCTGGTGGTCCCTGGTGTGCTTGTTCGGTCCAAACAGCAGCTTCCTCGCCCAACTCCAGCCACGCAGAAAGTGGAAGAGGTTTTAGTTTCCTGCCTCATAGAGGAAGTTAGTGACATCCCGCCCTGCTGGGAGCACTCATCCAACCACTCAGCACCTGCCCTTTAGCACTGCAGTGCTGGAAAGACTACAACAGTGAGCCGAAGGGCTCCAACTCCCTGCCCTTGAGGAGATGCCATTCTGGTGTACATCCTGATCACATTCTTCCAGCCACAGAGATGAGGGAGAGGAGAATCAAGGATGGGAAAATAAATAGAAAAGCAGGGAATGAGCAGGAAGGAGAAGTGTTCCAGGAGTTTCTGTCTCTTCCCCATGAGGAGTTTTCTGTTTCCCAGCCAGTCTCTGCCTCCCACCCCCAAGCCAAATAAAGTCTAATCACTGGTACCACTGCCCAGCATAATTTTCTGGGCGATGGAAATGTTCTTTATCT
>NW_011494941.1:4471915-4473765 GCF_000754665.1 Bison bison bison
GTAGTGGACTTTACAGCCCTGAAACTTTCCTGCATGAACATGGCATCAAGCCCTCTCCTTCCGGCTTAGTCCACATGATTCTAAGTTCCTAAATTTTACCAGGGGAAGTTTGAACAGAAGGCTAGAACTGCAGCTTTCAAATGTGAACTGTTGGATTAAAACTTAAATCCATGAACATTGGCTACAAAACCCCCAATTCAGTCTTTCTTTTCAGAATTGAATTTCTTCCCACTGCTACTTACTTCAAACACATTTCCAGGTAGCTAAGTAAAATAGGAGCTGCTTCAAATAAATCTTGTTTAAGGCAAATGGAAGGTAAGAGAAAGGGCAGGAGGAGAGTAAAAGAAAGGCTGATATTGTGGCATCCTACCAATCTTTGTTTCTAAATTGCAGCAGCCTTGAAAGAGAACATTAAGATATCTTTTACTCTCCAGCCCGGCTTCCCAGAAAGAGAGAAACATAAATGAAAGCCCGCTTTGTGTGGCTATACTGTGACTACAAAGACAATGAAAACAATTTTTGGGGGGGAGAAGGAATATCAGTGTGTGTGTGTGTGTGTGTGTGTTGAAGGCCTTATTACTACAAAGCAATCTCACAGTTAGGTACTGTCCATCTTGTCACCATCTTTCTAAAAATAATTAATGAGAGTAACTTTTTTTTAACCTGCTGCCTATACTCAGGGCAATATCTTGGAGCCTGAAGAATTTAACCACCAGTACCCAAAGCCTCAGGCCCTAGCTGACTGAATCACATTGAAAGCTTAGCATTTTTTAAAGACAGAATCAGACGTGGAACAGTCTGAGCTGTGGCCAAGGTTGGTCTTCACTTGAAATGCACCCACCCAGCCAGGAACCCATTTGATTGGTCTGAGCCCATACTGTACAGTTATTAAATATCTGTAATATCACCCCCGAACATTGTGGCTTTGCCCAGCCTCCAGGCAATGAAATTATTTCAGTGGGAAGGCACCGAGCCACCCCATCATTGATTTCTTTAATGTCAAATTGAGTCAGACAGTGAGAGAGACAGATAGGCAAACAAATAATCACAGTATGGAAAACCCTGAGCCAATGCTAAAATGGAAGTGGTTATAAAAAGCTGTGGGAGGCAGAGGAGGAAGTCTTTACTCTGACATGGGGGTATTGGGAAAGTGTGAAGAAGAAAGTGATATTTGGTCTGGGTCTTGAAGGATGAGTAAACATTCATCAGGACATGGGACATTCCAGGCAGAGGGCAAATTGAAAAGCCCCAAAGTGTAAAAGAACAGAGAAGAATTAGAGGTGCCACGAGTTTGGATCATAAAGATTGGGTGGTGGTAGTCAGGGTGGGGAGTCCAATAGGAGATGAAGTGGAGGGTCTGTGTTGGTGTCATATTGTGAAGTGCTTGGAATGCCGTGCCAAAAATAGACTTAAATCTGTAAGCAACAGGGAGCCAGTCAAGTTTAGCACAGAAGTGATGGCGGGGTTTGAGTTGAAGGAAGATGAGAGAGGAGAGTTGGGAGCGGGAGAAATGGACTTGTGTCAGGGAAACCAGCCAGGAGGCCATAGTTAACATGACGGTTAAGGGGACCATTGGCCTCTGGCAGCAGCTGAGGCAACAGAAAGGAAGAAATGAATAGAGTTGCGAGCCATTACGAGATAGGATTCAGATCGATTGGTTGTTGTATTCAGAAGGCAGGGAGGAGATGAGGGTGGTTCTAAGGATTCCAGCTCAGTGGACCTGGTGAGAGTGGACATTCTTAATTAAGATGTAGCAGCCTAGGGTGGACATGGGGTTTTCAGCCCCAGATAGGAGGTTTTGGAGGTGCTTGCTCCAGAAGGTGATATTCCAGTGCTACAGTTGGGTGTGA
>NW_011494941.1:4473865-4474208 GCF_000754665.1 Bison bison bison
TGGCCACTGCTGAGTTTTCCATATTTGCTGGCATATTGAGTACAGCACTTTCACAGCATCATCTTTTAGAATTTGAAATAGTTCAACTGGAATTCCATTACTTCTACTAGCTTTGTTCGCAGTGATGCTTCCTAAGGCCCACTTGACTTTGCACTCCAAGTGTCTGGCTCTAGGTGAGTTATCACACCATCGTGGTTATCTGGGTCATGAAGATCTTTTTTGTATAGCTTTTCGGTGTATTCTTGCCACCTCTTCTTAATATCTTCTGCTTCTGTTAGGTTCATACCATTTCTGTCTTTCTTGTGCCCATGTTTGCATGAAATGTTCCCTTGGTATCTCTAAT
>NW_011494941.1:4476305-4476624 GCF_000754665.1 Bison bison bison
TTGAAGTGTTTCTCTCACGAATCATTTACAGGATATGGCCAAAGTGATGTAACTTTGTCCCCCTGTGTTAAGGATTTTATTCCCTTTTGTCTAAGCAGAGATAACCCTCGCCTCTGGAGAGGCTGTGAGACGGCATTGTAGCCAGTGAATTCGGACCCCTTCCTGGGGCTGTGGTCTGCAGACTTCACTCCGCGTAATCACACAGATCTGTAACCGCTCCTCGTGTATGAACTTTGGTGAAGTCTGCTAAAGATTACAGCACATATGCCCATTTAGAAACTTTTACTGGCTACTGTTTTGTTTCAGGATGGCTGGCGGA
>NW_011494941.1:4477140-4478471 GCF_000754665.1 Bison bison bison
TGATTCCCTGGGCAGAAGTTGAGGAGAAGAACTATCAGAGGGAAAGAAACAGTTTTTAAAGTTTTCCTTTTTACCTAATAAAAACGTGTTTGGGTTTTTCACGATAAAGTTTGGCTTAGCGGTGTGAGTTCCATTTAAATTCCCACTCGTTGGGAATTTAAGGAAGACTGTAGGGCAGAAATCTCAAACTTCCAATATCTTCAGCAAAGAAGAGCCAAATGACCCAGGTGTTTAGAAGAGTCTGTATCAGGTGACTGAGTTTTGAAATACCATTTTACCAGCAGAGAGCGCTTCTCTTGATTTCTTTGTGAATGTGTGAAAAAGTATGTCCCCTTGAGCCTCAGATCCACAGTTGTCCAGCCATCAGGCAGGGGAGCTTGTCAGAGCTGTGTGTTCTCTGGAAGCAGAGACACGGCTGGTTAGAGAACTGTCAAGGAAGCAGATGATGTGAGTCTCAACCGCTGTTTGGATCCTGTGTGCTGGAAGTAAACTAGAATTTAACTTTCAGGAGAACATAAATGCACATTTGCTCAGCGAGATTCAATAACAGTTTCTTCTAGGATTGTATTCTCCCCCAACCCCTCACTCCAGCATTTTATTATGAAATGTTTCAGACAGACAAAACAATTTTTCCAGAGTACCCAGCATCACCTAACTGGAACAAACAGCAGGAATTCGAATCAGATGAATTTGGACACCAAATTTACTTTGTGTAGCTCCCCATGAAGCTTCAGAGAAGGCAATGGCACCCCACTCCGGTCCTCTTCCCTGGAAAATCCCATGGGTGGAGGAGCCTGGTGGGCTGCAGTCCATGGGGTCGCTAAGAGTCGGTCAGGACTGAATGACTTCACTTTCACTTTTCACTTTCATGCATTGGAGAAGGAAATGGCAACCCATTCCAGTGTTCTTGCCTGGAGAAGTCCCAGGGACGGGGGAGCCTGGTGGGCTGCCATCTGTGGGGTCGCACAGAGTCTGGCACGACTGAAGTGACTTAGCAGCAGCAGTAGCCATGAAGCTTTAGTTGCTTTTTGTTATTGTGAAAACATGGTTGTTCGTCTTGTTGAAGTAGACAAACACTGCCTTCCGGCACTTGGAGCACCATGTGTATGAAACATGCCCTCTCTGCCCCGCCCCCAGGTTCTGCCAGTCATCCCTCCATGTTCCTCCTTCCTAGACCCCAAATTTCCGAGCCCCCTTTGGTGTTCCCAGGGCTGCCCTTGTGGCTCAGCTGGTAAAGAGTCCGCCTGCAATGTGGGAGACCTGGGTTCGATCCCTGGGTTGGGAAGATCCCCTGGAGAAGGGAAGGGCTACCCACTCTAGTATTCTGGCCT
>NW_011494941.1:4478571-4479122 GCF_000754665.1 Bison bison bison
CCCTATTTCAGTTCTTTCTGAGTTGTTAGTGATCTGCTCTATTTGACTGACTTTCTTCATTCGTCCAATCAAATGATCAAAGTCCCACAGTAGCTGTGCAGTTTCTACTTGAGAAGGACTTAAGGATGACTGCCTGTCTGGAAGAGGGCTCCTCAGGAAGTGCTATTGTATAGGAAGCATGTGGCCCTTAACTGAGTCATGTATTACAGGTTTATAAAAACAGGGCAAGGAAAAAGACAGATATAAAAAAGTCATTATAGAAATATTACCAAAACACAGTTCTTTACTTCCTACATGAGTAATGTCATCAGCTGTCCAGGACTAATCAACACAAAATGAAGGAAACAGACGTGATTAATGAAAACGCTTAGCTCCACACTTTGTGCTCATTTAAAATGATATTTAAAGGGTTTACAGAGGCAGAGTTATTATTCATTCATTTCATGGAGGTTTTGGTGGGAGTTGATGGAGACTTGGAGGGATGAGCACCCCTCTAAGCTGTCCTTTGGCGCCACCATGATAAAGACTTCATTTCAACGTGTCAGGCTGAA
>NW_011494941.1:4479613-4480220 GCF_000754665.1 Bison bison bison
CCATGACCAGCTGGATCCTGACAGGTCACCCGTGGGAACAGCCCTCCCAGCCTTCTCTGATCCTTTTGGCTACAGCTGCCCTTCTGCCCCAAAATTTGTTGGGTGTTTTTTCTATACCAGACCCCATGCCAAGCACTTTCCACATATTATCACATTTAATCCTCACAGCAATTCATTGGGGAAGATAATTATTATCCCCACTTAACAGATGGGAAAATAGATCCCTGTGACTTTATTCCCAGACTGCTGGGCCATTCATTCTCCACTGGACCCTGGACATGCCTAGGAGCTTCCTATTTCTGGGCCATTGTTTCCCACATTTAATGTGCCTTCCTCTTGTCACTACCATCCAAATTCTACTCATTTCTGCAGGCCGGCCCTGGCTTCCACAGCTGGAAATGATCTCCCATCTCCCCTTCAATTATAGCTCAGACTGCCTGTACCACTCCCCCGGTTCCTCTCAGACACAGCCTTGTGAGTCTTTTTTCCCCCCATGTGCATGGCTCATCTCCCAAGCTAGGTGCATGCCCTCAGCTCTATGGATATATTGGCTGGTTGTTTTTCACAAGTGACCAGTGTTGCCATCACTCTTGCACACCTCTCATAG
>NW_011494941.1:4480554-4481754 GCF_000754665.1 Bison bison bison
GTGCTGGTGCTCAGGGGCTGGTGAGGGCGGAATCTCACTTTCCATCTCCTAGAGTCCAGAATCAAGATCTGACTGGCCATTTATACCAAAAGTAGTAACTCCCCCGGATTCGGTTCATTTGGGGCCCTGGCTTCATGTCCTTTAGTCCTTCTACTTGTTCTGATTGTCATAATGTTTTCAACAAGGGCTCTTCCTTTCAGCCTTTGCATGTGCGGAAAGCAGCATTTCCCTGCCCTCTTGGCAGTGCTTGAGGAACTGAGTTTCTGAAGGCACCTGTCATGGCACAGTGGTGAGAGCAAAATGATCCGTGGTGTCTGACTTCAGCCCAAGTCAGTGTGTCAGCGCACCCCCACTTCTGTCTCACTATTTCCCCTAAGAGAGGACCCTTCCCATCCACAGGACAGGGGCTTCATTCAGTTCCTCTCAGCATGTCCTTTTAAAGACCTATTTGTAATTGACTGTGACAGTGGGATAAATACATAGAGCGAAGTTAAGCTCTAGGGGCTTGCACTCTGGCTGATGGTCGACTAGATCATTCTGACCAGTGAGTCTATTGAAGACAACTAAAAATAATGGCTAAAACATAAAGTTTCAGCTCCCACAGCTCCTGTGAAATGGAATTAATTAATGGTTTTGTGGTTTATCTGCTGGTAAACCTTCTCTTTCGCTTGGTCTGCACTTTTCTTTTTGGGGGTAGGAACAGGAACAGAATGTTTGGCTTGTTCTTGTGAGATTAAAAAACGATGCCTGGTATCACTTAGTATGGATCGGGGTGGGGAGGTGGTGTTAAAATGCTGAGCGTCTCTCCAGAAGGTCTGCATTGTTGAGAAGTGATCCGGGCCGAGAGAGAGGATGAGTGATTGCTCGAAGCAGTGGCCCTCACTTTTCAGAGGCACGGAGCTGTTGACAGAACAAATAATCACATCGAAAAGACTTTGAAGCTCCCCACATGGTGAGCAGACGAGGGGCCACAAGGCTCAGCCGTAAACGCTGGAATTAGTTCAGAGAGCAGAAGGAAGGACTTGCCTTCGCTTGAAGCCAAAACCAATCTGAAACCACAGAGCCTCAGCCTGAGGGCTCGGCCAGAAGCTGGCTTTTGAAACCTGAGCTCCTCTTGCTGTGGGGGTGGGCAGCTGGGTGGGTGGAGGGGGTCGGTGTCTGTTCCACTTGTATAAGCAAACCTCTGATAATTCTGACCCT
>NW_011494941.1:4481854-4483411 GCF_000754665.1 Bison bison bison
TTGTCCTTTCTTGGGCTCAGGCTGTTTCCGTCATGTGTGGTTCCTTCTCCCCCTTTCCCACCAGGAAAATCCGCCTTGTCTATCAAGATTTCTCTTGCATGCTACCCCATGGAAAGCTCACCCTGGGTGGTGAGCTCCACCAAAGTCTCCATGGGTGGAACTCATCACTCTTCATCCTGAACTTCTGGAGCCCTTGGATGTGAGCTCAATTTCAGCATTTATTTCAAGCTGAAACAACTAACCAGAATACAACCTAGCTACTTAAGCACATGCCTGGAAACAACTCGACTACAAAGCCAGGATGTTGTTTCACTTTTCTCTGGGCCCTGCCATAGCATCCAGCAAGTGGCCGGGCCATAAGGAGAGCTCATGAAATGAATTGAGTGAGTGAATGATAGCCCTGTTGGGGAGGGGCTCACATCCACTGCTCTAAGGACAGATCAATGGATTCTCTTATTCACAGCCCTGCAAAGGACAAGTCAAGTCAGAGACCCTCTCCCTTCTGTCACCATCCTCAGTGGTTGGGCGATGCCACCTCTTCAGAGATCTTGATTCTAGATGTTCAGTTGCCATTTGTTATCTTACACATTGAGATGGGGACTGTATAGATGTATATGTGTGGGAAGAAGTTGGGGAGGCAGGTTGATAGCTATGTGAGGCTGTTTTTAGTCTTGAATGGCACTGTCCCACAGAAATATGATGTGTACCCTAGATGTAACCTAAAATTTTCTACTCAAACTTGAAAAGCAAAAAAAGGAGTGATATTAATTTTAATAATGTATTTTATTTAGCCCAATACATCAAATCTATTAGTTTAAGAATGCAACAAATATTTTAAAATTATTAATGAGATGTTTCACATTTTTTGGTACTAAGTTTTCAAAAGCTCTATGCATTACATACTTAGAACAAATGTTCATGCAAATGCTAAATTTTTATCAGAGTACACTTGATCTGTGTTTACATTTCCTAGAATTTACAGTTGAAAAAGTAGATTCACTTATCATAGGTCTTCAAAGTGTGTTTAAAAATTTTCCAGAAACTGAGCAGCTTTTAAATTTAAACTAAATAGAATTAGAGTTTTAAAATTCCATTCCTCAGTTGCATTAGTCTCCTTTCAAATACTCAGTAGCCAAATGTGGCTAATGGCTACCATTTGAGACACAGTATCATTTAGCTCATTCCTCTTCTCCTACAACTTAGTTTTTTTAAAATAAAGAAAAAATGTAATGGAGAGTGGTATTAGAGAACTCTGATTAGCTAGCCTTGCCACCAAGTCCTTCATGAAACTGGGCCCTGTTGCCTGCTGCGTTCCTGGGCCTGCCATGAAAGGTAATAGGATTCTGTGGATGAAGCACTTGAAAATCCAGGGATGAAATGACCCGTGTAATGGCCAGACTTGTTGGTGAGGCGGGGTTGAGAATCAGGGTCTGTGTCTACACAGTTGCCGCCCTACACAACTACTCTGATCTGTGTTACCTTCTGCAGTGTGCGTCTACACCAGTGTCTGGTGGTACATGTTGATTGCATGTGTCAGTTCCATACTTGAGCATCCAT
>NW_011494941.1:4483511-4484195 GCF_000754665.1 Bison bison bison
AGGGCAGAGCTTTGACTTTCCACCGATCATAGGTGTATTGTTAGGATTCAAGTGCCCACACTTAGCTTATGTTTGTTCTATTTCCAATGCCTCACATATTAAGTGTCAACAGTGTACACTCGTGGTCCCTCCTATTTGAAAATGAACTCAGGAAATTCCGAAATGAAGATATCCCCCCTTGGCAATTTCCCATCTTCGTCATGTGATGAAGGATTTTGGTCAGGCGAATGCTAGGCATACATGGGTCTGCAGGTCTATTATCAGTGTCCTGTGTTAATCTAGGCTTTCTTCCAAGGAGTTTGCTGTGCTGGTTTTTTGTTTTTACACATTGTGTCAGATGTTTTCTTCCTCCCGTGTTCCTCAATCTTGCTTCATGACAACACCATTAACTCCTATCTTCTCTTCCCTTACTGCCATGATAGCCCCATCTTCCTCCATGGTGGCATCTGCACGTGCCTCTCCTTTGCCATTTTTCCTTCTGCCATCCCAGGGCAGGCTCCAGTCGTTTCTCACTTGGAATAATGCCATGATCTCCATGACCCTGTCACTCTTGTCTTCTAACACTGTACTTGTCCTAAAGGACCCTTTGGTGTGTGTGATTCTCAGTCATCTGGCCTCTTTGGACGTTTCCAGCGTCATCCATTGGGACTTCCCTCCTTTACCCCCTCACCATTCCCTGAACAC
>NW_011494941.1:4485741-4486028 GCF_000754665.1 Bison bison bison
GCATTACTTATTTATACCAGGAAACTGGGGTTAGGCATTGACTTCCCCAGAATTCTGTGAGGGTGGGTCATGGTCCCGTTATTGCTCTGATGTGAGACCTAAGGGGAAACTTGAAGTGACTCTAGAACCTTCGGGGTCTTGAAGCAAGTACCACTTCCCTCTCCCTCTGGGAAGTGTGCTGTCCACAGTTGGCTGAGTGCTTCAGCAGCAGTTTGTTGAGCTCTTGGATGAAAGTAGCAAAGTTCTCCCCAAATGAGCTTATTATCTGCTGCTGTTGGGTGCAAGGC
>NW_011494941.1:4486640-4487222 GCF_000754665.1 Bison bison bison
ACACTCTCTCTTCCTTTGCCCATTACCTAGGTGTAGAGTGTCTAGTGGAAGGCCCCAGGCCCCTGGGGGATGATGGGGTTACAGGATAGAAATCTGGGTTCCTGAATGACTGCATGGAGCAGAGCATCTCAGTTGAACTTTCTCAAGGATGACATAAGCAAGAAATCAAACGTTGTTGTGTAAAACCAGTGAGATCAGCAGGTTGTTTGTTATTATTTGTTATTAGCCTACCCTAACTAATATTCTTATAGTTGTAGTGGAGAGTCAATACTCTCTCTATACATGTTCCACAGCTTCCAAGGGGGCATGGAACAGGCAGAGCACATTACTGGTGTTGAACAGTAGGTTGTGAAAATGTGTAACCAATGAGCCATAGGGCTCTTTGATCACCATGTCCAATTAAGCCACGTAGTTACTGTGATTTTTCTGGTTTGAGTCGGCCTTTTATCTGGGGCAGATGCAACTGTGGACAGTTTGACATAGTGGAAACTGATCATCTCAGTAAGCTGCTTCCCCAGAGGAGGGTGCAGAAATCTGTATGAATTACAAAGGGCTCCAGGTTTTAGCTTCAGTTTTTTTTTT
>NW_011494941.1:4487322-4488591 GCF_000754665.1 Bison bison bison
AACCATCCTGAGGGTGGTCTGGATTTGTGATCTGTGACAGTGTGGTGCTAACACATTTGGAACTATCTGTTTTTTGGCTTGGTTTAGGAGTTGATGATATATAAGTCCTCAGTATATTTAATCATTATTACTTTTGAAGTTAGCACAGTGCCGCCAGTGTGAAGAATTCTTGAGCAAAGTTACAGCAGATCTACATCATTAATTCTTGGCTTCTTCCCAGCATCTCCAGTCTTTCACCTTGTGCCATGATTTTGTTCTGACATCAAATAATGCTTTGTGCTTAGAGAGCAACTTTCATCAGAAAACTGCAAGGCCCTCTGCAAACTTTTATTTTTCTAAGTACAAATAAATATCTTCAGGGAACCGTGTATATTTAAGCGTGTTTATTCGTGCTGGGGTTTTTCAATGGGCCGGGAAAAATTATGGCTTTCTACATGTTCACTTTGGAATATAGACATGTAGCATGCAGACTTAAATTTGGCTTGACATATTTAATAAATATCCCTTGAGTAAGTGATTAGATACAGAGTCAGGTATGCTCTTGAGAATTTAGCCAAGCATTCATTTCTCTACTAATTTCATATACGTGAACATTTTCAGGGTTACGTCCTGTGCATTAGATGGAAAAAATTATTTTTCTCCATTAACAACTGTTTCCGATTGTCACCTGGAAGAGAGAATGCTTTGACTAAGCAGGATTAACTCACCAACTGGAAAATGCTGTCAGTTACTCATGATTTAATTCTTTGTGGTCAGTGGTTGATGATTTGGTTTACACAGTGTACCACTGCTCTATTTTCACTGCACTGGCTCGTTCTGTATTTTATCTCACTATTAAATGTCCGATGGCAGAGACAATGCTAGGTGTTCACCCAACCCCATTTTCCTTTCTTCTAAGACACACAGATAGACTACATTTCCCAGCATTCCTTGTAGTTAGAAGGACCCCCTGTGACTATGTGTGCATGCTTAGTCGCTTCAGTAGTGTTCGCCTCTGTGAGACCCTATGAACTGCAGCCTGCCAGGCTCCTCTCTCCATGGGATTCTCCAGGCAAGAATACTGGAGTGGGTTGCCATTTCCTCCTCCAGGGGATCTTCCCCACCCAGGATCGAACCTGTGTCTCTTATATCTATGTGCTTTGGCAGGCAGTGCCACCTGGGAAGCCCTATGACTGAGTTATGACCAATGGGATGTGAGCAGAAGTAATTAGATCCTCTTTGAGCCCCAGCCTTAAAATCTTTCCTTCTCATCTTCCATACACTCTCTCT
>NW_011494941.1:4488691-4490281 GCF_000754665.1 Bison bison bison
TATCTTACTGGCTGGTCATGTCTTGCTCATGAGCTTGCCTCTCTTCCCCCAGTAGACCATGCGAAATGGCAGAGGCCATTTCAACCGCCTCGCTGATGTATGCCCTCCATTCTGCCCAATGCCTTGCCCATATGTGTTGTTTGTGATGAAGGCAGTGAATTACAATGAGATTCTGGTGATCAGGGATGAGCAATAGCCTTAGGGTCGTCGTGAGCCGGTCCTCAGACCACTTAAGTTGGACAGGTGGGATAGAGTTTTCCCTTTTTAAAAACAGGAAACTTGAGATAAACTGACTTCAGCTTAAACAGAAATCTGTATTAGAAACAAGAGCAGGATCCATTTTCAGATTTTATTTTTCCCAACCACCGTGAGGTTTTGAGAGCTGGAGCTCAATCAGTTGATGGCCCAAATCCCTTAATGAAAACATTTGGGAACAAACATGCAAGTAGCAGTTAAAGCCAAATCACCTTATTTAAGGCCTAGGACCGATCTTGTTTTACGCTTCCATGCATTCACTAGGCCGGCATTTCTTGAACTTCTCCCAGGGCAGAGACTGCTTCTAGGTGCTGGGACACAGTGGCCCAGCCGTCCAGGAGGTTCCAAACAAGTGGGGACAGACCAACAATAAACACACAAGAAAATGTCAAATGGAGATAATGTTCTGTGAAAAAAAAAAAAATCCAAAGAGGTCAATATGATGGAAAATGCCCAGGTTAGGAAGATTCCATCAGTGGTCAGAAAGGCCTCTGGGAAATAAGTATTCCCATGACATGCAAGCTGAAGACAGAATGACAAGAAAGGGCCAGCCACATAGGGAAGAGAATGTTCAGGCAGAGGGACACACTTAGGTTTTCTCTGGCCATGAGGTGAGAGAGTATCTTGTCAAGGACTAGGAACATGGCTTGAGTGGTACTGGAGGGTGTGTTGGGTGTGGAAGGGGAGGGGTGGGACTGGAAAGTGAATGATGGCAAGAGAAAGAGGCAGAGGGTCATTTCTGAAGAGCCTCGTTTGCTCTGGTTCCGCAGTCTGGAGTTTAGCTTGTGAGCAGTGGGACCCACGAGAAAGACTGTAAGCAGAAGAGAGAAGTGAGCCAATGTGAATTTGAGGAAGAACATCACACCGACTGTTCTGCAGCAAAACTGCCCCACCCCAAGCCTCCAGTGGAGGCCTGATTAGAGCGAGGGTCAGGGGGATGTGGAAGGAAGAAGGCAGTTTCAGAACTCCCTGGATATGGGGACTGAAGGACTCTTGGGTGTCTGGCTTGGGCCATGGTTGCAAAGGTGGGGGTGCTCTCCTCTGAGACAGGAAACCCTAGTGAGGAGTAGGTGTGCATGGACCGCTGAGGGGTTCTGGACATGGTGAAGCCGACATACCCATAGCCTTGCCAGCAGGGAATATGCAAAAAACAACTGAACGTGCGGCCAGGCCAAGAGAAGAGGAACATGTTCTGAGGAAGCAATCAGATGTTAACAAAGAGGAGGAACACCAGGAAAGAAAGGTTGAGGTCAGATTCTGAACCTTAGCCATTTGATTTTAGGTGATATCATTTTTTTTGGCTTCCTTGCCCATCTCCTTTTCAAGATGCTGAAG
>NW_011494941.1:4491216-4492211 GCF_000754665.1 Bison bison bison
TGTGTGTGTGTGTGTGTGTGTGTGTGTGTGAGAGATGTGGTCTTGATGCTTGTCCTTCTCCTTGGCAGCTCTGAGGAACGAACCCCCCAATGATGGCTCTGAACACCACTGATGAGTCAGGCATCGCTGGGATCTGGCTGCAGCCTGGTTTTAGGCCTGAGCCCTGAGTCCCCTTGCCATGTGATCCAGGCTCCTTTCCCTCATCAGTAAAATGAGGGGACTGGCTTGAAGAGTACTTTGAGCTCAAATGTTTTCTGATCCTAAGTTGTCTTGGCCCACAGGGTGAAGTGAGTGGCCTCTCACAGAACTGGCAGTCAGAGCTGGTACAATCGCCATCAATACCTGGGAGAGAATAGTTTTTTGGTTCTTTTGTGCAAGGCCCTGTGGAGGCTGGGTGGGCTGCACCTGTTCAGCTTCAATTAAAAACACATAGAAGCCTCCCGCTTTGTTTTTCAAACCTTGACCGTCTGACTGAACACATCTGAATTCCTTAGGCTCCAGTGAAGGTGTGAGGAGGTGCCAGTCCACAGGCCCCATTCTACCCCTTCTTCCACTTCCCAAATTTCATTTATTGAGGGTAGGAGAGATTTCAAAGTCTTGGAAAAATGAGGGGAGACCCTACGTCGGCTTTGAAGCTGTGGGCAACAGATTCCAGTGCACGTGATCTATTCCCCATCGAGGGCTCCTGAAAGTCCCCCAGATGCTTATGAGCCCTGGCATCATTTCTCAGGAGCTGAAGCAAGAAAGTGGGTCTGTCTGTGATGAAGACAGTCTCCCAACTCTCTGCGGTCATCCTGAAGCAATCTTCCCTCCTCCAGCCAAGACCAGAGAGAGTCAAGCTTTCCAAATGGGGCCTTGTTCGGGAATGTTGGGCCGCTGTCCACCGACCTCAGGGTGGGCCTGTGCACAGGCCTGAGGCAGCATCCGTCCCCACCCGGGGGGCATCTCCAGGCTCAGGGAGCACACAGGGTGAGCCAGGAGGAGGCAGAGGTGGG
>NW_011494941.1:4492311-4494378 GCF_000754665.1 Bison bison bison
CAGACCACAGCACCCCGTATTCTGCTCCCCCTCACACCAGCACCCCCTCCCTGCCCCCATAGCTCCACCCTTGGCCATCAGTGTTGGTGCAGTGAGCTAGGTCTCCATCGCCCAATGGCCTGAGTCTCCGCTGGAATCATTGACATTGTAGGCCTCAAACTCAGGTGCCTTCAGGGTCAGGCAGGTACCTCAAGTGTGGGACAGGGCCACAGGCATAATAGCAAGGAGCGGCAGGGCCCGAGTTGCTATGTGCGTTCTAAGGAAATAAAAGCATTGCAAGCAAATTCAAAGTAAGCCATCATGTTGGCCGAGCAAAACAAGGCGCCCCAAATTGCCCACCTCCAAATTAAGTCTTCTACTTTTCTCTCTCAGAAAGACTGATGTAAAGGCAGAAACCAGGAACCATGTCTGAAATTTTATTTTATCCCCTCCTGTGCCTACCAGAGCACAGTGTAAAAACAATATATATTCAAGTTCTTCTAATAATTGGAGTATTCAAATTAAAATTAAAAGAAATAAAAAATTGAGTTCCTCGCTCATACCAACCACATTTCAAGTGCTCAGTAGCCAGATACAGCTAGTGGCTGTCATTACTGGACAGAGCAGATCTCAAACTTATCCTGTGCTTTCCTTATCCATCCCATCCTGTGATTCTCAGGTTCTTAAAAGCCTAACTATGAAAGGTTAATCATTCTTACTATTTTTCAAGCTGATGCCACAGTGGGTTTCTTCATAGGCTGGTTAGGGTGTTAGACCTCTCGAAGTGAAAGAAGCATTCAGCAACCATACCTAGCAATGGCAGCTTCCCTTTTAGCTTGGCTTCTAGGACCTTCTCATTTGATGTTTTCATGTATGTAGAATAGTCCCACATGGTTACCGATGCAGCTGTGACGTATACTGCTGGCCACAGCCAGCCCTGGAATGGACCTCTCTCTGGTTGACATGGTGGGAGCTTAAATGGGAAGGCACCATGAAGGGCCTGGGCTGCTGTGTTTGTTGGGACCAAGCCCTAGGAAGTTTGCTAAGTTCTTAGTGCCGAACTCCGCATCAGTGTCAGCTTGCCCTTTGTCTTCCTGTCTCCACATGTCATTCCATTGCTTCCCTTTACCTTTTGGAAAAGAGATGGAATGAAATTCCAGGTCAGACAGACTCAGGGTAAAGATGCAGCAGTGAGGTTAGCATCTTGTAACTCGAAGGCAGCAAAAGTACTTTAACAAGGCTCAAAGGAGAGAGCCAGAGAAAGTCAGTATAGCATAAAGACTTTGTTCTGTTTTTGAATGATATCATCTCCCAACCATTTCAAATTCAGGAGAATGAAAAGCTATACCATTTTACACATTGATGTATCTCTTATTTATACTTCCCAAATGAAAAAGATTAGAATTCCAAGTCTGACCATCGGGTCCCATTACTGCAAGTTTTTTGGCTGGTCAGGTGTTTGAGCCTTCTCATTGAGTGGGCACACAAGAGAAATGACTTTTATCCCTTTCAAATGTTCTCCCTTTTCCAAGTTGACTACTTAACCTTTTTGCCAGTTTTCTCATTCCATCATATCCATTCTCCTAATGTTGGACTCACTCAAGAATCCTGCATCTGAGTGCATGATGTCATTTCTAATAAATCTGACAGCAATTGGAAAGCTTCTGGAATTTCCTTATCTGAGGTAGCCAAACTAAATAAACCTAATTCCCATCCATCAGGATCTCATTGAAGGCTAGCACCATTCTGGTTGAAGTGATTTCATGCTAAATGACATGAGAATGACATGAGAAGACTGTTTTCCTGGGCTCCTTATTGAACTGGATACCCTACTTTTCTGCCTGCAGGTCCACACTGCAGAGTGTCAGAGGAGCCAGGAGTACACAGTACTGGCTGGACACAAATTGCCTTTCAATTCATACACTCAACTGTTAGGGTCAAGAATTGCCTAAGACAGCAGTTGTGCCACCATCTTGAATGCATTTGGATTTGGAGAAGCCAAGTCTTTTCTTTTCTACAGCCAAGACCTGTAAAGGAGCTAGAGTCATTAAAAGATGGGGAAAAAAAGAAGTTAAATCATAATGTTAG
>NW_011494941.1:4494478-4495185 GCF_000754665.1 Bison bison bison
AGAGGTGGGCTGAGAGGCCGCTTAGCAGCCGTGGAGCCAGGAGGATCTGGGCCAATGTAGGATGGGATGAGTCTTGTGGTCCTGCTGGCTCCGGATTCAGTGAGGGTCTTAGAGGTGAGGTGTGGAGGTGGGGGTGAGGGGCTTCAGCCTTGGGGCCAGAGGCCAGGTGACTGGGAGCGCTCTGACTGCATCCCAGTGTCCCAACTGGGGTGGAGGGGCTCTCTTTTATGGATTCTGCCAAGTGTTGGCTCTCCAGGAAGGAAGGAGGGGGTCCCCAGGAAGCAGAGGCAGCCCTCTCAGCAGTGTTCACACTGTCCTCCTCTGGGCACACGATGACCAGCTCCACTGCTCCCCCTTCCTTGGAGCCAGGCTCTTCCCTGGCCTACCTGCGCCCTGGCCTCTGTGGGTGTAGGGTGAACTGAGATGAGGTTAGGGGGGTAACTTATGCCCATTTAAGATAAGGGTTAGGGCTCTGGGACTCCTGAAAGTTCCTGAAAGGTGATCTCCCCTAGAGGCACACATTAGCAGCTGGATACAAGCACAGGTCCTGACTGATGGGAAACCCCATATTGGAATTGGCAGCAATGGCAGAAGTGGCCTCTTGGTGGAGGACTGTCCCGGGAGACTGGTGGTCAGAGCATGTCCATATCCCCTTGACAGCAGCCCCCCGGTCACAAACCTTGGCCTGTCAGTCCATCTTCCCCAGA
>NW_011494941.1:4496138-4496829 GCF_000754665.1 Bison bison bison
TCATAATGTTAGAACTATTAGGAACCTTGGAGATTATTGCTGTCTCTCTGTCCGGAATGATCTTGCTCTTAAGGTCATTTTAATGTTCTTTCCTCTTCTGGGTAAAACATAGTTTTCTTTTACTAAGGATCCTCAAGAAATCGTAAGTGAAGCATTAGCTAATTCTAAAGCTACAGAAAGCCCCAGTGGTTCTTCCTCCCTTTTCATGCCCAAATTCTCTTCCACCTGCTGACTTTGAGGTTTATGCTTTCAGCATTAGACTCCATCTCTACATAAAAGTTCCACCTGAAACACTCACCAAAGCAAGCACCAGGTATTTCCTGTGGGTAGCTGGGACTTCTGTCCTGGTCTTGCCTCATGATTAACTTGGGTTTGGATGTGAATGATGAGAGATGGTGAGTCTGCGCTTTCCAAGGTAGGATAATGAGTTCCCTAACATCTATCATTGGGGTAACCAGCATAGTGGTTAGAAGGCCAGGCTGTACCATTTACCACCTCCAGGGCCTTGAACAAGTTATTTAACCTCTCTGTATCTCAGTTTCCAGACCTGTAAAGTGGAGGTAATACTAGTATGTACCTCATAGAATTGTTGTGAGAATTACAGAGCATTTAAAATAATGCTTGACACCTACTGTGTGTGTTAGTCACTCAGTGGTGTCCGACTCTTGTGACTCAATGGACTGTAGCCCAC
>NW_011494941.1:4498048-4499323 GCF_000754665.1 Bison bison bison
TTTTAGTAACGGTAATGATGACAGTAGTCATAAGAATAGCAGCAAAACATGATTGCTAAGATTTGTTGGAGTGCCCACTATGTGTAAGGCCCAGCACTGATTACTTGGTCTGCATTATCTTTTTAATCCTCCCAGCAACTCTTTGAAGTAAATATATCCATTGGGGATTAACAAAGGCTTCAAAAAGATGGAACTTTATTTTTCTCTTATGTGTAAGAAGTCCAGGGCTAGTCCAGAGACCAAGACTTCTCCCAGCTCTTGGTTCTGCCACCCATGTGGCCCTCATCTTCTCAGTCCAAGATGGCCACTGGAGCTCCAGCCATCACATCACTGGCCCAAACAAGAGAATGAAAGAAGGGGCATGTCTCTTGTGTTCTAAGGAGACTTTTCAGAAATGCCACACCACAGTTGCTTTGATCTCATTGGCCACATAGCAGCCCCTAGATACAAGAGAGGCCTGGAGATAGAGCCGTTTGGTTGTCTGGCAATGGACCCAGTTTATAAATTGAGGTTGTATGAATTCGAAAGGGAGGGCACACACGGAAGATCTGATAGGAAGTGAACAGTTTCTGCCATAGTAGGTAATGCTTTTCTCACCATTTTACAGATGAGGAATATGAGGTACAGGAGACTGGCTGGCTTAGTCGTGTTCATAGGCAGCAGGGTCACGGTAGGACTGCAATCTCTCTGACTCAAGGCTCCCTGTTTTAACTACTACTTCCTCCTACTCCTTCTGCTATTTTGTAAAACAGTTGTGTTTCCTTAGGGGTGCATTCGTTCATTTCGTGTTTTCTTCCCAGTGTGCCTTTTACCCTCTTTGTGTAAATCCCAGCCATGCTTCACAGTTCATCTCCAAGGCCCCTGAAAGCCCTTCCTTGCACCCCCAGCTGCTTTTTTCATTCAGTAAAGATTTATTTCACACCTACTATGCACGAGGCTTTGTTCTAGGCACTTGGGCTCCATCAACGCAAAAAACAAAGACCCCTATTATCTTAACAGGTGTGTGATCTTGATCAAATTCTTTAAGCTTTCTGAGCCTTGGTTTCCTCATCTATAAGATGGGAATAATAAAACTCACTGCATAGGGTTATTGTAAGGGTTAAATAAGCTATTGTATGGAAAACACAGTCCTTATTGCATCATTACATTTTGAAAAGTAGGACCTATAGCTATTATTAGGATCGGTGTTGTTCTGAACATGTCTGTCCTGCCCAGTAGACTATAATAGACAGGAATAGTAGCCAAGGCCTCTGTTATCACCCAAATATCTTGCTT
>NW_011494941.1:4499423-4499893 GCF_000754665.1 Bison bison bison
GCATTACAGGCAGATTCTTTACCGTCTGAGCCACCAAGGAAGCCCCTAAGATGAGTTTCCACCAGGGAAACATACCTACTAGGTGCTCAATAAATACCTGCTGAATGAATAGGCTCTTTGTTTTATCATGATTATGTAATTCCCAGGAGGAAACTCGATGTGGTGGCTTCAGCTTTAGTGGGCAATCTGAGGAGAACCCTATTAAGAATTGCTGTTTTTATTCTCATGGCAGGCCCAGATTGCCACACAGACTCATGTGCAGAGAGTTCTCAGTTTATAAAGGAAAGGAAAAACAACTCAATGTCTCAAAACAAAACAAATGATGAAATCTGGGATGAGACGGAGATGGGGATTGACATCTTACAATTAAATTAAGGCATTTCCACACAGCAGTTTCTGGAGAGAGTTGAGCCAGGCCTGGGTTTTTTATTTTCCTAGCTCCAGACTCTGACTGGTTGAAAGTGTTGAGT
>NW_011494941.1:4499993-4500463 GCF_000754665.1 Bison bison bison
ATCGGTGTACCTACTCAGGGGCCCTGGTCCTTGAAAGGACCATATCAGGTTCTGAAACCTCCTTCCAGGTTAAACTCGTCTTCAAGACCCTTGTGTAAATGGTAAACTCGGACCAAGTCAGCAAAGAGGGTAGAAACATGAGGGCTTCCGTGGGGAACAAAGCCACACAAGTACTGAAGCTGACTCCACTCCAGCCTAGAATGGTGGAGTTGGGACTGGGTGCTGTTGGTGCCCTGCCTCTGTCTTCTCCATCAGCTGGCATGCTCCTCCTGCACTGAGAGTATCCCCTCCATACAGTGTTTCAACAAGAATCCCCATCACAGACTTTGCTTCTAAGTAACCCAGCCTAAGGGGGGCTCCCAGGTGACTCAGTGGCCAATGCAGGAGATGTGGATTCAATCCCTGGGTCAGGAAGATCTCCTAGAGGAGGGCATGGCAATCCACTCTAGTATTCTTGCCTGGAGAATCTC
>NW_011494941.1:4500563-4501168 GCF_000754665.1 Bison bison bison
CCCCCGCTTTTTTTTTTTCCAGCACTCCTCACTCTTTCCTCCCTTCTTGGCTTCTTTTCCTGGAACTCTGCTCCAATACAAGAAACCAAAATGGTGGCATTTCCTTGATGAGAGCAGAGACTGAGTCACTGTGGAGCTCTTTAGGGGGCTGGAGTGCTCCAGACATTGTTCTTGGCTGATCTCTGGATGAAAAGCAGGTCACAGATGGGGGAACTGAGTTGTGCTTTATCATTGATGCTCCCCATTTCCAAGGTACCTTCCACAAACCTTGGCATTTAGCCTGGTGGGGGTGGGAACAGCTGTGGGGCCAGGCAGCTCCAACTGGGGCCCCAGTGGGCCTTTAATTTTCCCCACATGTGCACTCAGGTACAGGGATGCAGCAGATGGGCAGGGAGCAAGCTTGGGTACTGATCCCAGGACAGGAGCTCTGGATAAATGACGGTGGCCTGGGCAGCAAGTTTTGCTCTAAGGGGAGAGACTGAAACCAGGAGAAAAGGCATTCACCCAGCTTTTTCCTGAAGTGCCAGGGGGAGAACAAACAGGTTAGCGGTGAATACAAAATTAGCTTTGAGCCAGTCTCCAGAGTGATTTGACCCATTTAGGAG
>NW_011494941.1:4501268-4501901 GCF_000754665.1 Bison bison bison
TGTGGTTTTTCTGAGTACATCCTTCATCATCTGAATGCAGCCAATCCTTTGACCTGTGAGAACCACTCCTTCTAACTCATGGCATTTATTTCCTTCCTTAGATCTTTTAGCAAACATTTATTGATCAAGTTCAGGAACAAACCACACAATCTGTCAGAAATACTAAGAAGTGGAGATTTAAGTAAAAGGATCCACAGTTCTTGGCAAGTGTCTTGAAGTCCAGCATACTATGCTGACTCTCAGAACTTTTTAAGCAAATTGTTGTATCTTTACATTTTTTTTCCCTCGTCCTGCAGTGTAAAGGTCTGTCTGGTTGGGAAAAGGGAGTCTCTCGCGGCACTGAGTTGCCATGGAGCTTTCCAAAAAGGGACATTTGACCCAACTTGGAATTTAATTAACGCTTCCCAGTCACCATACTCAGAAGTGTTAACCTCCTAACCCCTACCCACTGTGTCACCAACAGGCCTAGATTTTCAATATTATTGGTTATGTGGATGATTTGGTGATGAAATTCAAAGAGGACCCTGTGATAGGAAGACTCTTGATCAGGTTTTCATGAAAGACATAATCCTAAGGAATTTTAAGCAAATTGATTAAATAGCTGAATGAAGATGGTTCAGCCTGATGCAGAAT
>NW_011494941.1:4503654-4503945 GCF_000754665.1 Bison bison bison
CTCCTAGAGGAGGGCATGGCAATCCACTCTAGTATTCTTGCCTGGAGAATCTCCTGGACAGAGGAGCCTGGAGGGCTGCAGTGCATAGGGTCAAAAAGAGTTGGACACGACTGAGTGATTGAGCACATAGCAACCCAACCTAAGAGAGAGTCGGGGGAAGTGGGGCATTTCAGAACAGTCCCAAACTTGACTACACATCAGATCACCAGGGCAGCTTAAAAATACAGATTTCCAGGCCCTACACCCAGAGATTCTAATTCAGTGGGTCTAGGGTGAGGCCTGAGATACTGT
>NW_011494941.1:4504234-4504621 GCF_000754665.1 Bison bison bison
GAGAAGGAAACAGGCCTGTGGGCCTGGCAGCTTCCGGTGGGCACCACCGAACCTGTGTGTTTCTTCAGGGCATGACGGTTTCTGTACTTGGGAGCAGAGAGATTGTTCAGTCCACATCTCAAATAGCTTGTATACTTATGATAAATCACCATTGTTTGACATGCAGGCTGCTCCTCAGGCCAGTTCAGTCAGAACCTCTGGGGATCAACCCAGGCATCAGAGCATTTCTTTAGAAAGCTCCCCAGCTGAATCTCCCTGTGCAGCTAGGGTTGAGAATCACTGCCTTAGGTAAGAAATCAGAACTTCACTCCCACCCTAACCCCTGCTTTCCCTCAGGGAACCAAGTATGACAATCCAGGACCTAAATCCACCCAGTTTCATGAGGAT
>NW_011494941.1:4504721-4506708 GCF_000754665.1 Bison bison bison
TGCTGCTGTCTCCTCATCCTGTCTTCCCTGCTTTTCTGTGGTCTCTGCTGCCGGTGCGAATAGTGCCTTGTGTTCCGTCCACAGGAGAAAGTTCGGGAAGTCCAAAGGCACTGCACATGTGGGGTCGTGGGGCTGTTGTATTCCAGTCCCACTGGCATCCCCCCACACAGACCCAACCAGTGAGTCCTTCAGAACTACACGCCGGGTTTGCTGGCCACCCCACTCCATCCACCTTGTCTTCTCAGTCCAGCCTGGCCCTCGGCCCCCGCTGCAAAGGTGAAAGGCAAGTTCACAGGGTGCAGGCCTTCTTTCTTCCCTGACATCTGGTTTGATTCTGGGCAGCTAAATAGTCGCTTTGCCATGAACAACAAAAGCTAATTCACTGTGGTTTTTAAACACCAAGTGCAAATATTTTTCCTTTTCAGCTTGGGGTCACTGGAAGGGAAAAAACAGGACTGAGAAGGAGATTAACCTTTTAAAAACTATTATGACTTCCCATAGAAAATAAAACAACGGCCTCATTTCCTCCCATCCGTGAGTCTTTTTATGAGTGATTGTTGTTGGAGGCAAGACTGGGAATCCACGGATTTTTCAATTCTGTCTCAGCTTGGGTCTCTACCCAGAAGCCCACCAGAAGTGCTTTTAAGGGCCCTCGCAAATTCCAGCAGAGCTTAGGGCCACCCTCTTTGCCTTCTTGCTTGTCTGTCATCATCCCTGGCTGACTTTTCCTCTTCCTTCTTCTCCCCAGCCCTTTGATTTCTTCCCTCCAGAAGGGTTCGAGGAGGTGAGGGCCAGGCCCGCCCCTGATGCTGCAGGTGCTTGCAAGGCTGGGGAGTCTTTCTGTTGATTGGAGTGGTCCTGGTGTACCCCAGGGCTCAGCGCCCAGCAGTTCCCCTCAGACACGAAGTCACCCTTCTGGCTCTCACTCCACGTGGCTATGGAACAGAAGCGAGGGGCTGACACCGTTAGTCGTTTCAGTGACCTCTCTGGACTGCAGGGCCAGCGCCCTTCTCAGTCTTTCCCTCCATTTGTCTCCTTTCTTTCCCTCCTCCCTCCAGTTTTTGCACACTGATTCCGTTGCTGGGCTCAGCTGGGAGGTGAAGTGCATGCCATGACAACATAAAGGCTGTGAGGGCAAAGCGGTGGAAGTCTCTGCCTTCTCCCTCTGGTGCCAAGAAGACGCTCTCAACAGACCCCAGGATGGTGGATATTTGTGAAAGGGCTTGGGGCGCTGTTACTGTTGTTATTGGCATCGCACGAGTCTAACGTGTTGATACAGGTGGTGTGTGCGTTGGGGGTGGGAGGGGATCTGAAATTGATTTGCAACCTGCAAAGAGCAAACTCCACTTGTGTGCTGCCCCTCATCCTTTCAGCGGGTGTGCAAATATTTGCAGACCTGTTGAGCAGCTCAGCCTCACACCAACCTAACGTTTTTTCACAGCCAAGTGATCCTGCCCCAGCCTAATGAGAAGAAGGATGGAGGAGGGGATGGGGATGCTGCGGGGCTGGCATGGGGTGATGAAATGGGGTGTGGTCATTCTCATGACTGGAAAGGCACCGCGGGGCTGGGCTGCCTTGGCTCCCTGGCTGTTAGCCTTGGGCCGGCTTCCTGTGTCCAGTGGCATGCTTATGGTTTCCATAGCCACGTGGCTCTTGGCAGAGCTCCTCCTGAGAGTCTGCATTTAAAACCAGCTCCCAGGTGATGCCAGCGCAGCTGTAGAAAGTACCAGGCCTTCTGAAGTCCTCCCAGGCCGAGGAAGGAGAGTGCGGCTGAGCCCCTCCTCTGCAGACAGGGTGTGGCGGAGGCTGCCCCAGAGTCCTGATTTGCCATTCAAGTGAACCCCCGAGGGATTAGCAGCTGGCCCAGCGCTTGCTTGGGTGAGACCATCTCCCCCTCCAGGGGGGAGTCCCGGAGGCAGCGCAGATGTCGAGTGAGAATCTGCCACCCTCCTCACCGAGGGTTGCCCTCCCTCGCCCTCCCACCCCC
>NW_011494941.1:4507028-4507217 GCF_000754665.1 Bison bison bison
CTGAGGTGCTGGACCACTTAAGACAGAGAGGACAAGGTTTCTCCCTCCTCCTCTTCTGTGCCGACCTTGGCCTGTCTTCCAAGAGGGCCCAGAGGGTGGCCCGTTGGGGAGGAGTCGGGGCAGCATCAGCAAGCTCCGGTCTGGGTGGCTGAGGAGGCCGCTGTGGGCTTGGCCCCATGTCCTGCACTG
>NW_011494941.1:4507317-4507789 GCF_000754665.1 Bison bison bison
CTTTGGTCCAAACCCCCTCTTCCTTTTAGTTCTTTGCCACATCAGCTCGGCCACACCAGTGAACCCTGTTTGCAAAGTGTCGAACTCTTTGCAGTATCTGTCCTGCACCATGGTTAGTCCTTCCATTTTAACTCGGGCTCCTGCATGGCAGGGATGGGGCCTTTTTTCTAGAGATGCCACCACCGTGTCGGTCACCGTGAGTGCGAGGCAGGGTGGTGTGCTGGCTGAAGCTGGCACTCTTCTCAGCCTAGCTAAGCCACCATAGTGCTCATTTGCCTCCACTGGGTCTGTGGAGACTGGGGCAGTGCTCTGTGGCCACGCGTTAGCCTAACCAATGTGGTCATCTGCAGCCTCACTCATTGACAATGCTATTCTGCTCCACCATCTGACAGCGCTCCCTCTGAGTTGCTTCTTCAGGTGTGGTGATGAGGAAGCGCTGGTTTGTATCACTTAGTTACCTAAGGTCCGTTAA
>NW_011494941.1:4507889-4508135 GCF_000754665.1 Bison bison bison
CCCATGTCCTGCACTGGCTAGCACTGCATCTGGCCTGCTAGTCCGTTGCTTCTCCTCCAGCACCTTGCCCTCTGTCTTGTTGGAATTCTTCAGTATCCTGTCCTCATCCTGAGATCACAAGTAGAGGATTATGTCTCTCCCAGTGGCCACCAAACAGCCTTGATCTGGGAGTCCTCAGAGCCAAGTTCCCCAGTGTCATTTCTGTTCCATCTGCAGTGGCCTTAACCCACTCTCGGCCATCTTGAC
>NW_011494941.1:4508958-4511492 GCF_000754665.1 Bison bison bison
CCAGGCTGTGTTCAAGGAGAAAGATGGTGGGGTCGGGGGAAGGCCTTTAGGACAGCCTGACCCAGTTTACCTTGGAGACGTGAGGATCCAAGGCCGAGGTGTTGGGGGCAGGCTGGGGTCTGGAGTAGGGGGAGGTTGGAGGGCTCACCCTTTCAGAGCCACTGGCACTTTGTGAATGGAGTCATCTTCTGGCATTGGTTTCAGCAAGGTCATGGCACCTCTGCCAACTCTGGACAGCTCACCAGTTGGGGGAGACCAGGCCCTTAATCAAAGATGCCTCCAAGTAGGACTTGGCAGAGATTGCATTCGGCACAATAAAAGCGGAGAGGAAAATGACTGCTTTTTGCTTCAACACAAATTTTATTACACCAGGTTTCATTATAAAAATGTTATAGTTTTGGGTGTGTATTTATTATATAAACAATGTAGTTACTCTGATCTTCACCATCTTTCAAACCGGAGTCTCAAAGGGAGTTTTATTTACTAGATTTAAAGCCATGGAACAATTGTTTCATACGATTGCCTTATAAGCATAGGAATAATTCAGGGAAAAAGCAAACTCCCCGCATTCTTTCCTTCTCAGTCCCTGCTGAATCTTCCCAACCTAGAGGCAGGCATAGCCACCAGCTGACCGTGCTAGATCTTGTAGCTGTTAAGCTGTATGGGGGTAGACCTCAATGGAGTAGTATGGTCTTCAGAAGGAGGATAGAGCGAGACTTAGGCTTAAGGCTCCTGCTGCATCTAACCTACAAGAGTGTCCTAGTGGCTTGGGTAAGTGTGGGAACCACCTAAGCTAATCAGGCTGGCTTTTGGGCCCCGGACCTCTATACCATCCCATAGTCCAGGGCCACAGGGCCCAACAGCTACTGCCATTATTTATGCCCTAGTCTCTGGGCATACATATTTACCAGAAACAAAGCTTTCACATTAGTATAAATATCCTCTCAGGTTCCTTAGTTCATTCCTGGGAACTCCACATTCAGAAGTGCTGTGTAGACTGCCGCCATCTTACAGCAAAGTCTATTTTGTCCATTTTACTAGTGTTTTCCATTTTGATTCATTTATCTGATTTTATAGTCACTGACTTCAGATTGTAAACTTTTTTCCTAACCCTTAAATTGAATGCTTAATTTACAAAATAAATAGGTGAATTGCCAGCTATAAATTTACCTCAGAGGACAGCTTTGGTAATTTCCATTGGTTTTACTAGTTGGGTTCGTTGTTATGGGTTTCATCCTCTTGATAGTTAGGTTTTGGAGAGGCAGCATGGTGTGGGGAAAATAGGCTTTGGTATCTGCCAGATCTGGGTTTAAATCCTTACTCTGCCATGTATCAGTTGTATGACTTTGGTCAAGTTACAGAATTGCACCTTCCTTATTTCTAAAATAGAGATGGTAAAATCTGCCTTGTATATTCTTTAAATGAGGATGAAATGAGTGAATGCAGGCAAAGGGCTTAGCATAACTCACCTAGGAACTGTTCAGTCCGTAGTAGTTGTGGATAATAATCATATTTAAAATAACACGCCTTTGGCTGGGAAGCTACTCTGCATTTGCATGTCTTAGGCAGGGGGCCAGGACAGTGGGTGTCCTTTCTGGATCAACCCACTTATCCTAACGTCCTCCAGAGGCACTAGCAGATGGGACATGAAAATACCAACAGTGTGCCTAGGGAAGGGCAAGCAGCCAAGTGTTACACTGGATTGAGCATGCTGAGGCGAGCCAGGAAAAAACTCAGCATAACCCAAAAGCGCACCATTGAGAAATTCCTCTGAAATTCCTTAGTTTGCCTCTCTTGTGGAATGTTCCTCAATAGAATATTGGAGCTGCTCTGTCTCAGACCTGGCTTCTTTCCCAGCTACCCAACTAGGTTGCTTCCCCTCTCTAGGGCCTTGACTGCTTGGCATGACCAGGGCCTTGAAGGAGCTGAGCATCTGGGGAGCTGAACTTGATGGAGCAGCATCTCTGTGCTGGGCACCAGGCTTGGCTGTGGGCCTTAGACATGACTAAGACCCTGCTCTGCACTCAAGGACTTACAAGTCTGGAGAATACTGACCCACGAGCAGCAGAAAGGCTGGTCACAGTACCTCAGGGCCCATCCACAGGAAGGAGGGACCAGCTCTCCCTTGTGGGGTGTGGCCTGGCCAGCCAAGTGTGGCTGACAGAGCAGGGCACCTTTGAACCTACTACGTTAGGGTAAATGGGTTAATGTGTATCAAGTTTGGGGTGGATTTTTGTTTGTGGGGTTTTTATTTGTTTGCTTGCTTGTTTGTCTGTTTTGCCTTGTTCTGTTTTTGAGAACATGATAGAATGAGCTCACTCTGATCTTCAGTATGAAGAACGAAATACCTAGTCTGTAAAACCAAGAGATTTTGCCATCTTTAGGTATCTAGGTATTACCGTCTTTTATAGAGGCAATATTTTGCAGAAAATGAAAGCCTATTTGCTTGGGGTTGATTCTTACATTCTCTGAGTTGGAGGTGAGGGTGGGGAGGTAGAGGAGATGGGAAGGTTAGGAAGGGTTAAGGCTGCAGG
>NW_011494941.1:4511619-4511918 GCF_000754665.1 Bison bison bison
ACCTGCTGTCCACTCTCTACCCTGCACAAGTCCTCTGTATGTAGACTTAGGTAGACATTACATGTCTGTGTTCAAGGCAGAATCTTCTAGTCTTCTCCAAAGCTGGCCTGTGCTTCTGAATGCTCTGTTGGGTCGCATGGCTTTCTTCCTCCTGGGTGCCACATTTGGAGTCAGGAGGGATACTGAGAAAGTCTACTCTCCTGAGGGTGGCTGGCCTTACGTGTGGCTCTAACTCAGTGACCTTGAGTGTGGTGATACCCACTGGCTCCCGAAATGGCAGAAAGGAAATGTGGAAAGGA
>NW_011494941.1:4512018-4514968 GCF_000754665.1 Bison bison bison
TTGTCTCTATGTTATGCTTGCCATGGATGGCATTTGGCCTTTAACAATTAGGATCCCTCTTCCATCTAAGTTTTTATCCCTGGAAACCTTCACCAGCAAGATAGAGCTGGATGATTAATTTTGAAATAAGGAAGAGCTTGAGAATAGGCAAGGGGCACACATCAGTAGCCACAGGGCCCTTGGCTTAAATGGATGACAAATTACTCATCCTACCTAATGTAGGCCTCTATAGCTCCTGCTTTGAAAGCCAGAGGTGATGACGGGGGTCATGGGTTTCTAGTACTTTCCACAGCTACCTTGGAAAGTCAGCAAAGTGGCCGGCTGGGAGAATTAAGATAATTGTGTATTGAATGCTTTTCCTTGAAAAGAAGGTGATTTGTAGCTTCGCTTGGTGAGCCTTCTCTTTTTCCTCTCGGCCCATCTCCTCTTGGCATTTACTTGTTCTTGCTGCTGCTTTTTTTGTTGTCGTTGAGTTTTTTTGTTTGTTTGTTTGTTTCGTTTTCTTTTTTTACACTAACGACATCATGGGCAAAGAGAGGAGATTTTATTTTGAAGAACAATGATCACATTAACCAGGTGACAGCAGATAAGCTAAAAGTCACTCCATTTTCTCCTGGGAAAAAATGTTCTTTGCCGCCAAATCGCATTCCGCTTCTCTTTGTCTGCTCTCCTCTCATGGGAGGGTGGCAGGGCTGGCTGCTGATGGACTCAGAAGAAATCACTGGCAGATAAGATACACCCTTGATTCATATAAGAAGGGAAGTTTTTGAGTTCAATGATAAAAAAATATCTTCCTTTCCTGTTGCACAACATTCTTGTGGCTGGAACTCTCTGTAGAACGGTGACATTTCTCTACCCTTGGTCCACAGTATCAAGCAGAAAATAACTATGAAATCTGAAACTTGGTAAAGGATGAAAATCCAATTCATTGCAGTTTGATAGACGTGTAGGCCTGGATCAGACTCTGTAGCTACAGAATCTACCTACATCCTGCCCTGTTTTCAGAGCAAAACTGAGGACTCGCCTACCTTCAAGGTATCACAGCCACCTACAAAGACCCAGCCAGTGCTCTGTGCAGGAGCTGGGGAACCCAACTGGTGTGTCACCGCAGGTCTAAGAGCAGCTGTTAGCAAACAAACAAACCAAGCCTCCAAGTGACTGCAGAGAGAGTGAGTGGGGGATGGAGGAGGAGAAGGGAAGGAGGCGCCCTGAAGGGAGGGAGGTTTAGTTTGATGGATTGCTAGGAATTTGTTGGCCCCAAGAAGCATTCTGGGATCACAGCTCTGAGCTGTGGTTTCTTTGGCAAGATCTCATAGGCTTGTTGTGAAGACTGGAGGAAGTAATGAAAACGAAGCACATAGTGCAAGGCTCGGCCCACAATGCAGACTGAGGAACTGTTTGCTGTCGTCATCATCATCAGGAGATGGTGTTGTGTGGAGAACTTGAAGGCTCTCAGTCACAGGCCATGAAAACCCTTTGCCCGCTAATTGTAACCCACTCTTTCTAAGGCTTGACTCTCATTTCTCATATCTTGGCAGACTTTGGCTAATATTAGTTCACCTCTGGCAAAATGAAAGCAGGTTCAACCAAGCTTCAAAAGATGTTTTGAACCCTACTGCATTTCTCAATATAGCATCTTGTATACAGGGTTTATAATTTTAGGAGTGGGTGGATATTTGTGTGGCGGTATAGATATAAAACCAGTGGCGGATGCAAGCATTGCTCTTGGGTCTTTGTTTTCATCAACTCATTTCCACAACTTCAAAAAACATTCACTTGGTCGTTTTTTTCTTCTAATCTGTTTATCCTCCAGTGCTTTTGTTTGAGTCACAAAAGGAAAGGTATTTCTGGCAAAAAGCAATGAAACTTATTTCTTCTAAAGTTTAGCATTTACAATAGAACGCGAAGTACTGTTGTATCATAAGTGATCAATATAATGTTTTTGAGAGGGGTCTGTCCATTAACATTGGGGGCTGAGGAGATTTGGAGCCCGGAGCTTGGGGAAAACCAGGATGTTAAGATTAAAACCCATCTACAGACTCTTTATTATGTGCTCAGCAGAACTGTGTGGGTCACAGCAGCTACTCATAGCAACCCTCTGACGCAAGCACAATTATGTCTGTTCCCCAGAGGAGGAAAATGAGGCTTAGAGCGTTTGCCTAACTTGCCCAAGATTATAGCTCAGTCGATGGGAACCAGAACCTGGACCCATGTCTGTCTGATCCCAAACCCCAGGCTTGTTACCACCAGGCCATACTGACTGTGAGGATTTGAAAGTAATGACTCCAAAGTAAACTTGGGGGTGGTATCTTTAGGTTATCATACAGGTTAAGAGTTAAAAGATGTGCCATGGTCTACGCTCCAGTCTCTGCTGAGGTCATCCAAAGAGAAGGAAACTTAGTTTTTATTTGAAGGAGCAACACCCGATCAGCAGAGATAGGCCTGGCACAACATGAGACTTGAGCTAAGAAGAGGTGCCAGAGAAGGGACAGAGCCAACAGTGTCCGCCCCCGCTGTTACCCCGTGTCTTGAGAAAACAGAGTGGTGTAGGGAAAGCCTTTGACTTTCTCTTTCAGTCCTAAGCTAGTTAACCTGACTGCCTGTAACTGATATATTTATTATCCAGCATTGTTTATCAGTGACATATTGTTCAAATATTCATTTCCTAGGAGAGGATTGTAAATGTCTCCTGGAATCATAAAAGGTGATGGATTAACAAGTGGGGGAGGTTGTGGCAGGTCAAGAAGTTACCATGTGGGGTTTCCCACACCATCGCTTGTGAGGGTTGGCAGGTCATGAGTTGTCTCTCAGTGGCGAGAGAGAGGAGAGTTGGTCCTCTCTGACTTCCTGACTTCAGCATCCTGGTGAAGGTCCTCACAGCGATTATACTTCATCTCATTCAGAGGTTTTGAACAAAGTAACAAGTAGCAGGTACGATTACAGCTGTTCC
>NW_011494941.1:4515068-4515590 GCF_000754665.1 Bison bison bison
GTAACTGTCTCCGTTCTCCACTTGGCCATCTTCCCACCATCATCTGCTTTCCCAGAGTTCTCAGGCCCGGCTGCTCTGAACCCACAGCGCTGCCTGTTGGCTGGAACAGAAAACCCTGAGACTCAGCATCCTTTCCAGTACTGTGAGATGAAATGCATGTGTGTCTCTGAAGTTCCCTACACCAGCCAAGTGTTCCAGTCGTGCAGAATTCTTTGTACTTTCTCATCATACCATGCTGTCGCACACACCTCCAAGCCTGTATACAGTGTTCCCTCTCTGGAACGCTTCTATGACTGGTTTCATCTGGCCAACTCCTAGACAGTTTGGAAGGGTTGGCTTAAGCATCACCTTCCTTGAGAAGCCCTTCCTGACATTGCTCAGAGGGATTTTGTCATCTCCCTTCCCGTAGCCCATATGCTGTACACGCCTGTATTTTAGTGGTGCTTCCAAGGGCAGCTGGAGAAGGGATAGGCTACCCACTCCAGTATTCTTGGGCTTCCCTTGTGGCTCAGCTGGTAAAGA
>NW_011494941.1:4516601-4517476 GCF_000754665.1 Bison bison bison
AGAGATCTTGAGATTTCTTTGTAATTATATGCATCTATAAAGTTTGGACCGTTTCTATAAAATCTGCACTATTCCCTACAGTATTTCATATAAAATAATCTCCCCCCAAATAATTATTGAGTAAAACTATGGTCCATGAAGATCCCCCACCTTTGTCCTGTGGCGTCCTGAACCCCCAGGCACAACACAGTATATGTTGAGAGTATGTGGAAGTCCCTCTGAAAACCATGTATAGTACAGTGTCTTTCTAGTTGGCCATTCTATGCGCTCCTTCAGAGTACGGACTAAGTCTTTCATCTCGGCTGTAATATTTATAAGATTTTAGATACTCAAAACAATTTTTTTGAATGAGTGAATCTTTCTCGTGATATTAAACATAATAAAGAACCAGTGTTATTAAACCTCAAAGAGATGGGGTCATCTCTTTGACCCCAAGGTCTCCATCAGCCCACTTCTCTTTCTCTAGTTACATTTGCATTTCACTGGGCACTGGCATTTAAGATTAATTTTTATTATTTTATTTTTTAAGGTTAATTTACATGGCTGTGCTGGGTCTTAGTCACAGCATGTGGGATCTAGTTCCCTGACTGGGGATTGAACCCAGGCCCCATGCATTGGGAGCATGGTATCCTACCACTGGACCACCAAGGAAGTCCCTAAGATTAATTTTTAAAACCATCTTCTGCAGTTATGTTAACATTTAGTCACTACCATACCAGTATTGTTTTCCGCTCTGGTTCATGGCAAATGCATATTTCCCCAGCAATACTGTGGAAGAAAGAAGCCTTGATGGGCAGACTTGGAACTCTAAATGTCATCTGTCACTTCTTTTCTGTGGGAAATTTGGTCCTGAATTAAAAAAAAAAAAAAAAACT
>NW_011494941.1:4517576-4520469 GCF_000754665.1 Bison bison bison
ACACTCTGATGCTGGAGACTAGCTATATTCAAGGGTCAAGCCCCTCCATTCTGCAGTTTCTGTTTATAGGCCTTACTGCCCACAGCCTGAGGAGGTGGGGTAAGGAGGCTTGAAGCCAGAGCCACAGAGTGACATCCCAGAATCACTGGAGCGGTCAGGGATGACCTCAGGTTGGTCCTTCCCTCGAGTCTCTCTGGTTCTATCAGCAGCAGCATCAGGCTACCTTGGATGTGTAATGAATGTCTCAGGAAGCGAGAAAAATTCATTCTCACAAATCCTACTGACATTTGTGATCCTAAAACTCTTGTCTTTCTCCGGTTCAGACAAATGAACACCTGAGCCATCTATCGTCTCTCCTTTAAAAGAGAGTCTCAACTAAACTTAAGTTTCTTAAGAAATATTTGAGTAAAGGAACTCTCCTGTGCAAAGCAACTTTCAACACATGATCCATTTATTATGAAATTATTCTTCAGAAACTTCCCACTGGTACCCTTCCTTCTTTTTGTAAGTTTTATTTTTTTAAAGTCTTTATTGAATTTGTTACAGTGTTGCTTCTATTCTACATTTTGATTTTTTGACTTCCAGGCCTGTGGGATCTTAGCTTCCCAACCAAGGACTGAACCCACACCCCCTGCATTGGAAGGCGAAGTCTTAACCACTGGATGCCCAGGGAAGTCCCCCTTCCTTCTTTAGAAGTGAATTACTCTTCACAGAAATGGAACACCCTTCAAGAGCAGGCCAAACCATGCCTAGATCCTCCTCCAGGTCACAGCCTACCTGGCTTCTCTAGCATTGCATCTGGTATATCTTACGAAGCCCACCCAGTCATTTCTCTATTGTTTGACGTCACCCCAGCCTTAAATGACAAAATCTTCCCTCCCAGTTTGGCACATGATGGTATTTTTCTGTCTCCTCTGATCTGGAAGTTGCAGTTCTGATTCCACCCTGAAGGCACCGCACAGAGGTCCCAGCCTAGAGCTGGAATCCCCATTCTCACACTGGGCAAAGTGATTGGGAAGCAGGGTCAGGGCTTGAACTGGGGTAAGCTGCCACCACTGGTGTAGAGAGGGTTTTTTTTTTTTTTTAATTCTAAAGTTTCTCAGCAAAACATCCCCCTTTCTGGAACATAATTAGTATGTGTTGAACCACAAATGTAGAAAATCGCTGAGGGTACAGACCAACATATGTTCACAGGGCTACAAAGAAGGTTTCTTTCTTTCTCCCTTTCCTTTATTTGCTCCTTGCAAAGCCTTGCCAGAGTCAACTGAAAAGAACCCCTTTTCATCATATACACTTTTTCCCAAGAAGTAAAATGAACTAAATTAATTCATTCACTCAGCACTGTAAATACCAAATGAAGAAACCATAGATGTATAGATGTAAATACTCCCTCTGTAATTATAACTAGAGGGCACCAAGAGAAAGAAAAGAGAAATTACCCTAAGTTCAAAGGTTCCCAGATTTACTAAGAAAATTATGAAAGAAAAGAAAAAAGCCCAAGCATCTCATGCAAAGACAGTGAAACAATCAACTCATATGTTACTCGCCAGCACTTTCTGCAAAAGAAATGGCTTTTGATGAAGCTGCTGGGAACTCTGAATGCTGAGCATTTTTCCTATTAAATAAAGTTAGTAATTAATGTAGCAATTAAGAGTGCAGGGGTTGATTTCACCATGTTGAAACTGTGGTAGTGCAGCCAAGGTTGAGCACTTCTGTTGAGGTATTTAGTTGTAACCATTGTTTATTCCTGTCTCAGACTGTTGAGTGCGGCCCTAATTTAGTTTGTAATTGTTCCTTTCTTCCTTTTGAGAGTCTCCATCTGTAAGTTCCCCAAGTGTGTGGGAAGGGGAGGGTGTGCATCTCTTCTCCCCTGCCCACCTGTGTCTTTGGCTGCTGCATCTTCTTAAGACAACCGTGACTGTTGTTGTTGAATATTACAAAACTGGTTCTTGTTCTTGGGCTTACTCCTCTGTTTCCTTGAGTGGGTTCTGGGGTCGAACACACCATCTCTCCTTCTCTTCCTCCTATGCACTGACCATCTCCTGGGGGTGACTCAGGGCCACTCCCCTTGGAGATGCTCTCCCCCAAACCACACGACCCAGCATCAGGCTGACAAGCCCAGGGTTGAGGAGGGAAGGTGGATCTCCATGGCTGAAGGCTAGTCATAGGAAGCCTTTCTGGCTTGGCACTTTCACAGGGCATAAATGAGATGATGTGAAGACTTTAAGCTATGGCAATGTGTGGAGCCTTCAAAAAGAATTCATTTTGTTTTTAGGAAGGTTTTAGTTGATTGATATCTGCATTTAAACCAGGTCTCAACACTTAGTATCTGTTTTGACAAGTGGCTAGAAATGGACAGAACTTCCTCAGTTGGCCTTTTCTGTGTAACAAACCCCCCTAGTATTTAGTGGCTTAAAAATCAGTGGGTGGTTCTTCTGGTCAGGCCCTGCAGGATGATCTAGGGTGGCCTCATTCACACATTGGTGGTTAGCGGGCTCGGGGTCAGAATGAGGGGGACAAGTGGACCCCATGTGTGTCATCAGCCAACAGCCTAGCCCAGCCTAGCCTAGCCCTGCCCCGTGGCTATAAGCCTGGGTAGGCACCATGATCAGCAGAGGTGTAGAAGCTGGAACCCATCTGGAGCCCCAGGCTCAGAACAAGTTCACTGTCACTTCTACTACATTCTGTTGGCCAAATGAAGTCACAAGGACTTGCTCAGATTCAGGGTGGAAAAATAGATTCTACCTGTCAACGGGCAAAGCTGAAAAGTACTACAGCTCTTTTTTGAAATCTATACAATAACCAAGCTCCTTTACTTGTAATTTAATATGTACTGATATATATATGTGTGTGTGTGTATATATATATATATATATATATATATATGAATTTG
>NW_011494941.1:4520704-4523066 GCF_000754665.1 Bison bison bison
CTGATAAGGTAACTCTCACTTGCACTCAAATAGACTTTGTAAGTGGGAGATAAGGGGTAGGAATTGTCCATGGCCATGACAATGAATGATCCATGTAAATACTATCTGTCATGTGAGTCATCTTGTTAAAAGGCTGTGAACAGCTGTCCAGAAGGCAATGTGGTGAGGTGGAAAGAGCACAAACCTTGGAAAAAGACAGATCTGAGTTCAAACTTCATCTCAACTTTTAGCTGGATGGCCTTAGGCAAGTTACTTCACCTCTTTAAGCATCAATTTCCTCAGCCATAAAACAAGCATAGTGATACCTGAGGTTGTTGTGAGGATTAAATGAGATTATGTATAACAGCCATACATAGTAAAGAGCCATTTCATGCTAGCTTCCTTCCCCGTCCCCCTCATTTAAAGAAATAATAATTTTATTTAGTTAGTTATTGGCTGCACTGGGTCTTCTTTGTGTGTCTGTGTGCTCAGTCGTGTCTGAGTCTTTTGCAAGTCGTGTCTGACTGTAGACTGTCAGGCTCCTCTGTTCATGGGATTCTCCAGGCAAGAATACTGGAGTGGGTTGCCATGCCCTCCTCCAGGGGATCTTCCCGACCCAGGGATGGAACCCGGGTATCCTGCCACTCCTGCATTGCCGGTGGGTTGTTTACCACTAGCGCCACCTGGGAAGCCCTGTTCCCTTCCTTTTTTCTTTTTTTGAAATTCACATGCAGTGGGCATAGTGGCTTCTACTTAGAATCACAGCTGCCAAGTTCCTTTTCCTGCCAGGTACCAAGTTTTTCTTTTCTACATCCTGCATATTTTAGAGAAATGACTTTGATATAGTATTTTTCAACCTGGGATCTTGGAAGTATTTGCAATTATAAGCATACAGCTAACAATTCCAAGACAATTCTTAGTTTTGGTGATGTACATTATGTCACACTCTTGAACTGTGCATAGCTTGGTTTTCTTTATGGTCTGGATATCCTGAGGAATTCTGGAAACTCACCACCAGAAAAGAAGGCTTTGAAGTAATAAAAAGTGGGCAGCAGTGTATGGGAATGGAGTTCTCTCAGAAAGGACGTATTTATAGTGGGGAAGGTTTGCAAACACATCTAGGGGCTCTAAGTGGTGAGCTGGGGCTTTGGTGGCTGGGGAAGGGGGGCAGATGGGGCCAGACCTCTGCTTCTCAGATGCATTCCATGGGGCTCCATTTTGGCTAAATCATCATAATTCCCACCAAGACAGCACAGAATGATAATGGTTTTATTTATTATTTTATGTGCATTGCCAGGATATGCAAAGCTTTATAGCTTGCCATAAATCGAGAGGGATTATCACAGCTGTTACTTATTTTAACAGGTCACAATACAGTAGTTTGTGCCAGATGGTTTTGAGAATTTTGAGGAGAAATTGTATACAGGCAGCCATACAGACACTAGGTTGGGTAGCTGGGCCCTGAAATTAATTCACATTTGCTATGATATAAAATGTATATGAATAAACACATAGTTCCTTAGGAACAAGCAAGCCATTTTAGAGCAGTGGTGTCTTGTGGAAGTCATGAGATCTGTGAGCAGCGGTGGGCTGGCAGCTGTGATGTGACGTTACAAGGAGCCAGGAGGAGTGAGACTCTGCCACACCCACGTGATGCCAGGCTTGCTTCAGGGAAATATAAACATTGGAGGCCAAACTGGGTTTTTGTCATTGGAGCCCAAGAGAGGAAAGGAGGGAGGCCACCTTAGGGAAACATCTGGGGAGGGTGTGTATGCTGGAGAGTGAAATTAGAATTGGAATTCCTGAGGTCACCAACAAGGTCAGTCTGGGGCAAAAGGGTTTCCCAGACTGGGCAGATCATAGTTCATACTGTTACTATTATTATTTACAAAGATTTATTTATGTATTTGGCTGCCTTGGTCTTAGTTGTGGCATGGAGACGCCATGGAGACTTGCAAGCTCGGGCTCAGCAGTTGCATTGTGTGGGCTTAGTTGCTCCACAGCATGTGGGATCTTAGTTCCCCAACCAGGGATCAAACCCATGCCCCCTGCACTGCAAGACAGATTCTTAAGCGCTGGACCACTCGGAAGTTCCCCCACCCCAGGTCATATTATTGCCCTTGCAGATGCTGAAGTTTACGTGTAGAGTGGTCGGTTCTAAAGATAAGCAGAAATGGCAAGAAGAAATAAGAAGTGAAGATGAGGAATCATTTCAGAAGGTGGTTTTTGTTCCAGGTTTCATAAAACAATAAATTTCCAGAATGAGAGACCAAGAGAAAACCTCTCAGGTCATCTCCACTGTCCTTGTTGTATAGCTGAAGAAACAGACCAAGAGGATCACTTACATTGAGTCATCTTGCTTCTTTCAGTTAAAAAATGAACG
>NW_011494941.1:4523166-4523505 GCF_000754665.1 Bison bison bison
GGTTTGTGGAGTCTGTAGGCCTCTCCCCACATCTCTCCTTGATTTGCTTCCTCCCTGCACCAAATATGTCTCCTGCTGCCCAACCTTATGCTGGGGAAGGACTGCCCCCACCCATCGAATAATGCAAGTGTTAGTCACTCAGTCATGTCCAATTCCTTGGGACCCCATGGACTATAGCCCACCAGGCTTCTCTGTCCATGGGATTCTCCAGGCAAAGAATACTGCACTGTGTTGCCCTGCCCTTCTCCAGGGGATCTTCCCAACCCAGGGATCCAACCCAGGTCTCCTGCATTGCAGGTGGATTCTTTACCATCTGAGCCACCAGAGAAGCCCAGGTCT
>NW_011494941.1:4523823-4525840 GCF_000754665.1 Bison bison bison
AATGTCAGGGGACAGAATTAGAACCTTTCTTTTAGATTCCTCTGAGATGATGAGTAGAAGCATTAAAGCTTTGAAAATCTGGAGGCTAGATAATACTGAAAGGGCCCACTCTTTCCAGAGATGCTGAGCTTCCAGTAACTTTATCTCTGGAACACAGCACTAAGCCTGAAAGTAAGTGGAAGGCACTTCCCCCGGCTCCAAATAGTTGTCAGCAAGCCCACACACCTTGCCACTTAGATTCTTGCTCAGGCCACTAGTAACTCTTCCTTAGTGGGCAGCTGTTACCCAGCCATGATGTCTGTTTCCCTCAGCCCAATGTGGCTTCAAAGTACAGGGAGGGAGCTAGAAGCAGGTAAGAGAGGAGTGACAGTGGGGAACTAACAACCATCAGGGAAAGAGCTTGGAAATCCAAAAAGGAGTCTTTGAAATGTGTTGCCATAGAGACTGATAATAAGCCTTCCTAATAAAGACCCTAAGTAATCAGCAGAGCATTAAATTGTGTTTTGTATCATCTGATTAAAGAGATAGGAGAGTGACTTGTTCAAGGTAGGCTAATTCTGGTAACCAACCCCCAACATTTCAGTGGCTTCATTCTGACACTGCAGTCTAATGCAGGTTGGCATGCAGTCACTTGCATCCCCAGGCTCTTTCCACTTTGGGGTTTCTTTACCCCAGGGTCTCTTAATATGTGTTGGAATGGTCAGGAGCTTTTCTGAGCCTGGCCTGGGACACACAGGCCTTTCCCACCTCCTACTGGCAACACTGAGTTACATGGCTGCACCTCATGGCCAGGGAGGCTGGTTGGAGGAGCAAGACAGGGACAGTCAGTTGAATAACTAACTAGCTAGTTTCTTCCAGGGAAAATACAAAATGTACTCCAAAACAATGAGGGGCTTCAGTGAACCGCTTTTGGTCGGATCAACTTGAATTGAATGGATGATCACCGATAATTGAATGAATGGACTTTTCCTGGGAATACCATTCCTACATTTCCTGGGAATACCAGTTAAAGGGAACAGTCCTGTCCTGAGTCATGTCATAGATTCAGAGGCTGGCAAACTGTGGCTCTTAGGCCAAATCCCACCCCCTGTGTGTTTTGTGCATAAAGTTTTATTGGAACTCAGCCCCCTCCATTCATTTATGCCTTTTAAGCTATAACAGCAGAGTGGAGTCACGGCAATAGAGACCTCGTGGCTTTCGAAGCCTAAAATATTATCTGACCCTTGACGGAACAAGTTTGCTGATCCCTACTCTAGATCATCACTGTCCTAAAGGGACAACACATTTGCCATTGTTTTCTTCCTGAGACCTGGTACCTTTGGCTTCCAGAAAAAAAAAAAGCAGGACACCCACATGGGCTGGGATGTAAACTCTGCCCTTAGAATGCTAGCTCCAAGAGGGTGGAGTCTGCTCTGTCCACTCTAGTACCCAGCAGAGTACCTGGCATCCAGGATGTTCAATAAGTACTTCTGTTTGAACCTGTGAGCCATAGGAAGCATCAGGTACCCTAACCACCAGAAACAGGGTGGGGACTCAGAAGAACTACAGTCTGAGCATGTTCGGGAAGACCTAAGACACAGGAAGGAGCTATCTTCATTGGGGTTTATTATGTGCCAGGCACCACCAAGGTGCTTTGTGTCTATTATTTTATTTCCTCTTCCTAACAACCCTATAAATTAGGCATCCTGTTTGCCTTTTACAAGGAAACCAAGGTTTAGAAAAGTCAAATGATTTTCCAAAGGCCATACTGCTAAGAGTGGAAAAGCTCAGATTCCAACTCAGGTCTTTCTGGGACCAAAGTCCAGGGTTTGTTTGTTTGCTTGCTCTCTCGTGCGCGCTCTCTCTCTCCCACAGGACTTGCCAAAACCCTATCCAAATGTAAGTGAGCTAGTTATATCATTATTTTCATTGTCACTGTTAACAACAACCTCATTGCTATAAAGATGAATGCAAAGGGTGGATGGCCATTTTCATCACTTTACGGAGCTCTGCGGGCCTCACTGCTGAGGCTCTCCTT
>NW_011494941.1:4525940-4527770 GCF_000754665.1 Bison bison bison
GGTAGAGCAGCCCTGAAAAGCTGGAGCAAGACAGTCCATCTCCTTGGGATGTGTGATTAGTGACTTGGCCACCAGTTCCCTCTGATCTTGCCAGGGATTGCTGTAGAGGGTGGCCATTTTGCTCACTGGAACATAAATTATCATTTCAAAGCCCGAGAGGTTTGAGTCCGCACATGGCAGGGCTTCCCGTGGCCTGGTGGAGTCTGTCCCAGAGCTCTCAGTGTGCTTTAAACAAGCTCCCGGGTGCCTCTGGTCCTTTGACAAGCAAGTCTAAGGGAAAGACTCCTTTTTTTTCTTTTTTCAGCAGCAGTTCCACACCCGCTGTGGCCACTCAACCAGGCTCCCCCAAAGCCAAGGGAGTGGTGGGCTCTGCTCCCACTGACTCCTCAGGGATGTCTGGCATTCTCCATCATGCCACCTTCATGAAACCCTGTGGTCCCCTGGTGTCCAGGAGAGGCCTTCCCTCCTTTCCTGGTCTGCTGCTTCTCTGTCTCATCTCCCTGGTGGGATCTTTTCCTTTGTCAATCTACCCCTTGAACTTTGGGGCTCACGACTCTTCTCGGCCTCACTTGGAGTGACCGCACCACCTCCTCCCACCTCATCCTTCCTGACCTCGCCTCGCTCTGTCTTCCGGAGGGGACTCCAGCCTGTGCTGCAGGCTGGCAGCCCTTGGAAGAGGTTGGTGTGAGTGGGGTCAGAGGAGAGCAGCCAGCCTGGACTAACTTGGCTTCCACGTGATCTTTTGTGTGATCACAATTGTAATTCATAGTAATGCCAATTAGGAAATACTCTCTACCAGGGCTTGTGGCAACCCTGTGATTTCTTGTGACCTTGGCAAGTCGAGTGTTTCACCACAATTTGTGAATTATGGAGGGGTCAGGGGCCTCATGGACACAGGACTGCTCTTGTGTGCAAATCTGCCCAGGACCTCGGTCTCCCTATTTGAAAACAGGTAGCCTGGTCAAAACAGGGACAAGTTTTCCCTAAATGGGTTTCCAAGGCTTCAAGACAAAGTACCAGAAACTGCCTCCCACAAGGCATATTTTGGATAATTTCATTCACTGCTTTTCCCCTGGTTATATATTAGGGATATATCCCATAAGTGTTGTGTTTTTGGTGGCCCTAAATGGCTTTCTGTCTTCTGGATGTGGTGGTTATATATAGAACCTGCCAGCCTAAGGCATGGGCACACAGTGCCGTGGTTTTTAGCCCTGGTTTCTTCTCAGAGTTGGTTTAGTAAATCACCCATCCCTGGAGATGAGCCCGTCGCCGGGAAGGCATTGTCTTTGCAGTGTTTTGGAGCCTGGGCAGGCTGAGTTGTGTCCAGGCTGCGAGGTTTCGCCAATGAAAGGGGGGAGGGGAGGCAATGTTACAATATTCGGCCGCTCTAATCCTGTTACGCACGCGGGCACATGCTCCGCGCCAGTCTCCAGCCTCCCTCTTGCCCCGGCTGGAGGAGTTGGCACGGTCGGCGTCTCTGATTCCTCTGCTGTTGGCTTGAGACCAGGGAGCGGGGAGGTGAGAAGGGAACCACGGGGGTGTGGTGCTGAGCAGCCGTGGTCGGTCCTGCCTGTTGGTGATGAGCCGAGCCCGCCGCCTCTCTGGGCATGGGTAACGCGCAGCGCCAGCGGTCGTGCTACCGGAGAAAGAAACGCACAGGTACCAGAAATCCAGATCCAGGATCCTCTGCAGCTCCTGGCTCGTCTAAGCGCGCAGGGCCCGCTTTGTGGCCAGCTCCGGTGCGCCACCGAGTTCGGGGCTGGGGTCTGAGTCCTGCAGCTCACTGCGGCTGGCAGCAGGGGAGGGGTTTTTTTTATCAGGTTCCCTTTA
>NW_011494941.1:4527870-4528470 GCF_000754665.1 Bison bison bison
GACTTCCTCATCAGAAGGCAGCATCCATTCATAATTCTCTCTCAGCCTGTGGACCGAGTTTGGCTGGAGCTGAGCATGGACTCCGGTGATCTCCCTTTTTGCATCTGAAGCAGAAACTAAGATAGAAGGGAGAAGGAAGGGGGAATGCGGTCCTAACGCAACAAGGTGCTGGAAAGCCCCCCGAGAGGCCTCTCCTTGGCAGGGAGAGGGAGAAGAGGCAGATCGCGAGCCCAGCGCCTCAGCCAGCTGCTGCTTCGCTGCGGAGCCGGCACGCATGCCTACCTCACCTGACGGCCGCATTCCCGGGGAGCCGGCGCGGGGCCCGGCGGCGCGCCCAGGGCGCACGGGCGGTAGGATCTCTGCACCGGGGGAACGAAGCGCGGGCGGGCTTCCCAGGGCCGAGCCCGAGCCTGAGCGGGCGCCCGGGGAGGCCAGCCTCGGCCCGGAGCCCCACCGCAATTCCCCCGGGATGTTCCGGTGTGTGTGAGATGGGACCGGCGTGTTGGGGGAGGGGGGAGGGGCAGGTGACATCATTTTTAACTAATTTTTCACACCTCTGGGTGGTGGGTAAACTTGGGGAGTGGAGGAAGCAGGAGCCGC
>NW_011494941.1:4529018-4532733 GCF_000754665.1 Bison bison bison
TTTTTTTTTTTTTTAAGCATATTGCAGCTGCAGCTTTGAAGTTTGCCGCCTCCTCCCCACCCCCATCCTGGGTTTTGGGGCGGGGCAGCACTCTTCCACACGGCTGCCCAGGCCTCTTCTAGCTTGGGTGCAGGGACTGCAGGGGCTGGTGGCGACAGGGACTCGAAGGCACTGGAAGTGGGAGGGCACCCCGAGACTCGGCCTTCTGGAAGCTCTAGGGGCTGGGGAGAAGTTGGGGGAACCTCTTGGTGCCTCTTCCTGTTTTTCTGCCCTGTCGCTGGGTGTTGGGAGACATTTTGCCTGTGCAGGGGTCTCCCTGTCACAGAGCTGGCTGTGATGCTGTAAGGCAAGTGGACTGTTAGGATGAGCTGGACGAGGGAGGCGACCGAGCTGCAGCTTTTGCTTTTGTGGCAGTGTTAACCCCATCAAGCCAGCTCCCTTGGTACACCTGTCCACCTGGGTCACTGTCTGGGGGCGTGTGAGTCCGGCTTCTGATTGACTAGTCCCGCCGGCCAGCGGGCCAAAGCAGGATTTGCCCAGGGCCTGCCAGGCCAGGGATGGGTGGACAGTAGAAGAGCGAAGCCCCCCACCCCCACCCCCGGTACCCGCTCAGGGGAAGGTTAAGCAAGCCCGCCCATGATGGTGCCCGGCGTTATGGCCACCGTGTGCTCAGCTCCTGACTTTGGGAGCTCTTGTTTTATGAGGTTTTTATTTTCCAGTTTCGTGCCTCCTGGTCCCCAGTTTGTTTTTCACAGCTGCTTGTGAGCAAGGCAAAGATAACAGCATCTAAAAATAGCCTTGCGCGGCTGGAGATGCAGCTTAGCCGGACCCCACCATCACAAGGATGGGGTCTCCCTTCCCGGATATGTGAGAGTGAGCCCCGCTGGGCCCCCAGGAAGCCTGAGGCTAGGTCCACACAGCCTTCAGAGGCAGTGCTGCCTCCAGTCTCCGGACAGGGTGGGGATGCTAGGGCGCTGGTCTGGGTGAGACAGCAGCTGCCTGTCCACCCCTCTGTGAGGGCCAGAGCTACTGGGCTGCAAGATTGGGGGATGGGATCCCAGACAGGGACCCCTCCGCAGCCCCCAGCCGTGGTATTCTGCAGCTTTACATTCTCTGGGAGTTCTGCTTAGCCATCCATGTGGGGCTTCCTCCTCTGTGCTTCAGGGGCTAGCAGGCCACACCCCCCCAGAGGCATTTGTCCGGGAATATAGAGGGACCAAAGGGTCCAGGTGGTACTTAAATCATGCCAGCTCCCTGGGTGCAGATGGTAGCTGGGGTGCCACTCTATCTTGTCCAGATGTAAATCTCTGGACAGTTGAGTGAGGAACCTCTTCTTGGTAACTGCAGGGAACCTGGTCTGTCTGAGAGGGGCAGCCTCAGCTAATGGGGAAGGTACCACATGGAAGGGAGGAGACAGGAAGGGACTGAGGACTTCAGTGATGCTAGTGGATGGCAGGAAGCTGTGGTCTCCTCCTGGATTCCTGGTTCCCTTGAGCCTGCCAGGGCTCTCCTGTTATTTATTTCCATAAACCTTCATTTTCCCCATGTTTGCCTTTCCTTTAGTGGCAAAGATAGCAAAGTCCAGCATGAAGAAAAAAGAGAGACCCCATCTGTTCTTGATCTGATTGAATCATAGGATTTTTTTCTTTCATTTTGGCAAAAATGCGTTGGTAACTGCTGAAAAAATGTAAATGCCTAAACTTTTAACACTGAAAGAAATAAACTAGAGTGTATGGGAATTTAGGAGGGAAGGTGCACATTCCCACCATCAGTTCCCTATTCAAGATAGAACCTACTGGGTGAGTCTCTCTTCCTTTTCAAAGTGCACTTTGATTTTTAAATTATACATTTATTTTCCTTGGACTTCCCTGGTGGCTCAGATGGAAAAGAATCTGCCTGCAATGTGGGAAACCTGGGTTCGATCCCTGGGTCGGGAAAATCACCTGGAGGAAGTCATGGCAACCCACTCCAGAATTCTTGCCTGTAGAATCCCATGGACAGAGGAGATCAGGACCATATTAAGATAGCATTTGATTGGGGGAAGGAAGAGATTAGGAAACCAAATACCTCTGATAAATCCTCTAATCATTCCTGATTAGTCTTCTAGTAGAGGCCTCTATGGGGTCACACAGAGTCGGACATGACTGAAGCAACTTAGCAGCAGCAGCAGAGGCCTCAGAATATTTGCTGGTTCATCTTAGAAATGTCCCTCAGCTTGATGTTCCCTACAGAAGATGCAAGATTACTGATGATTCCATTTAGCCCAAAGGCCCAGTGCAACAGTAGCTAACTCTTTGGTCCCCTTAGAAGAGCAGATGGGAAGACCATGAGCTGGGATGCAGAAGTCTTTCCTAAAGACTCACTGACTTGGCTCTGCCTGTAGCAAATAAGATGTCAATGATCTGTTATACCAAAACAGAAAGGTGCTGCTTCCTCTTGAAGTTCAGAACCTGGATCAGCAGTTAACTGGAGACTCACACTGAGTGCATTGGTTAAGGAATACCATAACAAATAAGTCCCAGATCTCAGGATTTTAACACAATGCAGTTTTTTTCTTTATCATAAAAAGTGTAATCAACTTTTAGCTTGTGATGACAAGGAACCTGGTCTCATGCCCTCTTGCAGCTCTGCTATCCCCTAAGGCCTCGGAGTCCCTCCTGAGTTTCTTTGCATCTAGCCAACAGAAGGGGAAAGAGCACTGGGGATTGGAAGTAGCACATCTCATCCCCATCCACATTCCACTGGCTAGAAGTCAATCACATGACCACAGCAAACTGCAAAGGAGGCTGGGAAATGTAGTCTGTGCCTGGAAGATGCCCCTGTTTTGGTCTCCTTTAGATCAGAGAAGGCAATGGCAACCCACTCCAATACTCTTGCCTGGAAAATCCCATGGACGGAGGAGCCTGGTAGGCTGCAGTCCATAGGATCGCTAAGAGTCGGACACGACTGAGAGACTTCACTTTCACTTTTCACTTTCATGCATTGGAGAAGGAAATGGCAACCCACTCCAGTGTTCTTGCCTGGAGAATCCCAGGGATGGGGGAGCCTGGTGGGCTGCCATCTATGGAGCTGCACAGAGTTGGACACAACTGAAGTGACTTAGCAGCAGCAGCAGCAGCGGGATTGGATTTGGCTTTGGCTCTGGGCAGGTCGTGTAGCCAAATACATATCTCTCTCTTTAAATGGTGGTAATTCCACCTTGCCCTTTCCTGTTTCACAGGATTTGGAAAGGTGTTGAGACATAACAGACTTCTGGAGGGACCATCTGGTCATTGTCATTATTCCCCATGTTATAGATCACTTGCCCAATGTGATACAGCTAGTTTATGGCAGAGCTGCAGTTAGAACCTAGGTCTCCTTCTCTTAGCTCTGTGTTCCTTCTGCCATGTGCTGATCACTCTGCCCTCTTAGGAAAACAGTTACATAGGGTAGAGTTTCAGAAAGCTGATATACAGTCCCCTAGATAGCCTTCATATTGTATAATCACTAGAAACAGCCATTCATATTACCTAAAATCAATGTGAGATTTTTCCCCCCAGTTGTTACTGTAGAACCAGTTAGAGTTAGTCTCAGAAGAGCCAGGCACTGATCTATGCCCGGTATATAGATGAACTCACTTAATCCTCATAAGAACCCTGTGAGGGAGGGATTATTATCATACCAACTTTATAGATAAGGATGCTGTGGCACAGAGAAGTTAAGTAACTTGTGCAGG
>NW_011494941.1:4532833-4536709 GCF_000754665.1 Bison bison bison
GATCCCAGGTGACGTGGCTCCAGAATCCAATCCTGGACCATCTGGCTACACTCCATCTCTGCTCTGGTGGGCTCCAGGTTCTGGCCTTCTGTGATGTGTACAGTCAACACAGACCCTGATACTCAGGATGTAATATTTTGAGTTTCTTCTCTTAGTGAGTGACCTTGGAGGTCCATGACAGGGAGTCATTTGTAAATGGACTGAAGCATGAATTTGAGCCCCCAGCATATGAAAATGATACACAGGATTAAGCCATGTAGCTAGTGAGACAGCCCCAGTTCCTCACCTCCGGCTCTGACAGTCCAGTGAAGCTTTTTTTTTTTTTCCTCCTTTTAAAATTTTCGGTCTACTCATCCCTGGATAGGTAGTATCTACTATGAAGTCATAAAAAATGTTTCTTCCTTGTGAGAAGTGGCCATCAAATGAGGAAGGGCTCTTCAGTCCAATCTGAAAAGGCAGTTGACTCGAGAGGGGAGGGGCAAGGCCAGCATAGCCATTTGACTCTTGAGGTAATTGCTAGTTGTGATTATGTTGTCTATCTACTGTTCTGTAGGAATCCACTCCAAAACTCACGGGCCTAAGAAACAACTGCCAATCTGTTGGTTCAAGATTCTGCAGGGTCGGGTAAGCTCCCAGGGCAGTTCTTCCACTAGTCTTACTGGTGGTATATGCTCTGAGGGCTCAGCTCTGCTTCTGTCTCTGTGTAGTCTCAGGGCCAGTCCAAGTGCCCTTGCCAGCAGGGTATGGACTTCTTACCTAGTGACTTGGGGTCCCCAAAAGCACAAAGGCAGAGGCTTCCAAGCCTTCTCAAGGCTGGGCCTGTGACTTATTTTGCCAAAAGGCCATGAATCCTGGAGGGGCGGAGACAGACTACCACAGTGGTGAACTCTGAAGGCTCTGTATTTACAAACTTGAGCATTCCCAGAGGTCTCAGGAGAAGCTGACTGTACATTAAGATGTAGGTTAAAGATATCTATTCCTTGTACTCTAGTGGACAAAGATGGCTACACGTGCCTGGGTCTTTCTCCATCCCAAAGTCAGGACCCGTTTATGACCATGAAAGCACTGAGGCTGCGGATGTAAGTGCCCAAAAGGAAAGGGGACTGAAGTATGTGACTTCTGTTCTCTTGCCCTTCCCAGACAGCATCGCACAGGTATCGATTATTTTTTACAAAGTACCAGTACCCACCCTCAAATAAGAAGCATACCAGTTGGATCAGGGCACAAAAGTCCCTCTGATGTCCACCTCCTCTTTCCCAGCTAGACATGCATTCTGAGATGACTGAGCACGCACACTGGGAGCACCTGGCTGCCTCAGGAAGGACAGCTGCTCTCCCGCAGAAATGGGCTCATGGGTTCAGTGTGTTGGGCTTCCATTTCGGATCATCCTCCACAGGCCCTTGCATCACTCCAGCCAGTGGAGGGGCAGCAGCTACTTTGCTGCACCCACACAGCCCCTTCCTCCTCAGGATTCAAGCACTCATACCCCAGCACTGGCCACGGCGGGCTGACGGCTCACAGCCCAGCCCCTCTTTGGGAACTGTCCTTGAAGAGAGCTGCCTCGCCCAAGGTCACACCCCTTACCTTCCCAGGTCAGCGCACACCAGCGACTGGCCACACTGCCTCCATTGACGACAGTTCTGTGCAGCCACCCCAACTCCAGAGCTCGCCCAGGGGGCTGGCTGGCCCTTCGTTGTGACGGGGATTAGCCGAGGACCCCTCCCACAAGCGAAGAGAGAAGCTTCTCTCTGCCCGATCCTGCTCAGTTCCCTCCCTCACCCCAAGAGCTTTTCCTACTAAGCTTCCCACACTCCAGTGCCTATGTGACTCCAGAGCCTGCTCTCTGGAAACCTGACCCAAGATAGGTGGCTTGGAAACCAGGTTACCCCCTGCTGAGGATTGGGCCACTGTGCGCACACACAGAAGCAGGCCACACAGCATGGGCCGTCCCCAGACTCTTCCAGTTGGGCAGAGATGACAAGTGCTGAAGCAGAAATGTGAGAAAAAGAGCAAACAGGAAGTGACGGAGTCCTAAGTCAGTCTGATGCCTCAGTGATTTTTTTCCCCTCCTTGCCCTACCCCTCACAACTTCCCCAAAGTTATTTTTTTAGGGGATGGGTGGTTCATGACATTGATTATATGGTTAACAATTGTGCCTGAGCACTCTCCCACCTGATTATTTCTTCCTTTGGGCATGGCACTGGCAATCAAAATTTATCTTTCAAATTAAGGCTATAATTATATTTTGATAAAGATCTAGCAATTCAATGAGAATGAAATTTTGAGGGTTGCCAGGATACGGATGACTCTGGGTTATAGAGAAGGGTTTGCATGCAGAATACTAATAGGTGGTTCAGCACTCTTATCTAGACCTTTCCAATAGCGTCTGATAATGCAGGCCCATCAAGCACTGTGTCTCTGCTATTATTCTAGCAGGATAAAAGCGATAAAAGATATAAGCAGGGTTTTATGAATGAAAAGGTGATTCATCAGATGTCTTTTGGTCTATTGCACTAGAGTTAAGAAATAGAGTAGTAATTATGTGGTGTTACCTCAAAATATAGGAGACAAAAGCTTTCTCTTATTTCCTTGCCTCCTCTTTTATTGTAAATAAAAGCAAGCTGTCTTAGATATTGGGTTATTGTTACATGTTAGGAGATAGGGACCTGCATTTGCAGTGGTGTTGACTCACAGGAAAATGGAAACAGTGGAATTATGTATGTGTTGTATTCTAATTTTCCTGTAATTCCCTTTTACACTGTGATTATTACTCATTGGTTCAACAAATGTAGAGTCCCAAGTATTGTGCAGGACCTGCTGAGGGACCTAAGAAAGTTTAAAACGCATAACTGCATATGAAAATAATAAATAACAGGACATTACAGTAGTACCCAACATGGCTCTTGGGGGTGGCAGCAGGGGTACTTTTAAAATTGAGATATAATTTAACAGACAATTAAGTTGCATACACATCTTAGTGTTGAGTTCAGTGACTCTGACACATACATTTGTGCAACCAAAGTAACAAATAGTAATTACCATCACTCCCCAAATTTTAGTATCCCTTTCCAGTCAATCTTCCACCCCCTTTGTCAACCATTATTCTGATTTCTGTCCCATAGATTAGATTTGCCTCTTCAAGAGTACATATAAATTGAACCATATAGTATTATGCTTTAAAAATGCCTGGCCTCTTTAGTTCAGCATAATATTTCTGAAATTTACTCATGTTGTTTTATATATCAGTAGTTCATCCCTTTTTACTGCTGAGCAGTAATTCATTGTAAGAATTTACCACAATTTGTGTATCTATTTAGTTGAGCTGTTTCCAGTTTGGGGCTATTATGAATAAAGCTGCAAAGAATATTTTTGTACAAGGCTTTTTATGGATTTACATTTTCATTTCTTTTGAGTAAATATCTGGGAGTGAAAATGCTTAGTCATAGGTTAAGTGTATGTTTCGTTTTATAAGAAACTGGCAGAGATTCTTCCAAAATAGTTGTACTATTTTACACTCCCACCAGCAATGTATCAGTTCTAGTTGCTTTGTATCCTCAGTAACACTTGGTATGACAGTATCATTACAGTGGATATGAAATGGTATCTCATTGTGGCTTTAATTTTAATTTCTCTGACAAATAATGTTGAATATCTTTTCATGAGCTTACTAGACATTTGTATATCTTCTCTTGTACACTGTCATGAAGGCTTTTCTTCATATTTACTTGGGTTGTCTTTTTATTATTGATTTGTAATATCTCTTTATATACTCTTAATGAAAGCTCTTTATCAGATATATGGATTACAAATATTTATTCCCAGTCTGTGCCTTACCAATTTGTTTATAAATAGTAGTCTGTTGCCATACAGACATTA
>NW_011494941.1:4536809-4542568 GCF_000754665.1 Bison bison bison
AAAGTCCAGTTCATCAGTATTCTCTCGTATGGCTTAGTCCCTATGAGCCCTGTCAGAGAAATCCATTTCCCTTAAGTTCATGAAGATTTTTGTCATGCATTTTGTTCAAGAGATTTTATAGTTTGAGCTTTTATGTTTAAGTCTGTGATCTTTCTGTAATTACTTCTTGTGTATGGAGTGGAGTAGGGGTCAAAATTACTTTTTTTCCCCATATGTATATTCAGTTCCAGAACCATTTGTAAGACAAAAAAACTTTGTTTTCACCCCCATTGATTTAAGGCCTTTTTCCAAAAAAATCAACAGTATGTGTGTGGGTCTATTTCTGGACTCTGTTCTGCTCCATTGATCTATATGTCGACTGTCTTGCCAAAACCACACTGTCTTGACCTCTGTAGATTTATAGTAAGTCTTGAAATCAGGTAACATAAATTCTCCAAATTTGTTCTTTTCTTTCAAGATTATTTTAGCTATTCTAGAACCTATGCATTTTCACATACATCACAGAACCAGCCTGTCAATTTCTTTTAAAAAAATACTGAGATGTTGATTGGCCATTTTTTTGGACTGATAGATGAATTTGGGGAGATAGACATCTTTAACAATGTTGTGGCTTCCAGTCCCCGAATATAGTATAGCGTTTGGTCCCATGAGCTGTCTATAATTTCTCTTAGCTTTGTAGTTTTTAGTGTAGAAGACATGCAGCCTTTTGTTAGACTTAAATATTTGATAATATTGTAAATGGTATACCTTTTTATTTAATCGTCCATTTTCCAGTATTCTTACCTGAAAAATTCCATGGACAGAGGAGCTTGGCGGCTACAGTCCAAGGGGTTGCAAAGAGTCGGATATGAATGAGTGACTAACACACTTTCTTTATTTATTCTCCATTTTTCTTTACTAGTGTGTGTGTATGTGTGTATATACATACATATGATAAGTTGCTTCAGTCGTGTCCAACTCTTTGTGATCCCATGGACTGTAGCCCACCAGGCTCCTCTGTCCATGGGATTTTTCAGACAAGAATACTGGAGTGGGTTGCCATGCCCTTCTTCAGGGGATCTGCCTGACCCAGGGATCGGACCTGAGTCTCTTAATCTCCTGCATTAGCAGGTGAGTTCTTTACCACTAGCACCCTGGGAAGTCTACACACACACACACACACACACACACACACACACACAGATAGAGAGAGAGAGAGAGAGAAATACAATTGATCATTTAAAATAATTATTTATATATTTGGCTGCAATGTGTCTTAGTAGAAGCACGTGGGATCTTCAATCTTCATTGCAGCATGCAGTATCTTTGGTTGTGGCATACAAACTCTTAGTTGCAGCATGTGGGATCTCATTCCCTGACCAGGAGTCAAACCAAGGCCCCCTGCATTGGGAGCTCAGAGTCTTAGCCACTGGGCCACCAGGAAAGTCCCCCTCAACAAATGATTTTTATATATATTGACCTTATATTCAATGGCTTGTAATTTTACTCTTTAGTTCTAGCAGTTTTTGTCAGTTTCATAGGGCTTTTAACCTACACAGTCATGTTGCTGATAATGACAGTATTTGCTACTTCCTTTCTTATCCTTGTGTCTTCTTATACTGGTGAAAGAGGATGTTTTGATTTCCTCCCAATCTTAGGGAAAGCAGCCAATGTTTAACCATTAAATATGATGTTAGCTATAGATTTTTTTGAGGTGTCTTTCAGCAGGTTTTGTTATCAAGGTTATACAAGCTTCATACAATGTGTTGGGGAAAGTTCTCCTCTATTTTCTGAAAGAACTTGTGTAAATTGGATTGTTTCTTCCTAAAATGCTTTATGGAATTCACTGGTGAAGCCATCTGGACCCAGAATTTCCTTCGTGGGAAAAGTTTTGATTATGAAATCAGTTTCTTTAGGACATATAGGACTATTTATATTTCTATTTCTCCTATGTCCTGTGCTGGTTTTTTCCATGAGGAATTGTCCATTTCATCTAAGTTGTTGAGTATATTAATACTATGGAGTTGAGTAGACAAAGATCAAAGATACCACTTGAGGTGGGACTTTGACGAGAGGAAGGGACTTAGGCAGACAAGGAGGGGAGTCCTGGAGAAGCAGTGGTGTGAGAAAGACATGGAAGTGGGGTCATCAGTGGTGTGGGTTGTTGGCCATGGATTATGCCAATCTGGTTGAAGAAATAGTTGTGGGTAAAGGAGAAGTGGAAAATAAGGTTAGAAAGATAGCTCAGATCTGGATCAATGCCAAATTGAGGACTGAAGGAAATGGCAACCCACTCCAGTGTTCTTGCCTGGAGAATCCCAGGGACGGGGGTGCCTGGTGGGCTGCCATCTATGGGGTCGCATAGAGTTGGACGCGACTGAAGTGACTTAGCAGCAGCAGCAGAACCTCATGTGGGCAATGAGAGACCCCTGGATGATTTTCATACAGGGGCATGATCTGTAGAAATGGTACTTTGGGAAGATTGGTTTGGAATGATGGGCCACTAGGAAGGAGAGACTGGTGGTAAATGCAGTTTTTTCTTTTTTTTTTTAAGAATGAGTGCAATATACAGGGTTGGGTACTGTCTTAAAAACAGGAGTCTGATAAAGAATAAAAGTAAAAAGAGGATAGTGGCATTTTTTAAAGGTAAAGACATCTGAATATTTCTTTCTCTGCACATAACAGAATGTTATGCAGCCAGGACACACTTAGCACCCTGTATTATTATTGTCTCTGATCCCACGTCCATCTCCTCACCTGGATATACACCTGTTCTCCAGAGGAAGAACCTAAGGTATCTTCATGCTAAAGTACTAGCCAGATAGTGGGCACTTAAGTACTATCAAGTGAATGAATGACCTCTGAAAGGACAAATGAATGAATGGATTGGGTGGATGGATGAATAGGCATAATAAAGGAAAACTGTGTTAGTCAGGATAGGCTGTACTATGCTATGCTAACAGATAAACCAACAATGCTCAGTGCTTTAATACAATAAAAGTTCTATTTTTCCCTCACACAAAGTCTGATATAAGCCTAGAACATGTAGTTCTCAAGCAGCGGAGGAAGAGAAGCAAGGCTCCTGGGAGGTTTTATAAGGAGCAAGCCTTGAAGAGGTGTACATTAATTCTGCCTGCATCCCACTGGCTAGGAGCCGACACTCTGTCATTTGGCCTCAGTCTGACGACATAGGAAGCTGAAAATGTAGCTGTATACGTGAACATTTGGTGAGCACTAAGGACAAGCCGGGTAACAGGGAGCCCTAAAACCTATTTGTTATCACTTCCAGCCTTAGAGACACTGAAAGCCTAGAGACGCTAGGGACTCCTGAGGACCAGCTACACAGAGAGCAGGCTAGTTCTGCCAACAGAGCTCAGTCTCCCTGGCCTACCTTTTAGTTCTTAATAGGTATCACCTCAGGGCTCGCTTACTGCTAACTAATTTTTAGATGCCAACTCCTCCAGAAGGAACTGTGAGCAGAATGAAGCACTAATAGACTCCACTGCCGGTTACCCAGTAGCTGCAGCCAGAAGCACAAATGGAGAGTCGTGATGTGGGTCAGGGCAGGAAGTTTTGATGATGAACCTCCCAGGAGGCAGCAAAGCAGTCCTGCTCCAGGAGGCATCTGTGCTGAGCTCATGCCAGCCGCCTAAAAAGAACTCCAAATCCTCTGTGATCTGGAGTCTCCTATTTGAAATCAAAGCAACCGCATCGGCAGGGCCCCAAATGCATGGCGAGGGCGCTGTGGCCCTGGGAATCACTTCTGCAGTGTATCCTGTGTAGCCAGGGGCACCTGCCTGGAGGGGGAAATACAAAGAAGGTAGCCTCCCTGGGCTGTAGTTAACTGTTTGGTTTTCAGAGCTGGCATCAGGGTCAGAGATGATGAAGGTGAAACAAATCACCCAAAGTACAGCACATAGTGGTTTCTTAAGAGAAGGTGTCCTTGACGATGATGGTTGACAGAGCAGGAGAAGAGGGTCCATCTCCCACCTTTTAAGAATATCTGGGGTGGGCACCACTGTGGGGAGCGAGCTGTTCCCTCCCCCACCCCAGGCCACCTCCCTAACCAGAGCTGCAGACAGTCCCCACAGCTCCACGCCAATGTGTGGTAGATGTGTTTAAATAGAGTGAAATAAAAAGTGCTATTTCTATTTCATTTAAATGGCAGAACTCTGAGAAAATGAGCCATCAGAGCAATGAGAAGTGAAGCAATTGGAGGAAATCGCGACAGAAAGAATTCCAGGCGCTATGATAACTATGAGAGGAGGAAAGGGAGAAAGCCGTTTTCTCATGCCCTTTGCCTCGCGCTTTCTGTCCTTCCTTCCTGAGTTGTGTTGCCCCTCAGGCATTCTAGCAGGAGCCCACCTTGGGCCCTTCACTTCTGCTGTTCTCTCTGCTTGGGATTGCCTTACAGCACGTTTCCCTCACTGGACTAGGCGTCAGCTCCAAGGTCACCTTGGCAGAGACGCCCTAAGTAGCCATCTTAGTTTGGATTCTCCCCGAAGTCAACCCTGAGCCAAGGGCTGGAGTGCAGGTGGTTCAGGGAGCAGTGCACACGGGGAATGCCGGCAGGGTGTGGGGAAGAGAGCTGGAGGGGCACAGGCCGAGAGGGTGCGTGTGCTGGCCAGCAGTCACGGCGGGGACCACGGAACTCAGGCCTGCTGAGCACCTTGGGGAGAGGGCCAGAGCACTCTCAGGAGTTGGCCTAACCTCGAAGGATGGGGGCGTCTGTCATCGCTGGGGCCACTCCTACTGGCATGAATCGTCTCATACTCTTGCTTACCCTGCTCGTGGGCCAAGCACTCTCCCAGGGCTTGGAAGACAATCACCAAAGGCAGAGGACCTTCCTACATCTAGGTAAATACTGGGGGGATGTCAGCAAGGCACTGAGCTCGTCGGCTCCTCCCCTCTTGAGCCCTTTGGCTCCTCCCCTCTTGAGGCCTTGGTCCGCTTTCTGACTTCCTCACAGAACTTGTACCACCTGATCCTGGATCTGGGTGTTGATTGGTCCACTCCAGGAGGCTAGACTCCCTCTGGCTCAGGCAGGGACAGCATCAGTGGCTGTCCAGGGACTATCTGCTGAATGAATATTCAGAGGAAGATGGCTCGTTGTTGTCCTGAACAGCACTATTATCCTCAGTGCGAGTGGGAGGAGCAGGCCTGAAATAAGTTGTAGGAACAGAGGGGACGTTTACCCAAAGGTGGGCCATGTAGGTGCCGGCTGAGTGATCTGCTGAGCAGGCATTGTTGTGGTTTATGTGCACGTGTGTCAGTGGATACAGAGTGAAGAGAGGAGAATGACTAGACATTTGTTTCTTGGTCAGATTTTTCTCAGTACTTAATAATTTCATTCTTTTCATGAGTTAAATTATCATAATAGCTATTACTCTAGTCCCATACACCGAATGGGGAAAAAACCAACACCAGGACTTTCCTTAGAGGCTGAAAAATGTAATGTATCCAAAAAGAGCAGGCTAGTCTTGATCTTGACCCAGGCCCTTGCTCAGCACAAAAGGGAGAGGAGTGTGAAGGGGATAGAGGAAGGGAGTGACAGAGACGTGTGGTCCAGGGAAGCAGGAGGCAAAGCAGGGGAGGGGGAGGGGCTAGCGGTCTGTGAGTCCTCATTCACAAGCATAGTCACCCAGGTAGGATTTTCTTAATTGCTGAGATGAGACTTTTATTGTTGTTGTTGTTCAGTTGCTAAGTCGTGTCCAACTCTTTGTGACCCCATGGACTGCATAGAGCCTTTTGCTGCTGCTGCTGCTAAGTCACTTCAGCCG
>NW_011494941.1:4542668-4542978 GCF_000754665.1 Bison bison bison
CATGTCCCCAAAGGATTATTCAGAACCTTAACAATCGTCGTATTCAACACCTTCAGTCGTGTCATTTGCCTTTTAAACAAAGTATGTTTTGCTATATCCATTTCTAGTAGAAAATATCCTAAAGACACGAAGGAAAACAAAAAGATATCTACAACTGAAATCAGTTGTCTTCTTGTAGTCATTTTGAGACTATTCAAATAGGAAATTATGGCAGTGTCATAAAGAATCAAGATTTCAGCACAAAAGAGATCAATTATAAAATCAAGTAAGTTAAGTGAAAACCTGTAATCTTAGATTTGAATTGGAAATA
>NW_011494941.1:4543078-4544644 GCF_000754665.1 Bison bison bison
TGTTACCCGTGAAAAGGCAGTTTGCTTGGACAGCCCCCAGCAGAAGACCCTACCACATAGGACCCTGGTATTTCTGCAATGGGCTTTAGCCAGTAGCCAATATCTAAAAAGGACCTGGTTGAGCACACTGACACAGTGGTAAGAAAAATGGGCATCTGGACACCTCTGTGTGGCATTTGTCCCAGGCGTCTTTTGTTCTGGAAAGAACACTAACTTGGGTGGATAAAAGTTACATAAATGTTGTGCTCACCAAAGCTATTGGTTTGACAGCCTTTAAAAGAAAGTTTAAAAGAGAGAACACTGGCTGAAATTCATTCTTAACTGAGATCACCACATTGTGTTTAAGCACTACCTTTGCTGCACTATCATTACCTCTTCATGTAAACCTCCTGCCCTAGTATCTAATTCCCTGCAGGAATGACAGGAGGGGCCCCCATGGCAGCCCAGTGAGAGAGGTCTGTCCCCTGCCTACACAGGACTGCCTCTATACCTTTCAGTTCATGGGCAGCTTTGGGGAAGGAGCCAGTTTAAAAGGTGGCTTATGGGTTGTGTAAGTGTAATGAAGTAATAAATGCTTCTCATTTATTCTTGAAAAAAAAAAAAAAACAGATTAGCCACCTGTTTTTTTCAGTGGGCAAAATTCTGTCACAAATGCCTCATTCTGAGGTTGATCTCTTGTTAGATCAAGCAAGGTGACCTCTGTGCAACTTGGACCACGGCTTGGGCTCAAAACAGGTCTTGGAGCTGGTGTCTCATGCCATTCGGTTTGATTCATGCCATTCGGTTTGCAGGTTTAGTGGCCTCGGTGTTTTAACCTCAGTTCCTCTTGCAGCAGGGGTCTGAGGCTATGAAAGAAAAACCACAGTAAGGGAATTCTTTGACTCTTCATGGTTATGGATTCTTCACCCATTCTTCTGCTCATGGTCCTCTGCCTTATTAGTCTGGCCATGGTGTCTGACCAGTGAAGCTCTGCTTTGTGACATTTGAAGAAAGTTTCTATCTGGAGTGGGAGGGGAGTGTGGAGGCAAGAGCCTGTGCAGGGCTGGGCCACTAGCTCTGAGGGCACGGAGGAGGCAGTGTCTTGCTCTCCAAGGTCAGCACCCCGCCGTATGAGCACTGCCCGCCTGTTGACCTTGGAGAGAATGGAGCCCAGTATTGGGTTAAGTGGGTGCACGCAGCTTTCACAGGGTAGGTGACTTAGGGAGGCGTGTGTCAGGATAAAGAGTGGCTCTGCCTGTAGACGCCTAGAGATAATTTGGAGGTAGAGTCAGAAGAGCGAGCAAAGTGGGGAGGGGCGAGGGGGAGCCAGCACTTAGCCAAGCAGCGGGAGAGCACAGTCCTGCTTCGCGTGCCCTCCACACAACCCTCATTTCTGTGGACGCCCCAGAGCGCCTCGTAATTCAGCCTGACTTCTATGCATTTGGTTTTCAAGGAAAAGCTTTTGTTAATGCTGACTGTAAATTGAGGGGGTGGCTTTAAAGATGTTTTCTGAAGAACAAAAACTGGTGCAGATTATCTCCCTTGCATGCCAGTGAGTCTCGCCACAGTAAATAACCCTGCTCCCTA
>NW_011494941.1:4544744-4545715 GCF_000754665.1 Bison bison bison
TAGACACCAGGCCAGAAACTCCCACCAAGGAGGAAAGAAACCTTAAGAGGCCCAGCAATCTGCTCAAGGGCCCACAGGAGGCAGCCGTCCCTCTGCCCGGCCTCCTGGCCACGGCCTTCCTGCCGATGTTCCAACCAGGATCCAGCTTTGTCTGACCAGGGCTTTTCACTGCCAGGCTTGGGGTATTTTGACAATAAATCCATTTTAAGCTACTTTGGCATTGGACAACTTGTCAAAGTAGTCTGGTGCACAATCCAGACATCCTGAATTTGAAATGCAAATACTTGTGTGCTCCAAGGGTCACAAATTGTAAAACCCCCAGGCCGAGTAGTGCCCTTCCCCTTATCACCTCAGTGCACAGCAGGCAGCCTCACTTTACAGCTCCCACAACCCACAGAGGAGTATGCTTTTCTAGAAGTACAAGGAAATACTGTTCTGGCACTTCAGCAGCCTTCAACTGATGGCTGATAGGAAGTGGGAGATAAATATCCCCACTCACTCGTCTCTAAGGTGTGTGTTCTGCATTGGCTCCTAAGGGGTTCCAGCCTGTGCACCCTTTATTGGCTTCCTTCCCTTCCCTGTATCACTTCCCTGCTCCCTGCTTAGTATCACCTCCTGAAGCTTTGTCTCAGTGCCAGTTGTGAGGAATCATTCTCAGAGCCTGTCTTCCCTGGGCTGATGGAGAGAAAGAGCCACTGTTCCTGAAGAGCGGGCCTTCCTCAGTCTTGCTGCAGACTCGGCTAGACTCAGGCTAACTGAGTCAAAAGAGAACACATCTTTTGTGACTCCAGATTCAATATATCATGTGTGTCTTTTACAGAGAGCACAGAACACATAAATCTCTAGGCTTTGCATGTGGAAAGGTCCTTGGAAAAGAATTCCTTTTGGCTTGCAGGCTCATGTATTTATAGCTTCTTTGTGGGCCCAGTAAAGGGCATTACTTCTCTACCTATGAAGATACTAACTAGCAA
>NW_011494941.1:4545815-4547416 GCF_000754665.1 Bison bison bison
TCTGCGCCTGCCTGTGCCTGGTGCTGAGGTAGACACCTGAGAACACATACAGTGTGCCAGGGAAATAAGCAGCTCCCCCTGTATGAGCAGGAACTGTCATACCGACCCTGGCCCGCAAATTTAGGAATGCTCCTAATTTTGGGGAAAGATTGAGATAAGGATTGTGTTTGTGGTAGTTGAGAAAACATACCTTCTAAGCACAGTGAAAGAGAAAGCACTCAGCATTTCCCTAAAAGTACAAATGATGTAAAAGGCCATAACAGCATCCATTAACATGATGTAGCAGTGAAAGCAGGATCCACTCTGATGCGCAGATAAGGTATCAAAGTACTCACCCTAGAAGGGCAGGCCTCTGGCTGCACCGTGGCCATCTGAGTTGAGGGGGTAGGACCTACGGAAAGCAGAAGTGAGCTAAAAATACAACAGTAAAGAGTAGGAGAAAACCATGTCCTAGGCTGAGAATGGGTCAAATCAGTAGCTATGGCAGCGACACAGTGACTTCAGTGTATTCATGTAAATGTGAGCTGCCATAACAAATAACCCCCAATATCCCAGTGCTTTAATAAAATTCAAGTTTATTCTTCACTTGCGTAATGTCAAAAATGGGTTTTTCTTCATGGGTGGGTGGCTCCGCTCCTAGCTGGAGTTCAAGGATCTCTGTTTATCTTGGGAGTCTACCATCTTCCATATATGGCTTCTCAAGAACACGAATGATAACGTGTGGCAGATTTCCCTGGGCTGTGCCTCCTGGCAGTGGTCCCACTCACTTCTGCTCACATGCTACTGCTAGACCGCCACAGATGGCTATACCCAACTGCAAGGGAGGCTGGGAAATGTACTCCAGCTGTGTGCCAAAAAAGAAGAAATGACTCTGATAACCAGCTAGGCCACACTGAGCTAGAGGAAGTGGTCACTCCACTAGGTTGGCTCCCTGTGGCCAGGTGCCCTCTCTCTCACGTTTACTTTGATATCTCTGATGGCTAGTTGAGACTCTCAGGCCTTTGTGGTCATCTACTGTCACTACTCCGTGCCATGCCTCTGTGTAGTCTTGCTAACTGTTCTGTTTCATCAGAGTGCTTCTTATTACCTGATTACATCCTTCCTTATTGGTCAGTCAACTTCCTCACCTACCTCCGACCTGGATGTGAGCTCTGAGAGGGCAAGGCCTGTGTCTGTCATGTCCATTGCTGTATCACCAGTGCCTAGCATGCTGCCTGGCACATGGGAGATCCTTAATTACCCATTGTTCAATGAATGAATGAATGTGAACCTACTGGGCTCTGGAGGTCTTAATGGCTTCATGGAGGAGTTACAACTTGAGCTGGATATAGCGTAGCATTTTTCTGGGAGAAAAGAGATCAGGAAAAGAAAGGAGGCAGAGTAAAGGGGAGAGAAAGGGCCACAAAGATGTGTGAAAGTGAAAGTCGCTTAGTCGTGTCTGACTCTTTGTGACCCCATGGATCATACAGTCTGTGGAATTCTCTAGGCTGGAATACTGGAGTGGGTAGCCTTTCCCTTATCCAGGGGATCTTCCCAACCCAGGGATAGAACCCAGGTCTCCTGCATTGCAGGCAGATTCTTTACCAGCTGAGCCACAAGGG
>NW_011494941.1:4547516-4548100 GCF_000754665.1 Bison bison bison
TTTGAGAAAAACATACAAGCCTTCTTGCCCTTCGTGCCGTCAGGGCCTTCAGGAGGTTCAAACCTGGCAGCCATGTTCAACCATCCATTCAACCAAAATAGTTGAACTTCTACAACATATAGGTCTGTGTAGATTGAACCATTTATGAGGTTAAGTCCCATCCAGTCAACCAAAATAGTTGAGCTTGTATAACATATAGGTCCATATTCTAGACTTGCTTATCTGGACGATGCAAAAAGTACAGAAGGAAGCCCCTCTCTAACCTTCAACAGTTTGTCATGCGCTCAGCTGTGGGACATGGAAGCTGCTCCCCATGATACAGCAGGTTCCTCGTCCCAACTACCAGGGCTCTCCATGAAACGGCTTCAGTCTTCCTGACTGGGATGGCCGTGGCCTTCCCACACAGATTCCTGAACCTGTGTGGGGCAGTGGTGTGGGTTAGAAAATGGGGAGCAAGGCAGAACGTGGTGTGGGTCTTTGGACTCAGTGGTGCTCACTCTAAGTTCCTGGCTCTATCATTCATAATCTTTGGGGCCTTGAACAATTTCTTAACCTCTCTGTGCCTATTCAGCATGGTAGAGATG
>NW_011494941.1:4549633-4551052 GCF_000754665.1 Bison bison bison
GAAGTTAGATTTTTTATAGGGGAAAAAAATCATTCTGGATTCATGTAGTGCATAAATAAATACACAGCCAGGTTTTCCCTATTCTGTCGGTGTTAAAAAAAAGTCTAGGCTTCCTGACAAGTTCTGACGCTGAGGGCGTCCATGGTGGATGCTGTGTCCACAGCGCGGAATGACTGTGGTTCATTCCGCAGGAATGAAAAGGCTGCCTGGCAGGGACAGACCGTGGACATCAGGCTTTGGCATCGGGCTTCTCCCTACCGCACACTGCCAGTGTGCAGGCAAGGCCCTGGGGAGGAAGGGATGGAGCAAGAGGGAGAAAGAAAGAAGGAGTTTCACCTGATGACATGTGCAGAGGCCCACAGCTTGCGCCTGGAAGATCTGGGGTTGGAAGCCAGCTCTGGCTTCCAAGCTGCTGTCTGTTCCCCAAGCAACATTGAGAGACATTGGCCTAAAGGAAGGTTGACTGGGGGAGGGGGATGTGAAGTGATAGTCATATTCCAGAAGTACAAACAGCACTGCAGACAGAGACCAGAGAACCAAAGTGCTGAAAGAATTGTCCACAGGGCAGTGTGACGTCTTTTTAGGCTGAACCTACTGTCTATCCCCTGGGAACTCTGAAGGTCATGGGATTGTCTAGACCTTGACAGATAGTGATGTATCGCCCACAAGGTTATGGTCACTGGGTTTATCTGAAGTTGGTGTCCACCTGTCTCGTGGGAAGGTGAGGTTCATCTCTAAGGACAGGTGGAGGCTTGGGTTTAGTAACTATTGGAAAATATAAGAATCAGGAGTAAATAGAATCCCGCGCTGAGTCTCTCTGGCCCCCAACCTGGGGGTAGTACTGGCCTCTCTTAGTAGAAAACCACTGGAGCCCGAGTCTCCAAGCCACCAGTGCTCTCTCTGCAGCTAGTCCTTCTCCCAGGATGAAGCATGTAAAAAGGGGGAATTCCCTGGTGGTCCAGTGGCTAAGACTCTGAGCTCCCAATTCAGGGTGCCAAGGTTCAATCCCTGGTAAGGGAATGAGATCCACATATCCTGCTACTAAGAGATCACATGCTGTAAATAAGACCCACTAAGTCATGTCCAACTCTTATGACCCCATGGACTGTAGCCTGCCAGGCTCCTCTGTCCATGGGATTCTCTAGGCAAGAATTCTGCAGTGGGTTGCCATTCCCTTCTCCAGGGGATCTTTCTGACCCGGGAATCAAACCTGTCTCCACTGCATTGCAGGCAGATTCTTTACCGACTGAGCTCTGAGGGAAGCCCTAAATAAGACCCAGCACAGCCAAATCAAGAATTAAAATAAGTACCCCCAGGTACCTGTAAGTTACACTTACATCATCACTGTTGCACTATCCAACAAAGAAGGAATCCACATATCCACTATGCACTAATATGGTATGGACCTGGGTTCCCCAC
>NW_011494941.1:4551152-4551789 GCF_000754665.1 Bison bison bison
CTAACTAGCAAGTAAGTAATAAGTCTTAGTGGAGTGCAGTGGAGGGGTATGTGGGACCTTCTGTAAGTCTGGATATTTTTAAATTTTCCATTGTTGCTGGTGATCTCTAAGTAATTTTTAAGAGTCTCACCTCTATCTAGGAGAAGAGATTTACTAGCATGTATAATCTGGTGTCATGTGCTAATTACCTTACTGTGTCATGATTTACTTGAGCCCAGGGCACCTGTCCAAGCAGACCAGAGAGTCTGGGCACCATACTGGTGATACGTATGCAGCGTCTCCTGAACAGAAAGGTGATTTTCATATGCTTTCTCTGATCTGTCTCTCCCACTCCAGCTCCACTATCTTCCCTGGAATGTGAGAGGTACTTGCGTTCGTAACATCACATCTGTAGCCTGAGCGGGAGTGAAGGGACTTTAAAACACCGTATGCATCTTTGTGGTTAGAGTGCCTTCTTGAGTCTCCATTTTCCTGCTTTCAAAGAACCAACCTCACCCGGTTCTTCGCAAATAATGAAAATAGCTTTGTGACAAGTCGCCCTTCTCTGAATCTTAGAAGCATTCCTTAGTTATCCATCAGGCTCTCCTGAAAGATCCAATTGCTTATTATTGATCTGTATTATCTTTTGTATACTGTA
>NW_011494941.1:4551889-4553347 GCF_000754665.1 Bison bison bison
AGTATCTCTTTCTGGAAAGCAGTCAGTGGTCCTCACTATGTGGTCTGCAGACTGGGAGCATCAGCGTCCCTGGGAAACTTGTTCTCTGCTCCCTGGGCTGAAGTGTTGCTGGCATCCTAAAATTCAAATGGCTGCTTTCTCAGACAACAGGTGAAACGTGTGTGTGTCGTGAGTTGAGAGTTTTGGTTTTGGAAGGACAACTTAATAGATGCAATAGATAGCAAATAGTCACCAACGGAGAGGAAGGGAGCAGCGGCCAGGCCAAGTGACGTCAGGGGAAGAGGCTGCCTAGGGAAGTGCACGGACTTGGCCTCAGGAGACCTAAGCTTTGTTTCTACCTCTGCCGAAAATCAACTCTGGGATCTTGGATCATACCTTGGAACCTTGATTCCCTCATTAGTACCTGAGAGCGGCAGTCTAAGCAGTAACTTTCCGTATGTTGACTGGTGCCCAGAGCAAGGAGTACATGTCTGCGTCACACCCCAGCATCCACGTGCACACATGTACGAACAAACACATATGTAACAGAACCAACAGCTTCACAAAACAACACTGTGTGCGATGCATGTTGGCATTTTCTATTCCAGTCTCCTGTATGTCTTTGTTTAAAAAATGCTAGTTCTGATCCGCTGAATGGATTTCACAATCCACTCAAGGGTCATGCCCTGTGGTTTGAAAAAACACAGAACTCCGTCATTTCCGAGGTCTCTTCAGCAGTAGAATCCAATGGCGCTGCTCAGTGCCCACAGGAATTTTCCAAAAACAACAGCTGAGCTGTGACAGATGGATGCATGCTTACACACTCTGGAGGAAGTGCATGGTGTAGAACATGGCAGCAGAATGACCCACAGATAAACAAGAAAATGATAAACCATTTCCAGGGAGAACGTATAGTGCAGCTCTCACAGTGACTTAGAGAATTAGCATCTCAAAATCACCGCACTGAATGCTGCCGAAGTTAGCTAACATCAGAGACCAGGGACATCCTACCTCTCAGAGAGGCCACAGGCTCCCTGGTTGTAGGCAGCTTTCTTTACAGTTTCCAGAATGTAAGACACCCTACCCCCCACCAACAGTCATCTCTGGTAGCCTCATGTTTATTTATACATGACTCACCATGAAGACAGGAAAATAAAAAGGGAAGAGAGCTCCAGACTTTTGTCTTTGAACCCAAGCCTGGCCCCTTCATCTTATCCGTTTCCACCACAGCAAGGGGAACTGGTATATAGTAAGCAGAGACATGTCAAGGAATGATCATATCATGATCATTTCCTTGGATTCTGTGAAGGCTCTAGGAGCCCCGCTTATGGAGGAGGGGACAGAGGCCCAAAGATTTCAGTCAACTGCTCTGGACCACTGCTGGCAGGCAGAAACCCTGTCTCTCTATCCCAGAGCCCAGGGCCTTCCCCCAGTGCATCCTGAAGTTTGGTGATGGGTAGAAAGGAGAGGCACAAAGGG
>NW_011494941.1:4554790-4554990 GCF_000754665.1 Bison bison bison
CACCAGAGATCAAACCCATGACCCCTGAACTGGGAACCAAAGTCCTGACCACTACACCACCTAGCAACTCTTAAACGGTAACCTTCTACCCTGCCCCCCGCCCAGCTCTGAGAGCTTACCCTCAGTTTACAGCTCAGTTGGTAAAGAATCTGCCTGCAATGCAGGAGACCTGGGTTTGATTCCTTGGTTGGGAAGATCCT
>NW_011494941.1:4555524-4555967 GCF_000754665.1 Bison bison bison
CGGTGGCCTGGATTAGGCCCTCTTCCCATAATAGCCTGTGCATCCTCCCATCGTGCCACTTAAAAGCGTATATCATCACCAACCACTTACCGGCCTGTCTCCTACCATCAATCCGTGAACAAGTCAAGGATGAGGAAGATAGAAAAAAAAATTTTTTTTGACCGACTGCACTGAGTGGCTTGTGGGATCCTAGTTTCCCAACCAGGGATTGAATCCAGGCCCTTAGCAGTGAGAGTGCTGAGTCCCAACCGCTGTACCACTGGGGAATTACCGTAGATTTTCTTTTTTATTCAAAGCATTTACCATAACCCTGACATAATAAGTTCTCACTCATAGTAGGTCCTCAATGAATGTTTGTGTACCTGAATCAAATTCTGCAGAAAACTGCTTGAGCACTAGGGGTAGAGAATGATGACCAAGGAATCTGATCATTCTCACTAAAT
>NW_011494941.1:4556246-4558676 GCF_000754665.1 Bison bison bison
CCTTGGAGAAGGATATGGCAACCCACTGCAGTATTCTTACCTGGAGAATCCCATGGACAGAGGAGCCTGGCAGGCTACAGTCCATGGGATCGCAAGAGTTGGACATGACTTAATGACTAAATCACTCCCACCACAGAGGTATATATCCTACCAATCCTGATGCTCGCACGGTGCTCAGGAGTTCTGCAGGGATTCCAAAGGTGTTGTCATGCCCCGCCTCCTCTCCAACACTATGTGTACATTCCCTTCCTAACACGCATCACCCTTGTAATAGGTTATTTAATAAGTTCTTTAGTTCTTGTGCTCTTAGGCAAAACTAAGGAAGCTGAGCAGTGCTTTGAATGATGGGCAGATAGTACAGTGGATAATATATGGCTCAGTGGTAAGGTTCGGGAGATAGGAAGTAAGACAAGGGCACTGATCAGGTAGGCATCAGGAGCAGCTGTGCAGAACTATATAATTCTGAGGCCTTCCTCTGGCACTTCTCTGCCTTCCTACAAGGCAGGACCTCACCCCACTCTGAGGCCTGGCTCAAAGAGCCAGGGTCTCTCGTCCCTTGCTTTGGGGGGCAAAGGTTGTCCCTGTCTGTACTGGCAACTTGAAACCTTTCTCGAACTCTTCTGGTCAATGCAGCGGACTGGATTTCCACTGTGCCCAGGCCCCACTCCTGTTCCCCTTTCCACCCCGGGGACAGCGCAATGCACAGCTGAAAGCTGCTCCTGTCTAATGCCCTGTTTCCCTCTTGATCTTGCAGCTGTCTCCAACCTGGACGTCGAGAGCAAGCTGAGCGTTTACTACCGTGCACCGTGGCACCAGCAGAGAAACATCTTCCTCCCGGCCACCAGGCCGCCCTGTGTGGAGGAGCTGCACCGCCAGGCCCGGCAGAGCCTGCAAGCCCTGCGTAGAGGTGACTGATCTCGGGCTTGGGGGCTTTTGGGGGAGAGAACTTGGAGCTCGTCCCCACAAAGGCTTGTTCTGTGTCCCTTTGGTCCCAACACCTCCCCTCATTAGAGCCAGTACTTTGAAATGCTCCCTTTTCTACCCTGAAATGAAATTCTTGGTTAGTATAACCTGCCTATGGATATAACTAATAATAGCATTATGGCCTGAATATAGCAATAAAGAGAATTTAAAAGGAAAATGGTTTATAATAATACTACTTGCAGCATATAAATGGCCAAACATGGCAGCACTAAAAGACGTCATGGAGTCAGATGTTTACGCCTATCGAAAGTAGGTTCAGAATAAGTAGAGACAGGAGTCATTCTGATCAAAAAGTACAGAGACATGAAAGTGGCAAGAGGAAACAGCCATAGAAACTGGTGCATTCAGCATGTATTAAACATGAACCAAAAAATAAAACACCTCTGGATTACAATTACAAGAGAATTAGGTTTGACTCAGAAATACGTTCTAGGCTTTTCCATGAAAAGAAGTTCTGGAGTGGTAGCTGTGGAACCTGGGGCACTGATTCCGCATTGTAGGAGGGCTCCCGTCCTTGGCTCCAGCCTGGTCCTCTATGAACCAGAAGCTTCCCAGGGTGGGGGTGGAGGCTTCTGCTCCTGTTGAGAAGCAGTGATGTGATCCATTCTACATTGGAGCACATGGAGGCCTAGAGAGGCCAAGACACCTGTGAGGGTCACACGCAACAGGTTAGGTACAGTGCCAGGCCCAGACCCGAGCCTCCAGACCCCCAGCCAGACTTATTTTCCTCCACATCATACACTGTCCTAGGGAAGTAAATATTTCCAGCCCTCTCATAGTCCTGTGAAAGTCGGAGATAGGCATGCAGCCTCTTCTTCCACTGCCTGCATTTTTACTGCCGTAAAGCCACTCTACTTAGGACAAGGAAATTAAAACCTGGCATCATCCTTCCAGAGTCCTCTCCTTTGGTGTCAGAATTGGGTATGCCAGCTTTTTTGGTCTTTAGATTTTTGCTGTGGAGATATATGGGGTCTGTACAGTCAGGTGTCTCTGTTCCAGATACCCTATGCTCCTTTAAGGAATGGTATTTGGTGAGAGTGTTAACATTCACATAAAAGGCTTTCATGTTACTGTCAAGATGGAGAAATAAAATGGCAAATGTTTTCAGCTTTTTTCTTCCTCATGTACATGACTTCTCCCTTTCCCCCATTCCTTGTCTTTTTCACCTGTAACAAAAGAGCTCATGTCCTAATATCCCTAATACAATTCTTTCTGACAATTCTCCTTGGTTATTAGTAGCTGATACTATCAGCCTTATCATGAAGACTGACCGTCCATATCCCCTCGACCTACCTCTGGCATTCTTACTATTCACTTGGATTTGATAGTTGGCTGAAAAGTTCTTTACTGATTTTTTAGTGCCAGCCACCCTCCAGAAAGCTTCCTTAACAACACCCTTCCTGTTCCTCGGTGGCCTGGATTAGGCCCTCTTCCCATAATAGCCTG
>NW_011494941.1:4558776-4559475 GCF_000754665.1 Bison bison bison
GGAGGGTCATGGGTTGGTAGCAATAAACTGGCAAGAACTAAAAAAAAAAAATATATATATATATATTGTTTTGTGGCTTTTGCATTTTTACACATACCCCCCTTTTATGGCAAATGATATCGGGCTGGAGAGCCATAAACAGGAATTATAGGCATCATAGAATTAAAACATGCAGTGTAGAATTGAAATTTAGAAAGTGACTTTTTTTTAAACCTTGTCCAAGAAACAGAAGCTTACTAGTGCATTTGTCAGAATACCACTTTCGCCATCTGGTGGCCATGACTAATACTGACCTATCCGACAAGCTCTTGCTCACAAATGAGCTTCCCTGTAGGTGCTCTATTTAGACAGTTGGAGTATCCTGAGATCAGAACTGAGAAACTGGCTGCCTTTAAGATCCACTCTGCAGCAACCCCCCTCAACAAAGTCAACTGAGGGCCCAGGCATTGTGCTAAACCTGGGATGCAGAGAGCAATAGCATATGGTTCTTGGCACACAAAGAATTCCTGATCTCGTAAGGGAGAAGGGCAAGTAACCAGGTCATTTCAACACAGGGCCACGGGAGCTCAGAGCAAAGGCACTAACCAGGCCATGGAGCTTCAGAGAAGGCTCCTCAGAGGAAGCAATGCCTTAATGGAGTTCAAGTTATTAAGCCTCTGATTCTTCTTTTTTCCCATTTTTTTTTTCTTAGCAGTTCTT
>NW_011494941.1:4559795-4561524 GCF_000754665.1 Bison bison bison
GCAGACCAAGTCTACATAACAGAACAAATAAGTCATCTGGAAGTTAACACAAGGCACCCAATCAGTAGACAGAAAGACAAATGAAGAAAAAATGAAAGTCAACATGTTGAGACCTACGAGATAATGTAAAGTATGCCAACCTCCACATGAAAGGGATCCCAGAAGAAGAAGAAAAAAGGGGAATCAAAATGTAGTTGAAGAACTTGTGGCTGAAAACTTCTCAAACCTACAGAAGGAAACAGATATCTAGGTACAGGAATCACAGAGGGTCCCAAATGAGATGAACCCAAACAGATCCACACCAAGATATATAATTGAAATGGCAAAAGTGAAAGATAAAGAGGGATTCTAAATGTAGCAACAGAAAAACAGAGTCATTTACAAGGGAATATAAAAAGGCTATTAGCTGATTCCTCTACAGAAACTCTGCAGGCCAGAAGGGAGTGGCAACATATATCCAAAGCTCTTAAAGGGGAAACTTGCAAAGTAAAATACTCTACCCAGCAAGATTATCATTTAGAATAGAAGAAAATAGAAAGAACTTCTCAGACAAGCAAAAACTAAAAGAATAGAGCAATACACATGAAAATATGTTCAACATTGATAATGACTAGAGAAATGTAAATCAAAATTACAGTCAAATATCACCTCACACCAGCCAGAATGGCCATTATCAAAAAATCCACAAACAGTAAATGCTGGAGAGGGTGTGAAGAGAAGGAAGCCCTCCTGCACTGTTGGTGAGAATGTAAATTGGTGCAGCCACTATGGAGAACAGTATGGAAGTTCCTTTAAAAACCAGAAATAGAGCTACTGTATAATCCTGAAATCCCACTCCTGGGCATATACTTGGAGAACAACATGATCTGAAAAGATACATGCACCCCAGTGTTCATAGCAGTACTGTTCACAATAGCCAAGACACGGAAGAAACCTAAATCTCCATTGACAGAGGAATGGATAAAGAAGCTGTGGTACATACAAAAGAGAAAGAAATAATGCCATTTGCAGCAGCATGGATGGACCTAGAGAGTGTCATACTGAATGAAGTAAGGCAGAGAAAGTGAAATATTGCTATGATATCACTTATATGCAAAATCTAAGAAACAGTGATACAAATGAACTTCTTTACAAAACAAAAACCAACTCACAGACTTAGAGAATGAACTTACGGTTACTGGGGAGGGGTGTGGGTAAAGGATAGTTAGGGAGTTTGGGACTAACATGTACACACTGCTATATTTGAAATGGACAACCAACAAGGACTTAACTATATAGCACAGGAAACTGCTCAATATTATGTAACAACCTAATGGGAAAAGAATTTTTAAAAGAATAGCTACATGTATAACTGAATCACTTTGCTGTACACATGAAACTATCACAACATTGTTAATCAACTATATTCCAATATAAAATAAAGGCTTAAAAAAGAATACAGCAATACTAAACCTTATCCTAAAAGAAATATTGAAAGGTCTTCTCTGAGTAGAAAAATAGCAAGAATCTACAGGAAAGGGAAATTTACAACAGGAAAGGTAAATATATGAAAGGATTGACAATCACTTAGATAAGCCAATACATGCATTAAAAAAACAATTAAAATTGTGAAAGCAATTAAAACTATAAGGGACAGAAAAAGGATAAACATGAAGATATAAAATAGGATATCAAAATCACAAACTATGGGAGAGTAAGAAAATGTAGATTTTTTAGAATGTGAGAAGTT
>NW_011494941.1:4561624-4563037 GCF_000754665.1 Bison bison bison
GAGATTTACATTTTATATTTCCTTTTCTTTCAAGTTTCGGGGCTGGGGTCTACATTTCATTGGTCTAAGGGAATGAGGACCAAGAGTCTACTGCAGTTTCAGGCTCTAGTTGATAAATGGTCTCCCGCACCACCACCAGAAAGAAGTATTAGGGAGCCATTAATCTGCCTGCCTCCTGCAGGCCTGGGGCACATGAACGAGATGAGCTTTAGAAAGAGCAAGCGGGGAGAAGCCGAATGGGAAACTGAGTTGATATCTCCCTCCAGACTCCGCCCTTCCTTCTACCTTTTCCCAATCAGCGACACCTATCTTTTACTCTCATTACAATTTTAAGAATGTAGAAGCTTTTCCTCCCACCGCCCATCTAGAAAAGCCGACTTTCTCCTGGTAGAGAAAAATGAGGGTGGCACTAGAGGCAGACACTTTAACATGGCAGATTTATCTCAAAAACCTTCCTGGAAGGGAGAGCAAGGCGGCAGAGTGGGACCTGGAGCCCACCTCCCTCCACAGATACAGGAAAATTCCAGCTGCATCTGGAATAATTCTCACAACGTACCAGCTAAAAGCCGTCAAAAGAGCTCAACCAACCAAAGAACCCCATATACTTGGGTAGCACTAAGGGAGAGGGACCTGCACCCCTGGGAGAGAGCTGTGAAAGAGAACTGGTTGCCACACCCCAGGAACCTCTTTCACTAGCTGGGAGGTCTGCCAGGACAAGGGAGCTTCAGGGGTCTAGAATTTCCAAGAGAGGAGTGTGCCCGTGCTACCTTGCTGCCAAGCAAGATAGACAGGGACGGGCACTAAGCTGCCATGTTACTGCCCAGCCAGGGAGGCGCACCTGCGGGTCTGCACAGTGCTAGGTGTGGAAACTCAGGCTTCAGTGGACAGACACGGCGAGAGGACTTGGTTTGGCTACGCAGAGATATCCAGAAGAGCCTGGAGTGTGGTCTGGGCTATAAGTAGAGGCACACACAGGACGGGGCACAGGGCCACCAAAGGAGCCCCAGTCAACACAGGAAGGGCTGAGTGTAGGTCCACCATAGACACCTCAATCTCAGTGTGCTCACAGAGGTGCATGGCTCCAGCCACACCAGACTTTGGGAGCACACACACACACCAGGGCTGACATCGGAACCAATTATCAGTGCTCCCACCATGGGGCAGTGCTTCAGTGGGCATTAGGAGCTCACGCTTTGTGAACGTGCACACACCAAAGGCAAGGCTGCCACCCGAGCAAATTATCAGTGTTCTCACAGCCAAGATGGGTCTTGGGGTGGCACCAGCAGCAGCTGATTTTGTAGACGTGCACACTGGCTGGCAGGATACGTCACAGAGTCACGTGTCCTGGCACACAGCTGAGTGCTCTGGTCTTACCTACCTCACACTACAGCTGAGAACCAGATCTCAGGGTTT
>NW_011494941.1:4563137-4563986 GCF_000754665.1 Bison bison bison
CTATTCCAACAACTGGGGGGCAGGCCCTGCCTCCAACAGAGCTGTGGCAACTACAGAACAAAGAGGGGGCCCCACCCAACATTACAGTGCAAGCTCTGGACAGCACAGCACCAAACACACCCTTCATCAAGGGAGGATAACGGCCAGCACATGCTGAGGAAAGATGCGGCAGGCATCCATACCAAACACAGCCCTCACATCAAAACTACTGGACTCACATAGTCTGTACCAGAACACTCCTATAGGAAAATAGCACTTCAAGATCACAGTAGAAAACTCTTCCTCCTAAATTCATGGAGTAAGAGAAATATAAGTAAAATGAAAATGCAGAGGAACTATTCCCACTTAAAAAGACTGAGAGAAATTCCCTGAGAGAAACAGACCTCGCCAGTCTACCAGACCCAACGTTCAAAAAGGAAGTGATAAAAATGCTAAAGATCCTCAGAAAGACTATTGATAAAAAGGCAGATCACTGTAACAAGGAACTAGAAACCATAAGGAAACCAAAATTAGACAACTCAACTGCTGAGATAAAAACCAAGCTAAAGCCAATAAACAGCAGACCAAGTCTACATAACAGAACAAATAAGTCATCTGGAAGTTAACACAAGGCACCCAATCAGTAGACAGAAAGACAAATGAAAGAAAAAATGAAAGCAACATGTGAGACCTACGAGATAATGTAAAGTATGCCAACCTCCACATGAAAGGGATCCCAGAAGAAGAAAGAAAAAAGGGGATCAAAATGTAGTTGAAGAACTTGTGGCTGAAAACTTCTCAAACCTACAGAAGGAAACAGATATCTAGGTACAGGAATCACAGAGGGTCCCAAATGAGATGAACCCAAAC
>NW_011494941.1:4565123-4565626 GCF_000754665.1 Bison bison bison
TAGCGACCCCATGGACTGTAGCCTACCAGGCTCCTCCGTCCATGGATTTTCCAGGCAAGAGTACTGGAGTGGGGTGCCATTGCCTTCTCCAAAATACACTGATTACTAGAAGTAAAATAGACTCATACCTATCCTTTTCAAACTCTTCCAAAAGGCTAAAGAGAGGGGAACACTCCCCAAATCATTTTATGAAGCCAACATCATCCTGATATCAAAATCAAAGGCACTACAAAAAAAGACAATTACAGCTCAATATCTCTGATACATGTATCAACAGATGCAAAAATCCCCACCAAAATGTTAGCAAATCAATCCAACAACATATAAAAAGGATCATACATCATGATCAATTTGGATTCATTCCAAGGATGGTTCAACATACACACATCAATCAAAGTGATACACCATATGCCATAAAAAAAAGACAAAAACAACATGAGCATCTCAATAAAGTTAGAAAAAGCATTTGATAAAATTTAATACCATTCATGATAAAAACTCAC
>NW_011494941.1:4565726-4567579 GCF_000754665.1 Bison bison bison
GAAGTTAGAACACTCCTTCACACCATACACAACAATAAAATATAAAAATGGCTTAAATACTTAAACAATAACACCATAAAAGTCCTAGAAAAGAACACAGGCAAAACATTCTCAGACATAAATGGCAGTGTTTTCTTAGATCAGTCTCCCAAGGTAAAAGAAGTAAAAACAAACATAAATAAATAGGACCTAGTGAGGTTTATAGATTTTCTCATAGCAAAGACATAAACAAAAAGACAGCCATAAACAAATAAACTATAAACAAAAGACAACCTACAGACTGGGAAAAATATTTGCAAATAATGAGGCCAACAAGGGCTTAGTTCCCAAAATATACAAACATCTCATACAACTTAATGTAAAAAAACTCAATAAATAGACGTGTTTCCAAAGAAGACATACAGATGGCCAACAGGCATGTGAAAAGATGGTCAACATGGCTAATTATTAGAGAAATGCAAATCAAAACTACAACTACTCACACCAGTCAGAATAGCCATCATGAAAAAGTCTACAAATAATAAATGCTGGAGAAGGTGTGGAGAAGGTACTCCTTCTATCCGTTGGTGTGGATGTAAAGTGGTGCAGCCACTATGGAGAACAGTATGAAGGTTCCTTAAAAAACTAAAAATAGAGTTACCATATGATCCTGAAATCCCACTCCTGGACATATACCTGGAGAAAACTATAATTCAAAAAGATACTTGCACTGCTATGTTCATAGCAGCACTGTTCACAGTAGCCAAGACATGGAAACAGCATAAGAGCTCATCAATAGATGAATGGATAAAGGAGATGTGGAATATATACAATGGAATATTACCCAGCAATGAAAAAAGAATGAAATATTGCACCAACATGGATGGACCTAGAGATTATCATACTAAGTCAGAGAAAGAGAGATATATGTTATCACTTACATGTGGAATCTAAAAAAAAAAATCCACTTATTTACCAAACAGAAATAGACTCATAGACATAGAAAACAAACTTGTGGTTACCAAAGGGGGATGGATAAATTAAGAGTATGGGATTAACAGATACCCAGCACTATATATAAAATAGACTAACATCAAGGATTTACCTGTATAGCACAGGGAACTATATTCAGTATCTTATAACAGAAAGGAATCTGAAGCTGTATGCCTGAAACTAGCACAATATTGTAAATCTACTATATATAATAAATACTTTTTATAGAAGTCTTCCTGATGAGCAATGGCTTTGGAGGCAGTTCAGCAAAGAGCACCTACATGGGGTTGAGGACTTTTCTCTGGTTGTGAATGGGAGTCAACATTTGTCTCAAGAACCCCAAGCAAAGGAAGATGAGTAATTCTGCCACATTTTCTGGCAGACAAAGTTGGCAGTTGAGGCAGGGAGGCCCACAGACAAGCCAATCAGACATGGACAGAAATCAGAAGGTTCGAGAGTGCTCAGGTACTGGTTTAGAGTGCAGCACACTGAATACAGCAAAGAAGAGGCAGCATTAGGGAGGCCAGTGTCAACGGGCAACAAGACCCAGAGAAGGGCCTAAGAGAAGGGTACAGTGAGGCCACTGACTCAGTACCCAGCCCATGGAAAGACAGGGCTTTAGAGTACATTCTACGATTACAAAAGCAGACCTTCATGAAAGCATTAATTTGTTCTTCCTTTCAGTCACTCCACAAACATTTACTGAAAATCCACTGTATCACAGGCACAGCAGGGCACAGTGATGGAAAGCTGACTATAATCTCTGTTGTCCAGGAGCAGACTTCTATACAGAGGCAGACATACAGAGAGATCCTGACTTTTATCACTACAATGACAGAGATGAAATGGGCCCTGGGCACTACAGGGGCTGTAGAGAACAG
>NW_011494941.1:4567679-4569422 GCF_000754665.1 Bison bison bison
GAGTCGGACACGACTGAGCGACTGAACTGAACTGAACTGAGCTCACATGACATCAAGTCTAAAACAATAGCTAGAGTTACAGTTGAACATACTTGAAAACCAGGGTAACCACAAATCAGAAGCATACAGTGGTCTCACAAAAACTAAAAAGAAAAGAACTCAAGCACAATGCTAAAGAAAACCATCAAACTACAAAAGGAAAAACAAAAAAGGGAAGACATACAAAATCAACTGGAAAACAAGGTTTAAAATGGCAATAAATACATACTATCAATAATTACTTTAAATGTCAATAGACTAAATGCTCTGATAAAAAGACACAGAATGACATACTGGATAATAAAACAAGAACCTACAATATGCTGCCTACAAGAGACCCACTTTAGGGTGAAAGAAATACATAGATTGAAAGTGAGGGGATGGCAAAAGATACCTCATGCAAATAGAAATGTCAAGAAAGTAAGGGTAGTGATATTCATATCAGACAAAACAGACTTTAAAACAAAGGCCATGAATAAAGACAAAAAAGGACACTATATTAATGATACAGGGATCAACAGAAGAAAATATTGTCCTCATTAACATATATCCACACAATACTAAACCTCCTAAATACATAAAACAAATACTAACAAACATAAAAGGAGCAACTGATGGGGATACATTAATAGATTTTTATCAATGGACAGACCTTCCAGACAGAACATAGGTAAAGCAATAGACACATCTAAATGACACTTTAGAATAGTTAGATGGATTAATATCTTCAGGACACTACATCCAAGGAAACCAGAATACACACTCTTTTCAAGCACACATGGAACATTCTCTAGGACAGACCACACACTAGGATATAAAATAAAGTCTGAACAAATATAAAAGGATAGAAATTATCTCAAGCATCTTCTCTTACCAGAATGGCATGAAACTAGAAATCCGTCACAGAAAGAAAAATGAGGAAAAAATGATCACATGGATACTAAACAACATGCTACTAAAAACCAATTGGCCAACAATGAAATTAAAGAGGAAATTTAAAAATACCTCAAGATGAAGGACAATAAAAACACAACCATCCAAAATCTTTGGGATCCAGAAAAAGCCGTCCTGACCTGAGAGAAGTTCATAGCAATACAGGCCTTCCTCAAGAAATAAGAAAAATCTCCAATAAACAACCTGACCTTCCACCTAAAAGAATTACAAAAAGAACATTTAAAAGTCAGCAGAAGGAAGGAAATAATAAAGATCAGAGAGGAAATAAAATATAGATTAAAAATAAAAAATCAATAAAACCAAGAGCTGTTTTTTTTGAAAGAGTAAGCAAAATCAATGAATGGCTAACCAGGCTCACCTGAGAGAGAGGACCCAATTACACAAAATAAGAAATGAAAGAAAAATAATTACCAATATTGCAGACATATTAAAAAATAAGAAAAATACTATGAACAGTAATATGCCAACAAAATGGACAACGTAGAAGAAACTGACAAATTTCTAGAAACATACAGCCTGCCAAAACTCAATCAACAAGCAACAGATAATTTAAATACACTGATTGCTGCTGCTGCTGCTAAGTCGCTTCAGTCGTGTCCGACTCTGTGCGACCCCATAGATGGCAGCCCACAAGGCTCCCCCATCCCTGGGATTCTCCAGGCAGGAACACTGGAGTGGGTTGCCATTTCCTTCTCCAATGCATGAAAGTGAAAAGTGAAAGTGAAGTCGCTCAGTTGTGTCCAACTCGTA
>NW_011494941.1:4569522-4570383 GCF_000754665.1 Bison bison bison
GTATAACAACGTAATGCTGAATAACATCCATTTACACAAACCAGAGCTAGTACAATACTCAGTGGCAAAAGGCTGAAAGCCTTCCCACTGAATTCTGCAACACCAACATGGAAGCCAGCTCTCATCACTTCTATTCACCATAGTATTGGAAGTCCGAGCCACAGCAATTAGATGAGAAAATGAAATAAAAGGTATCCAAACTGAAAGGGAAGAGATAAAATTGTCATTGTACACAGATGATATGATACTCTATATAGAAAACCCTAAAGACTCCATATAAAAACTATTAGAATAAATGAATTCAGCAAGGTAGCAGGGTACAAGATCAATATACAGAAATCTGTTGCACTTCTTTACACTAGCAATGAAATATAAGAGAAAGTAAAACATTTATTGTGTATTTAAAATTGTGTAAAAAAAATTAAATATCTAGGGAAAAAACCTAACCACTGAGGTAAAAGACTTATATGTAAGAACTATAAAACACTGATACAGGAAACTAAAGGTGATACCAAGACATGGAAAGGTCTCCCATGTACTTGTTCTGGAAGAATTCATATTGTTAAAAACAGTCATACTACCCAAAGCTATCTACAGATTTTATGTGATCTTTATCAAATTATCCATGACATTTTTCACAGGCTAGAACATATAATCCTAAAATTTATATGGAACTACAAAAGACCAAGAATTGCCTTAAGAACAAAGCTGGAGGCATAACCCTCCCAGACTTCAGACAATATTACAAAGCTACAGCAATAAAACAGCTGTGACAGTAGTCACAAAAACAGATCAAAAGAACAGAAGAGAAAAAACAGATAGATCAGAAGAACGGAATAGACAGCCCAGGAATAAACCCAC
>NW_011494941.1:4571678-4572747 GCF_000754665.1 Bison bison bison
TGGGAGAGAAGATGTTAAGCATTTACAGAAATGACATAAAAATATTACCCTTTGTCTTCATCTGCATAATTTTTAATAATGTCTAAATTCCAAAGTAAGAGTATAGGAAAAAGCTTAGACTAATGAATAGCAATGAGGGTACTTCATTTTCCCAATAGACATTAATAAGAGGTCATACTTATATAAAGCAGAAAATTTACCCATCTCAATGATACTATTTAGTATATCTAAGTAATTTGGGAAAACTTTAACTGTTTCATTTGTTTGATTGAGTTTGGATCACCATGGTCATTGGAAGATTTTCCATTCAAGTTGAATCCCTCAGACCTGGAGCTGACTCACAATAGAACACAGTTCTGTATATTATGCTTACAAAGGCCGTACACTGCTAAAAGAGAAAAGGCTGTTGGTGTAGGGATAGGAAATTTGTAGCCAAATTGCTAGACATACATCATCACAAATGGCAACTCTTCTTTCATTTACAAGACTTTAGTTAAATCATTTTTTCCTTTAAAAAAGCATTCATACTGAGATTCTGGTATATAATCATCCACAGTTCTACAAACTGTTATACTGTACCTTGGTCACTAAAGACATGGACTGTGAAGCCAGCTGCCTGGAATTGAAGACCAGCTCTGCTATTTACGAGCTGTGTGACCCTGAACAAGATAATCATTTCAGTGTCTCAGGGAGAATAAGAGCTAGTACCTCATAAGTCTGAAATAAGGATTGAATGTATTAATACATGTAAACAGTACCTGAAGCATAATAAGCACGTAATATGTATTAGACATCATCATTATTACAATTAGGCAGTCAAGTCCCTGAGGTTATCAGTGACACAGTGATAAGACATGGGTCTAACTAGGTTTAAATCCCAGCTCTGTAAGCCAAAAATTCAAGGGGTATCTCCTAACTAAAGTCCACGTGGAAATTCTCCTTTAGCAAGGATGGCAAAGGAGGTGATCTCAGGTCCAGACGGTTTCCCAGGGGAATTCAACTAAACCTTCAAAGTCCAGATAATACCAATGCTCTATAAGTTGTTTCAGCACATTGAAAATGAAGAACT
>NW_011494941.1:4572847-4574060 GCF_000754665.1 Bison bison bison
GAAGATCCCCTGGAGAAGGAAATGGCACCTCACTCCAGTATTCTTGCCTGGGAAATCCCATGGACAGAGGAGCTTGGCAGGCTACAGTCCATGGGGTAGCAAAGAGTCGGACACGACTGAGCAACTAAACAACAATATGGGGGAAAGAATACTGTCTTATGAGTAGCCAAATATTCTATATTATCAGTGTCCAAAGAATTAGAATGTGATAAAATGTAATTATAACAAATACTGTCAAATCCCAGCAGTCTTGCTCTGATGGGCAAGGTGTGTTTACATCTTCTAGAGCTTACAGGTCAAGGAGTGGTCACGAGCAGGGCCCTGGGGCCAAGTGTGTGCCAGTGACAGCTCAGCAATGACTTAGCCTCCCTGATCCATGTAGGTGTCTGCACAAGAGGGACACTATCAGTGCCTGCTTCGTGCAATAGTCAAGATAATGCACCTACAAGCTTTTGCAAAGCATCTCTGATGCATGCCCATTGCCCAACAAGCACTGGGCATTACAATTATTATTGTAGATGTGCTGAGTGATGGCAGTTTTAAACAACAGAAGGCAATTTAGGACACCTGCTGCACAAATTTGTACCCTGTCATATTGGGTGGGGGTCATGAGACTTGAGGCCCTGGGTGTGAGTGTGGGCTGGGTTTTGGCAGGTAGTGCAGACTTTGTTGTGGCCAGTTTGTTGGGCAGGGTATGTTGGGTAGGCTCACTGAGATACCCAGAAAGCTAAACTGTGCTCCTGGTGTCCCTGTGATTCTTATTATACAGTTAGGATCACTTCACCCCACACATGGAAATTTCTTGTTTTTTTTTTCCCCAAAGTAGCTTTATTCCTAAATCAGACAGTTGTCATCACTGGGATCCCTTTGCTTCCTCTAGGAACCCAGAATTTGAAAACCATCTGGGTGTTGTGGGTGACAGGGCTTAGATGGGTGTAATGGTGTGCCAGCCACAGTCTCTTTAAAAAAAAATGTAAGTAAGTAAGCATTAGTTGCTCAGTCCTGCCTGACTCTTTGACCCCATGGACTGCAGCCCACCAGGCTCCTCTGTCCTTGGGATTTTCCAGGCAAGGATACTGGAGTGGGTTGCTATTTCCTTCTCCAGGGGATCTTCTCAACCCAGGGATTGAACCTGGGTCTCCTGCACTGCAGACAGATTCTTTACCAACTGAGCTACAAGGGAAGCCCAAAAAATGTAATAAAGAAATAAATA
>NW_011494941.1:4574160-4575711 GCF_000754665.1 Bison bison bison
AGGCATCCAATTTCATATTACTATGAAGTACAAGTTTAGTTCAGAACCATTCTGAAAATCTTATTTGGTATACCAATGAGCTAGATTAGCAAAAACTCACTTTTTTCCAGCCTTTTGCTCATCCTCCCAAGGGAGAAAGAGAAATTGAAAATGCCAAGTGTGTTTCTATATTATTGATTTTTCTGCCCCCAGAACACCGGAGCCGGAGCGATCGTCGGGAGCAGAGAGCTGCTGCACCCATCTCAGTAGCAGCTCCTCCACTGCCCGCCTACCCCCCGGCTCACAGCCAGAGGAGGCGCGAAGCCAAGGACCGGCACTTCTTAACGGTGAGCTTGGTGGCCAAGTGGCCACCCTGTGCCTGCTTAGTGGGAAGTCTGAGTGGGTCTTGGGAGTCAGTGTCCCTTCTCCTACCAAAGGAGACTGGGCTGCCTGAAAGAGCTAGTTATGGGCATTTGACAACTGAATTTTTCCCCTTTTGTTTTTGAAAGGAATGCCTCTTTCTTTGGAATAGAGTGGGGATACAGATTTTTTTTTTCAGTTAATTGGCTGCACAATGCTGTAGAGCAGTAACAGTTAAGGACTCTAAAGTAAGAGAAATTAGGAGTATGGGATTAAGACACATACAGTGCTATATATAAAAAAGATAAACAGGATTTATTGCATAGTTTTGTTGTATACCTGAAACTAACATGATATTCTAAAGTACAATTTAATAAAAATAAAATCAGGGGGGAAAGTCCTTCAAATCCTAATTCTTCTGCAATTCTAAATCTGAAAGATTTAGGGCTGGTTATTTACCTTCTTTGTCCTAAGCTCCCTCATCTGTAATATGGGGATATTAATAGTAGCTAGCTTATAGAGTTTGAGGGTTAAATGAGATAAGGCATACAAAGATCTTAGCACAATGCCAGGCATAGAGCAAGACCTCAGTAAATGTTAATTGCTGCAAGCACTACTATTGTTACTAGCCAGGTGATAGCGTGGCTGTCTTGGTAGGGTGAACTGAGAAAGAACTTACGTGATGTGAAAAATTAGTGTTTAAAGATGAATCATGTCATAATTTCATGCTTCCCCCATTCTACAAAGAAGGGTGTTCTGAGTAACCAGCTACTAGAGTGATATCACCACCACTGGTGATGTCAGCCTTGCCTGGGTGGGTGTGGCTGTAACTCGGCTCAAGCCCCCAAGTATGGATCAGACATGATGAAGCTGAGACCAGCTCAGAATACCTGAAACACCATTACCCCAGGTGTGTCTTCTGAGGCCTAAGCAGGAACAGGTGAGCACTTTCTGCCATCACTGAGGTGAGGGACTGCTATTTCTGTGACCAAATCAGCCCACGTAGCCTGCCTGAGTGGGTGGACTCCTGCGCCCTTGTCACGCCAGTGTCATGCCTAAGTCTAAAGAAGTTATAATAGTGTAGGGAGAGGTTGAGGTTTTTATTTGAAATTAAGGTTGTATGTATGATTATAAACCCTGTACCCTTCTGGGTTTTATAACATGCAAATTAGAATCAAAATATTTGGGTCACATGATGCCAGACACCCAGAT
>NW_011494941.1:4575811-4576183 GCF_000754665.1 Bison bison bison
CAGATAAAACAATGAGTAATATTTAACAGTAGACAGACATTTTTCCTACCTGTGACTAGATAGTAGGCTTCACGTCCTTCAGGCTCATCAAATGTCTGCTAAGTGCCACACTGCTGCAATGCGGCTCAGGGACCAGAAAGGAAGGTAAGAGCCTCTGAGGGCTTTCCAGGTCTTTATATAGAACAGTTACACATGCTAGTGATTTGTCATAAAAGCCCCTACTTGACAAAAGTTCCTATTAAGCTCAAATCTGCTTGCTGAAGCATTTGCTTTTAATGAGGCATTTTCTGCATAAAAATGCTAAAAATATTTTTCCCATTCATTATAACATGTTTTGTGGCTCATTAAGTTGGTTTTTTTGGCGGGGGGGGG
>NW_011494941.1:4576677-4577754 GCF_000754665.1 Bison bison bison
CAATAAACTGTTAAGGAATACACAAAATAACTACATAAAAATATGATATTAAAAATAGTAATTGTGGGAATTCCCTGGCAATCCAGTGGTTAGAACTCTATGCTTCCTATGCATGGGGCACAGGTTCAATCTCTGGTTGCAGAATTTAGATTCCATAAGCCTTGCAACAAAAGTAAAGCAATCATGAGGGGAGGAGAATACAAATGCAGGATTTTTGAAATTTATTCAGGGTGCCCAGTCTTGCCACTATTTTTCAACATAGTTTTGGAAGTCTTGGTCATGGCAATCAGAGAAGAAAAAGAAAAGGAATCCAGACTGGAAAAGAAGTAAAGCTGTCACTGTTTGCAGATGACATGATACTGAAAATCCTAAAAATGCCACCAGAAAACTACTAAAACTAATCAATGAATTTAGTAAACTCACAGGATACAGAATTAAAACACCAAAATCTCTTCTATTCCTATATACTAACAATGAAAAATCAGAAAGAGAAATTAAGGAAACAATCTCATTCACCATTGCAACAAAAAGAATAAAATACCTAGGAATAAACCTACCTAAGGACACAAAAGCCCTGTATCCAGAAAAACTATAAGACACTGATGAAAGAAATCAAAGATGATACAAACAGATGGAGAGATATACCATGTTCTAGGATTGAAAGAATCCATATTGTGAAATGACTATACTACCCAAAGCAACCTACAAAGTCAATGCAATCCCTTTCAAATCACCAATGGCATTTTTCACAGAACTATAACAAAATATTTTTACAATCTGTTTGGAAACACAAAAGATCCCAAAGAGCCAAAGGAATCTTGAGAAAGGAAAATGGAGCTGGAGGAATCAAGCTCCCTGACTTTAGATGGTACCACAAAGCTAGAGTCATCAAGACAGTATGGTGCTGGCAAAAAAACAGAAATATACATCAATGAAACAGGACAGAAAGCTCAGAGATAAACTCATGCTCCTATGGTCACCTTATCTTTGACAAAGGAGGCAAGAATACACAGTGGAGAAAAGAAAGCCTCTTCTATAAGTAGTGCTGGGAAAACTAGACAGCTACATGTAAAAGAA
>NW_011494941.1:4578047-4578827 GCF_000754665.1 Bison bison bison
AAAAAAAAAAAAAAGGAACCACAACAAGATGGGTAGGAGTGGATTTGTGATATAATTAAGTCCTCAAAGTGAGTGACCCACAAACTGGAGAATACTTACATTGCAGAGTTTTTCCCACAGGGGAGATCTGAGTCCCACATCAGGCTCCCTAGCCCAGAGGTCCTGCAATGCTCTGGGAAGACAAGCCCCCAGAGCATTTGGCTTTGAAGGCCAGCAGGGTTTAACCACTCTTAAAGGACGCACACACAAAAACCTCATGCACACCAAGATCCAGGGCAAAAGCAGTAATTTCATAGGAGCCAGGGCCAGAAGCATCTGCTGGTCTTGAAGAGCCTCCCTGAGAGGTGGGGGCAGCTGTGGCTCATCCTGGGGACATAGACACTGGCAGCAGCCATATTTAGGAACTTATTTTACCCCATGGAAGTCAGTGCTGACAGGTGCCATTAGCTCAGTAGCACCAAGCCGTGGCCTTACCCAGTGGCCTGTAGGCACCTGTTTTGGGGCATCTCAGGTCAAACAACTAACTGGATGGGGACACAGCCCCACCCATCAGCACATAGGCTGCCTAAAGACTTCGTGAGCTCATGTGTGCTTAGTCACTCAGTCATGTCTGACTCTGTGACCCTATGGACTGTAACCCGCCTGGCTCCTCTGTCCATGGGGATTCTCCAGGCAAGAATGCTGGAGTGGGTTGCCATTCCCTTCTCCAGGGGATCTTCACGACCTAGGGATTGAACCCAGGTCTCCTACATTGCAAGCGGATTCTTTACTGTCTGAGCT
>NW_011494941.1:4578927-4580212 GCF_000754665.1 Bison bison bison
AATGAAGAACTTCACCATTTCTTTTATGAACTTTTGCTGAAGGTTTGATACTTAAACCTGATACAGATGGGAGGGAAGGTGGGAAGGAGGGAGAGTAAAAGCCAGGAAGGACAGACCAATATCAATTCATGATTATTGATGCAAAACTACTAAATTAGGACTTCCCTAGTGATACAGTGGATAAGAATCTGCCTGACAATGCAGGGGACACAGGTTCGATCCCTAGTCTGGGTAGATTCCACATGCCATGGAGCAGCCAAGCCTATGTGCCACAATTAATAAGTTCGCGTGCCACAGCTACTGAAGCCTGCGTGCCCTAGGGCCCATGCTCTGCAACAGGAGAAGCCACCCCAGTGATAAGCCTGTGCACCTCAAGAAAGAGTAGCCCCTGCTTGCCACAACTAGAGAAAGCCCACATGCAGCAATGAAGACCCAGTGCAAAGCTAAAATAAATAAAATACATTTAAAAAGTAAATTAACTTTGAGCAAACAGAATACACTATCATATTAAGAAATTAATATACCATGACTGAATGGGATTTATTCCAGGAATGGAAGGTTGGTTCAGTATTAGGAAATCTATTAGTATCATATACTGTGTTAATAGATCTAAGGAGGAAAAATCCATATGATTACTTCCATAGATGATGGAAAGGCCTTTGATAAAATACAAGACCTATTCATTATGAAAACTTGAGAAAATAGGAAGTGAGTGGTACTTCATTAACAGGATAAAATATCTCTGCCTTAGTCCTAAAGCCAATATCTTACTTAATAGGGAAACATCAGAGGCATTTCTACTAAAATCAGGAACAAAGGAAGGATACTCACTATCTGGTACTAACTGGCATTATATTAGAGGGATTAATCCATGCAGTTAGACAAAATAGATCAATTACAGGTATAAGAATTGGTAAAGAAGAAGTAAACCTAGGTCTAGTTGCAGGTGATGTGGTGCTGCACCAGGAAGATTGGAGAGAATCAATGATAAAACTAATTTAAACAATAAAAGAATTCAGTACAGTAGCAGGACATAAACACAAAAATCAATACCCTTCATTTATACAAATGAGAGACAATTAGATGACCTAGTGCTATAGAAAATTCCATTTACAGCAATAACAAAGATTACTTAGAAATTAATTTTTCACAAATGTGTAAAACCTATATTGGAAAAGCTTGAAAGCATTCCTAAAAGACACAAAATTAGCCTTTCTCAAATGGAAGGACATCCCTTGTTCTTGTACAGAATGATTCAGCACTATAAACAAGTCAGTTCTAAGTT
>NW_011494941.1:4580312-4581584 GCF_000754665.1 Bison bison bison
CCTGAGTCTTCTGTACCCTGACTCCACCTACCAGTGAGCTGGTACTAGCCCCAGGGCCCCCTGGAGTTCTGTAGTCAGACATTCATAAACAAGTCCCAGCAGCCAGTAGCATCCATACAAGGCAGGGCCTGACAACCAGTTGGACTAGGGGCCTACCAGACCACCCACATCATCAGCCCACCACAAAAGAAGGACCCACACAGCCATCTTAGAGGGAATCCCTAGAGCATATAGCTTGGGTGACAAGAGGGGAATGTGCTTCAGGGACACATGGGACTTGTCCTACAGAGGGCCATTCCTCCAAGGTTGAGAAACATAACTAACCTGCTACATATGTAAAAATACCAACAGCAACTTAGATAAAAATGAGGTAGCAGAGGAACATGTTCCAGATGAAGGAATAAGATAAAACCCCAGAAGAACTAAGTGAAGAGGAGACAGACATTCTACCTTAGAAGGAGGTCAGAGTAATGATCGTAAAGATGATGAAAGAAATTGGGAGAAGAATGGATGCACAAAACAAGTTAGAAGTTTTTAACAAAGAGTTAGAAAATATAAAGACTGATGAAACAGAGATGAAGAACAGTAACTGAAATGAAAAAAATATACTTTAGGAGGAATCCATAGTAGACTAAATGATATCAAGGACTGGATCGATGAGCTGGAAGACAGTGGTAGAAATCATTACCAGTGAACAGAAAAAAAAAAAAATGAAAAGAGGACAGTTTAAGAGACCTCTGGGACAACATCAAGCATACTAAAAATCCCATTATACAGGTCCTAGAAGGAGAAGAAAGAGAGAAACAGGCTGAGAACATATCCGAAAATCTAAGGCTGAAAACTTGCCTAACCTGGGAAAGAAAACAGTCACCTAAGTCTAGGAAGCACAGAGTCCCATAGAGAAGAACCCAAAAAGGAACACACCAAGACACACTATAATTAAAATGACAAAAATTAAGGATAAAGAGAGAATATGAGAAACATCAAAGGAAAAGCAACAAGTAACATTCAAGGGAACTCCCATAAGGCTATCAGCTGATTTTTCATTATAAAATCTGCGGGCCAGAACAGAATGGCACAGTATATTTAAAGTGATGAAACAGAAAAGCCTACAACCAAGACAACTCTACCCAGCAAGGCTCTCCTTCAGATTTCACAGAGAAATCAAATGCTTTACAGGCAAGCAAAAAGAGTTCAGCACCACCAAACCAGATTTACAACAAATGTTAAAGGAACTTCTCTAGGCAAAAAGAGAAAAGGCCCCAAGTAGAA
>NW_011494941.1:4583526-4583981 GCF_000754665.1 Bison bison bison
GAACAAACCTGGGCCATTTGTAGAGATGTGGATGAACCCAGAGTCTGTGATACCGAGTGAGTAAGTCAAAAAGAGTAAAACAAAAATTGTATGTTAACGCATATATATGGACTCTAGAAAAATGGTACTGATGAACTATCTGCAGGACAGGAATACAGACAGAGAGAATGGATTTGTGGACATAAGATGAATTGAGAGGGCAGCATATACACCACCATGTGTAAAATAGATGAGTAGTGGGAAGCTGCTGTGTACCACAGGGAGCTCAGTTTGATGCTCTGTGATGACCTAGAGGGTGGAAGGGAGGCTCAAGAGGGAGGAGATATATGTATACATATAGCTCGTTCACACTGTTGTACAGCAGAAACTAACACAACACTGTAAAGCAGTTATACTTCAATTGAAATAAATAAATAAAATAGACACCACAGAAATAAAAAGGATAAGAGACTACT
>NW_011494941.1:4584081-4584356 GCF_000754665.1 Bison bison bison
TTGTTGGTAGGAATATAAATTGATACAACTACTCTGGAGAGCAGTATGGAGGCGCCTTAAAAAACTAAAAACAAAACTACCATATGACCCAGAATTCCCACTACTGGGCATATACCCTGAGAAAACCATAATTCGAAAAGACACATGTTCCCCAATGTTCACTGCAACACTATTTGCAATAGCCAGGACATAGAAGCAACCTAAGTGTTCACTGACAGATAAATGGATGGGGATATGGTCCATATATACAATGGAATATTACCCCTAAAAAGGAA
>NW_011494941.1:4584456-4584839 GCF_000754665.1 Bison bison bison
ACATTTTTCCAAAAGGAAATGCAGATGGCCAACAGGCACATGAAAAGATGTTCAACATCACTAATTATTAGAGAAATGAAAATGAAAACTACAATGAGGATCACCTCACACACATCTGAATGCCATAATCAAAAATATTATTTATTATAAATAATAAATGCAAGGCAGGGTCTGGAGAAAAAGGAACCTTTGAATACTTGGTGGGAATGTAAATTGGTGCAGCCACTGTGGAAAAGGGTATGGTGGTTTCTCTAAAAACTAAAAGTAGAACTACCATGCTGCTGCTGCTACTGCTAAGTCACTTCAGTTGTGTCCGACTCTGTGTGACCGCATAGACGGCAGCCCACCAGGCCCTGCCATCCCTGGGATTCTCCAGGCAAGAA
>NW_011494941.1:4584939-4586174 GCF_000754665.1 Bison bison bison
TGTAGCTCAGTCAGTAAAGAATCTGCCTACAATACAGGAGACCCAGGTTTGATTCCTGGGTTGGGAAGATCCCCTGGAGAAGGAAATGGCAACCCACTCCAGTATTCTTGCCTGGAAAATCCCATGGACAGAGGAGCCTGGTGGGCTACAGTCCATAGGGTTGCAGGAGTCGGACACAACTTAACGACTAAACCACCAAAAGACTACTACAGACAACTATATGGCAATAAAATGGACAAACTAGAAGACACATGGACAAACCCTTAGAAAGGTACACTCTCCAAGACTGAACCAGGAAGGAATAGAAAATATGAACAGACCAATTTCCAATAATGAAATTGAACCAGTAATTTTATTTTTTATTTATTTTTTAAATTTTATTTTATTTTTAAACTTTACATAATTGTATTAGTTTTGCAAAAACTCACCCCACCCCATAAAAAAGTCCAGGGCTAGATGACTTCACAGGTGAATTCACCAAACATTTAGAGAAAAGTTAAGACCTATCCTTCTCAAAATATTCCAAAAAATTGCAGAAGAAGGAACACTTCTCAACTCATTCTATGAGGCCAGTGTCACCATGATACCAAAACCAGACAGAGTTATCACAAAAAAGAAAATTACAGACCAACATCACTGACGAACATAGATGCAAAAATCCTCAACAAAATGTTAACAACACAAATCCAACAATACATTAAAAGGCTCATACACCCTGATCAAGTGAGATTTATCCCAGGGATGGAAGGATTTTTCAATATCCACAAATCAATCAATGTGACACACTACATTAACAAATATAAGCATAAAAACCATATGAGTACCCCAACAGATGCAGAAAAATCTTCTGATAAAGCTCAACATCCATTTATGATTTAAAAAAAAATCCAGAAAGTGGGCATATTGGTAACATAACTCCACTAAATAAAGGTCATACATGATAAACCCACAACTAACATCATGCCCAATGGTGAAAAGCTGAAAGCATTTCCTCTAAGTTAAGGAACAAGGCAAGGATGGCCACTCTTGCCACTTTTATTCAACATACTTTTGAAGTCCTACCCACAGCAATCAGATGAGAAAAAGGAACAAAAGGAATCCAAATTGGAAAGGAAGAAGTAAAATGCACTTTTTGCAGATGACGTGATACTATACATAGTAAATCCTAAAGATGCCACTGGAAAGGTACTAGAGCTCAATGAATTTGGTATAAAATTAAAATACAGAAATATGTT
>NW_011494941.1:4586274-4587080 GCF_000754665.1 Bison bison bison
TACCAACTGAGCTATCAAAATACCAGTGGCATTTTTTTCAAAAAATGAGAACAAATAATTTTTAAATTTGTATGGAAACACAGAAGACCCTGAATAGTTGAAATAGTCTTGAGAAAGAAAAACAGAGCTGGAGGAATCATGCTCCCAGTCTTCAGCCTATACTACAAGGCTATAGTCATCAAAAAAAAAATATGGTACTGGCACCAAGTACTGGCACATAGATCAACAAAACAGAATAGAGAGCCCAGAAATAAACTCACACACTTAAAATCAGTGAATCTACAACAAAGGAGGCAAGAATATACAATGGAGAAAAGGTAGTCTCTTTATAAGTGGTGCTGAGAAACCTAGACAGCTACATGTAAAAGAATTCTCTAACACCATATACAAAATAGACTCAAAATGGATTCAAGACCTAAATGTAAGGCCATATACTATAAAACTCCTAGAGGAAAACATAGACAGAACATTCTTTTTGACATAAATCATAGCAATATATTTTTTGATCCACCTCCTGAAGCAAAGGAAACATAAGCAAAAATAAACAAATGGGACCTAATTAAACTTAAAAGCTTTTACACAGCAAAGGAAACCATCAACAAAATGAAAAGATAACCTACTGAATGAGAGAAGATATTTGCAAATGATATGACCAATGAAGGGATCATATCTAAGAAATGTAAATGGCTCATACAGTATGGCAGAAACCAACACAGTATTGTAAAGCAATTATCCTCCAGTTAAAAATAAACAGCTCATACAATTCAACATCAAAAAACCAAACAACCAGATTAACAAATGGGCAG
>NW_011494941.1:4588416-4589884 GCF_000754665.1 Bison bison bison
GAGTTGCAAAAAGTCAGACATGACTGAGCAACTTCACTCACTCACTCATGCTAAATTAAATAAATCAGACAGAGAAAGACAAATACTGTATGATAATCACCTACATGTAGAAACTAAAAGCAACAAACTAGCAAATAAAACAAGAAGCAGAATCAGAGATAGAGAGATCAAACCAGTGGTTACCATAAGGAGAGGGAAGAGGGGAGGGGTAACATAGGTTATTATGAGGTTATATGAAATTGTGTGTGAAACTTCTGAAAATTGCAAAGCACTATAGAATTTAAAGACTCATTCAATTAAAAATAGTCTATTAAAAAAAAGAATAGCCAGTAAAACCCTGACAAAAAGACACCTATAAGGGGGGACTAGCCCTAACAGATATTAAAGTATCTTTAAAGCCTAAATACACTGAATTACAGCACTGTGATACTGGCACAAATATACCAGTAGAACAGAATACAAATTCCAGATATGGACCCAAGTATATATGAAAATATCTGATAGAGGTAGTATCGCTAAACATTGAGGCAAAAAGATAGAGAGTTGTTTTTTTTTTTTTTTTTTAATTTGATGCTGGAACAACTGTGTAGCCACTTGTTGAAGAAAAAAATTTTTATCAGAATTTCACAATCTCGACACTACTGACATTTTGAGTCAGATCATTTTTTGCTATGGAAGCTAGCCTATGCACTGTATGATGTTTAGAAGCATCCTTGGCCTCTATACACTAGATGTCAGGAGCACACCTTCCCCTAGTTTTGACAACTTGAAATGTCTCCAGACACTGTTACATCTCCCCTGGTTGAGAACCATTTAATTAGAGTTATACTTCACACCTTATGCAAGATTGAACTCCAAAGGGATCAGAGACCTAAACATAAAAAATGCAACCATACAAGTACTATTACAGAGTAGGGGTGAATTATTCTTTGCCCTTGGTCTAGGAAATGGCTCTGTAACTCTGACAACAGAGGCAATAAAAGAGAATATTGATAAATTTGAACATTAACTTTTTTGCATGCTGAGACACCATAAACAAAGTCAAACGATAACCAAAAACTGGGAGAATATATGTGCGATGTATACCATAGGGAAAAAGGACTGATATCACTAATAGATAAATATCTCTTAAAAATGAGGGACAAAGAAAGGAGCAAAAATCTGGTAGAAATGTGGGGGGAAAGCCTTGAACAGACAATCCAGAAGAAAACATGAAAACGTTTGTTAAACTTAGGGAAAATTGTTCAAACTCATAATTAGAGAAATACAAACAATACAGATACCATTTATCACCTATTAGATTAGGAAAATGGAGAAGGCAATGGCACCCCACTCCAGTACTCTTGCCTGGAAAATCCCATGGATGGAGGAGCCTGGTAGGCTGCAGTCCATAGGGTCGCTAAGAGTCGGACACGAATGAGTGACTTCACTTTCACTTTTCACTTTCATGCATTGGAGAAGGAAATGG
>NW_011494941.1:4589984-4591330 GCF_000754665.1 Bison bison bison
GGGGGAAAGCCTTGAACAGACAATCCAGAAGAAAACATGAAAACGTTTGTTAAACTTAGGGAAAATTGTTCAAACTCATAATTAGAGAAATACAAACAATACAGATACCATTTATCACCTATTAGATTAGGAAAATGGAGAAGGCAATGGCACCCCACTCCAGTACTCTTGCCTGGAAAATCCCATGGATGGAGGAGCCTGGTAGGCTGCAGTCCATAGGGTCGCTAAGAGTCGGACACGAATGAGTGACTTCACTTTCACTTTTCACTTTCATGCATTGGAGAAGGAAATGGCAACCCACTCCATTGTTCTTGCTTAGAGAATCCCAGGGACGGGCGAGCTTGGTGGGCTGCTGTCTATGGGGTCACACAGAGTCGGACATGACTGAAGTGACTTAGCAGCAGTAGCAGCATCAGATTAGGAAAAATTAAACAATATGACAACATACTCTATTCCATTGGTGTAATTGGGGAGAAAACAGGTGCTCACAAATATTGCTGGTGGAAATGCAAACTTTTTGGACAGCCTATCTGGAAGGAAATTTGGCAGTCTCTAACACAACCACATATGCACTCACTTTCTGCCCTAGAAATCTTGCTAAACCTTCACCTCCAATAATACAAAAAGATTATTCATTGCAGTGTTGTTTACAGTTATGAGATACTGGAAACAACCAAGGTGCCTATAAACAGATGGATATATTTAAGAGGTATTTATACATTAATGATATTAGCCCTTTTTCTGTGGTTCTGTACATGTAGTGATGGAATACACTACAGGACATCCACATAATGAAGTACTATGCAGCTGTAAAAAAATATTTTATGAGCTAATAAGGAGTGCTTTCCAGGACATACACTTAAGGGACAAAGGCAAAGCCCAAAAGAGTGTCTACAGTATGCTACCCTTCATGTTACAAAGAAGGATATATAAGAAAATATGAAGGTATCCACTTATTTGTGTAAAAGAAATAGTCAATTCTGCTATAGCACCACATAGCCATCTTTATAAATCTTCACATTATGCAGAACTGCACAATAAAAATCAAAAGGTTTATGGAGAAAACAGAGCACAACACTCAAAACATTTCTGTCACACACACATATACAAAGATAGGAACCTAATAAAAGTAGCACAGGTTTACACGTGCGAAATGGTTAAGAAATGTATAATACAATAAATATGTTACTTTCCCTAGAAAAGGCCCTAAAGTGTGCTTGTGGCATGGGGGTCAGGAGAAGGGGGAGATGCAGGGGTGCCTGAAATCAGAAGGCAGGTGCAGTACCGGATGGTGATAGGCATGGCTGCTAAGACAAAGGGGAACCAAGGGCGCTCAGAGATGATTG
>NW_011494941.1:4591430-4592734 GCF_000754665.1 Bison bison bison
GATTGTTCTCTAAGATAGCACTCATGCTGGGACAAACTTGCTTTTTCAAAACAAGAGTTATGGCAAAACCGACTATACAGGAGAGAGAAACCAGAAACGAATGAGACGGGTTTACCAACAGGGTGTGGTAGGAATGGGGTAGAAAGCATGGGGGATGGGAAGGAGGTAGCATGTCTTTGAGTATATTTTGGGGAGCTCTAACTCTTAGAACCCAAGTAATCTTTCACACGAATGTATGCATGCTAAGTCGCTTCAGTCGTGTCTGACACTTTGCACTCTTATGGACCATAGCTTGCCAGGCTCCTCTGTCCATGGAGTTCTCCAGGCAAGAATACTGGAGTGGGTTGCCATGCCCTCCTCCAGGGGATCTTCCCAACCCAGGGATCGAACCCAAGTATCTTATGTCTCCTCCACTGGCGGGTGGGTTCTTTACCACTAGTGCCACCTGGGAAGCCCCAGTGTATCACATACCCAACCTGATAAATAAACAATTAACATCAGCCCGAATGTAAAGAGAAGCCAAAATGGAAAACAGGCAATAACAAATAAACCTAACTATATTACAAATGAATATCATAACCACACCGAAGGAGATGGGGAAGAAAATAGCTAACCTAAGTAACTTTGGAAAAACCTATGTTTATTTTGTTGTTTTGTCTTAATCATAAATATTTATTGATGGACTGATGAGTATAATTTTAAATAGAAGAATAAGGCATGGCCAAGGATTTAAACAGTATGCTATTAATGCTGAAAGAGGGCAAAGCCATAAACTTAGGAACTTTAAAAATTCAAGTCAAAGAGCCTCTGAGGTGCTGCATAGATGCTTATCAGACAGTTCTCCCCTTGTAAACAATTCCTGTGTTATATCACTTCATCAGAAAGCCAGAATGATACATCATACAGAATTCCTCATTGTTTGTACTTGAGCGATCTCAGCCAGCCACTCCTCTGTCCCCCATTCCTTTCCTTTCTCTTTGCAGTGGTGTTCTTTGGCCATTCCTTTCCTAAAGAATTGCTTCTTCCCAAGCAAGGAAGCACACAGTGAGTCAGAGAAAATCCACCAGTTGAGTTCAGTTCAGTCGCTCAGTCGTGTCTGACTCTTTGAGATCCCATGGACTGCAGCACGCCAGGCTTCCCTGTCCACCAACTCCCGGAGCTTGCTCAAACTCATGTCCATCGAGTTGGTGATGCCATCCATCCATCTCACCCTCTGTCATCCCCTTCTCCTCCCATCTTCAATCTTTCCCAGCATCAGGGTCTTTTCCAATGAGTCAATTCTTCGCATCAGTATTGGAGTTTGT
>NW_011494941.1:4592912-4594698 GCF_000754665.1 Bison bison bison
ATCTGCATATCTGAGGTTATTGATATTTCTCTCAGCAATCTTGATTCCAGCTTGTGCTTCTTCCAGCCCGGCATTTCACATGATGTACTCTGCGTAGAAGTTAAATAAGCAGGGTGACAATATACAGCCTTGACGTACTCCTTTCCTGATGTGGAACCAGTTCATTGTTTCATGTCCAGATCTAACTGTTGCTTCTTGACCTGCATACAGATTTCTCAGGAGGCAGGTAAGGTGATCTGGTATTCCCATCTCTTTCAGAATTTTCCACAGTTTGTGGTGATCCACACAGTCAAAGGCTTTGGCATAGTCAATAAAGCAGAAGTAGGTGTTTTTCTGGAACTTTCTTGCTTTTTTGATGATCTAAAAAATATTGGCAATTTGATCTCTGGTTCCTCTGCCTTATCTAAAACCAGCTTGAACATCTGGAAGTTCACAGTTCATGTACTGTTGAAGCCTGGCTTGGAGGATTTTGAGCGTTACTTTGCTAGCATGTGAGATGAGTACAATTGTGCTGTAGTTTGAACATTCTTTGTCATTAGCTTTCTTTGGGATTGGAATGAAAACTGACCTTTTCCAGTCCTGGGGCCACTGCTGAGTTTTCCAAATTTGCTGGCATATTGAGTGCAGCACTTTCACAGCATCATCTTTTAGGATTTGAAATAGCTCAACTGGAATTCCATCACATCCACTAGCTTTGTTCGTAGTGATGCTTCTTAAGGTCCACTTGACTTCACATTCCAGGATGTCTGGCTCTAGGTGAGTGATCACACCATCGTGGTTATCTGGGTCATGAAGACCTTTTTTGTATAGTTCTTCTGTGTATTCTTGCCACCTCTTCCTAATCTCTTGTGCTTCTGTTAGGTCCATACCATTTCTGTCCTTTATTGTGCCCATCTTTCATGCTCAAGAGAGCATGAAATGTTCCCTTGGTATCTCTAATTTTCTTGAAGAGATCTCTAGTCTTTCCCATTTTATTGTTTTCCTCTATTTCTTTGCACTGATAGCTGAGGAAGGCTTTCTTATCTCTCCTTGGTATTCTTTGGAACTCTGCATTCAAATGGGTATATCTTTCCTTTTCTCCTTTGCCTTTAGCTCCTCTTCTTTTCTCAGCTATTCGTAAGGCCTCCTCAGACAACTATTTTGCCTTTTTGTATTTCTTTTTCTTGGGGATGGTCTTGATCACTGCTTCCTGTACAATGTGATGAATCTCTGTCCATACTTCTTCAGGCAATTTGTCTATCATATCTAAACCCTTGAATCTATTTGTCACTTCCACCATATAATTGTAAGGGATTTGATTTAAGTCATACCTGAATGGTCTCATGGTTTTCCCTAGTTTCTTTAAGTCTGAATTTGGTGATAAGGAGAAAATCCACCACAGGCAGATATATGAACGAATAGATTTAGGTGTTAGGATGGCAATAGCCTTTTGGGGTGAGGTCTAAACTAAGCTGACTTTGGCAAAGAAGCTGCTCTGACTCCTGGCTCGCTGAAAGGTCTACAGTGCTACCTCGGCTTGTGCCACCACTGCAAGACTCCTTGATTCTAAGCAGTTACCAGTGGAGGCAGGAAGCCAGCATAACCGGACAGCTAATGTAACAATATGGTCAGTGCTCTGGACCTCTACTGGGAGCCGACTATGGCTTCTGACATAATTATTTGCCAAGTGCAAAAACCTTGAGGATACTAAGGACAATCTTGAAATCCCTTGGACAGGATGAATTAGGCCTCTCCATAACTCTTTCCACTGGAAACATGCAGTGAAAAACATTCCAGGGTGTGCAGT
>NW_011494941.1:4594798-4595998 GCF_000754665.1 Bison bison bison
GAAAAGAAGCCGCTGATGAGCCAGTCCCCAAGTGGCTTGATGACAAGTCCTGGAATCCACTGGAAATCTTCCCAGCTGAGGGTCCCATTCTCACTTTTGTCCAGGCTGGTGAACTGGCTGTAGAGGTAGATGATTTGATTGTGGGAGAAGCAGGTCTCTGTCTTGATCCTCCTCAAGCTCTTCCCTCCACAGTGACATGGAAGCCTGAGACCCCATTCGCACATGACAGCTCCTCAGGGAGCCCCCACACCTTTAGAAACAGTGTAGACTAAAGACAAAAGGAATTGTACACAAATATTATACTTGAGTTGGTAAATTTTTTCTTTACAAGAGAACGAGTTAGAAATTCTGAAACTGCTTTTTGTGTATACTAGGATTGAACAAACACTTTGTGGATGATTAGTCACCTTTGGAGAAAGGAGTTCCAAATAAGGAAAGAGGGACATCAAGAATCAATCCCTTGGTGTTAGGTTAGAATCTAAAGTACCACTATAAATTCATACATGTATTTTCACACACATACACACACACATATGCAGGTAGTTAGGCACAAAATATGTGCACATATGCATTTATGAGTATTCAAACGTACTTCCTAGCTCTGTCATCTGAGAGTGCCTTACAAGCAATGACACTCTGGTAACATTTAAGCATATCTAGTGCCTAGAACTTGCTTCTAAACACCACTCTGTAATAAAAAGAAACCAGGACTCCTTTCCAGGACTGGGCTGGGGAAAATAGAATACAAGCTTGGAATACCTTGAGAGGCCAGAAAGCAAGAAAGTACTAAAATAATAATAATGCCATGTGAAAAGGGCATAGGAACCAACTTGAAGGAGCTCCCAATGGCCAAATCTGGGACAGTAAAATAATGATAGTAATAGATTATAAGACACAGCATAAAAGAAATATCCAGGAGTCTATACTGACATAAGTAAACTGGGATAAGTAAATAAATACATTGGGGTGAGTAGCTATTCCTTACAGAAGAATTCTAACTAATAAATATAGAAATAGTGATGGAAGGTGTTTTAAATCACCGTTTAGCCAAATGTGACAGCAAAATTTTTTACAGGCAGTATGTATGGATGTAAGAGTTGGACTATAAATAAAGCTGAGTGCTGAAGAATAGGTGCTTTTGAACTGTGGTGTTGGAGAAGACTCTTGAGAGTCCCTTGGACTGCAAGGAAATCCAACCAG
>NW_011494941.1:4596098-4596968 GCF_000754665.1 Bison bison bison
CATGCTGCAGAGGTGGGGACACAAGAGGCTCTCTTGTTTGGAGAGTCCGAGGCAGACTGTCAGGGCGGCTCCTCTGCTTGTGACAGTGCCCCAAACCTGAGAAGACCAGCAGGCATGTGGCTATTTTCTGAAGAAACAACACTGTACTAACGGGTACCCACAGAGTAGCCACCCTTCATGTGCAGAATCAGAGGCCAGAGGTCAAGCACCCATGACAAGCCATCTGGAAGACTTGGCTCGACACCTCTCAAGAAGAATGTCTCCCTCCAGCAGCCCTTTGATGACAGAGCAGAGTGCAAGGGACAAACAGATGGTCACATTCTTCTGAGACAAGTGTTGGTTCCCAGAATGCTCCTGGGAAGACAACGTCCCAGAGCCTCATTTATGAGCAAAGGTAAATAAAAGCTGCCATGCCACAGAAGCATCCTGTCAAGTTAGACATATATTTAAGAGAGGAGATTTGGAGGCATGACAAAGGGCATGCAGACTGAAAGATCAAGGCAATGGATGACTGGGTGACAGAGAAACAGGAAGCAAAGGCCACGTGGAAAAGGCCAAAGTTGCGTGCTGAGGAGGGACAGTGGGGTAGCTACGGTCTGTATCAGTAACAGAGATCGCCTGGCTGCTTCTTGGCTTGAGTCGCTCTCTCAGTTTCTCAGACTGGATGGATGTGTAGCATTCAGCAGCATAACTGGGGGACGGTGGTGATATTTATAAAGTGGGAACTGGTGAATGGATACTGAACAGAAATGAACTGGGTGTGCTGTTCTGGAATACACCGTGTACACCAAAGGGAGGTTGCCGTAGTATCTTGGATAGATAATAGGGGAGAGGGAGGGCTGGGAGACAGGAGGACTCTCACGTCCAGTT
>NW_011494941.1:4598564-4599535 GCF_000754665.1 Bison bison bison
AGGATACAAAAATGAATGAAACATAATCTCTGCCATCGAAAGTGCATGACTACTAGAGGAAATTATATGGTATTGAATGTCAGGTGTTAATACCTAACTGGTGTAGGGTGTTAGAATGGAGTAAATTGTTAGGATTAAACTTCACAGTAAAGGAGCATTTGAGAAGACCTTGAAGGATGGGGTGCAATTTTGAAAAGGATTACAGGCTGAGGAAACCACAAGGGCGAGCACACGGAGGCAGGAGAAAATGGAGTGCGTATACATGTATTTTGAAAGTTTGGTTTGGCTGCAGTGGTTCAACAGACCAGATCCTGAAGGATCTTGTGTGTCAGACTAAAAAGTTTGAATGTATTCCATAGGCAAGGGAAATTATTGAAAGGCTCTGGGCATAGAAATAACATGATCACAAATAGCAGTGCTTTATGAAGATACGAGGCTAGGTATGTACAGGATTAATTTCCTCCATTTCTAGAGCTTCGTTCATAGTATCCCAGGGAGAGAAAAGCCTGGCTTGAGTTTCACATCTAAGACTGGAGGAGTGGTGATGCCTCTCACACTCTCCTCTTCACTCACCTGTTTAGTCTTCACAGCAGGTAGACAGATTTGGGAAACTGGCTGTAAGTAGTTTGTGACTTTGTAGCTGCTATTCCAATACGGTATTTTTCTTGGAGCATGTTCGCACAGCACCTGGCATGTGGAGTGACCCCAGCAAATACTTTTTTCCTCTATACCCATTTTCAAGGGCCATTAGAAGCAGTTAGCTTTTGACATTATGTTGGCTCCCCTGCTCTCCGCCACAAACTGCGGAAAGCATTAAAATCTTGACATCCCATGGAACATCACACTTGTTCATATTTTCCTCCTTTGACTGAGGAACTGGAAGTAGCAAGTACTTCAGAGGCTTCAGACATCAGCAAGCCAGGAGCCAATGCTAGGTACCTTATCAGTCAAGGTCCAGTCAGGAAAACAGA
>NW_011494941.1:4599635-4602345 GCF_000754665.1 Bison bison bison
TTGAGGGCAGGAGGAGAAGGGGAGGACAGAGGATGAGATGGTTGGATGGCATCATCAACTCGATGGACGTGGGTTTGGGTGGACTCTGGGAGTTGGTGATGGACGGGGAGGCCTGGTGTACTGCAGTTCATAGGGTCGCAAAGAGTCAGACACAACTGAGCGACTGAACTGAACTGAATCACTGGATGCTAAAATAGTTGGGTTATTGTGCTGAGAAACAGGATACTTGCATAGTTTCAAAGTTTCTCCCCACAAGATACTTGTTGATTATAAAGAGAAAATAGTAACTTGAGCTGCAAATATTGGGCAGACACAGTCTTAACCCAGGGATCAAAGTTAACATCAGCAGTAAAAAGGCATGCCTCTGCATGAATCCCCTGACAGGAAGCACTGAGATAACACTTCCGTGGGGTTCTTGCCAAAAATTAGTAACTTCAGTCTAATCACAAGACAGTGTCCAACTTGAAGGACATTCTAGAAAATAACTGGCCAGTACTCTTCACAAATATTAAGGTCACGGAAGGCAAAGACTGAGGGACTATAACAAACTGAAGGAGACTAAGGAGATTTGACAACTAAACCCAATGCGAGATCCTGGATTGAATCCTGGACCAGAGAAATGACATTATTGGGAAAATTGATAGAATCCAAACAAGGTTACTATATCAGTTAATAGTATTTATCAATGTTAATTTCCTGGTTTCAATAAGTATACTATGGTTATGTGAGATGTTAAAATTAGGAAAACCTAGATAAGGATTACATGTACTCTATTTCTTGGTGACTTCCCTGTTAAGTTTAAAATTATTTCAAAATATAAAGTTAAAAATAAATGTATACTCTTAGCCATAGATATTTCACAGTTGAGACCTACACCCCAATGCCTATGACACATATATGGCTTCAGGAAAAGGTAAGTTCAACCAAGAAATGCTTAGTACACAGTTTATTTACTTTAAATAGCAAAATTTAGATGGCCACAATAATCTCTCAGATGATGAGAAGTTGCCATGGTATATGACACTTTGGCCCCTAATGTACCATCATGGCATAGATTCCCATTTCAGAGTGTGGAGTCAGTTTGTCAGAGCAGTTCAGTCTGATCCCTTGCTGAATGCTTATCTGTTCTCATCAGTCAAGACCCCTGGTCCAGGCTCAGATCTGCACACACTTGGAATGTTCACATATTCTTCCTCTATACAAACTTAACGCAGGCATTCCCAAGAAGGTTACAACACTCTTTCCCACATAGTCCCTGCCGCCCCAGCTGATCAAAGTCAGCATTTGAGCTGAACAGTCTATTGCTGCATTTGGCCTGCAGTCAAGTCTCCAGGACTCTTGGAGTCTAAGTTCCTGCTTAGATTCTGCTGTCTAGATAGACAGGCATGGAAGTCACTCTTCTGCAAATGTGGGAAGAGGCTCCAGCAGTCTCACCAAGCGTCCCTCTTCAAGCCTCCCCAGCAATGCAGGGCATGATGTCAAATGGTCTCTGTGGTATGGGATGGAGATGCTTGCTATGAGATGGCAGAGGTTTATCAGGTTCCAGAGAAACAATGAAACCTAAATCCTTATCATCAGGGTTGACAGTTAACTTATTCCAATCATGTTCACAGTAATATTCTTTGTCAGACTTGATACAATGAACCAGGAAAGAACATCAGAGATTCTTTGTCATTTCATAGCCTGATAGTAGTTTCCTTACTTACCACACTGTGGCATCCAGGGATATTAAAAATAAGAATCTGTCAAATCCTACTTTTCTTCTTACTAAGGGGGTGCATTTGAAAGACAGGGGCATTCCAACAGGCTTATTCAGAAGTAAACGGAGGACATCATTCAAATTCTGGCCCACGCCCCTTTGGTCGTAGTCCAAAGCTATAAATGATAACCATATTTATTCTTCCTTTTTTTATCAAGAAGAAAAAAATCAGCCTTATCAGAAGGCAGCTTCTGAGAAAAACTCATCTAGCTCACAGAAGAATTAGAAGGCTGAGAATGGAGTTTTGAGCCATAAGAGATTAAAGACCAGAGTTAGCAGGAGGGTTGTTTTCAATACTATTTACCTGCCCTGGTGATAAAGAGGTACATGCTGCTTCACCCTCTCCCCCATCCCCAACTCTGTCTTCTCTTATCCAGTCTCTCCCTTCCTTCCCTTTCTTCATGCATTCACATTGGGGATTTCAGTATTCTACTGGTTTGTAAGAGTTGGGACTAAGAAATGCTACCACGCCTTTCCTTTTCTATAAAAGAATTACACATACCACAGTGTCCTAGACAAGTCTTGTTTTGCTTTTACAAAATATCTTCATAGTTTTGCAAGCTTTCTCAGAAGTATTCTGTTGTTTTATGACCTGTCTCAATAAGGTACTGTCCGTAGAAGTCAAGTCTGTCTTGCTTCAGCTTAGGTATTTCCCTTTATCTCATCTAGTTTGCTCCTTTAAACCAGTTAACAAAAATTTCTAACTTTGGTATGAGAACCTTTGACATACAAATTCTTTCCTAAACCTAAGCCTTCTATTCCTCCATTCTGCCTAAAGAAATAATTTCAAATCCTTAATCCAGCTACTCTCCAGCCTCTGTACAATCTGGTCCTAACCTACCTTTCCAGATGGATTTCCCACAGATCCTTCATGCAGACCAAACTCCATGTGCTTCTCTAGAAAATATCCTGCACTCTCAAAGCAATATTGCCACTTGGAATGTCCTCTCC
>NW_011494941.1:4602445-4602993 GCF_000754665.1 Bison bison bison
CTATGGGGTTGCACAGAGTCGGACACAACTGAAGCTACTTAGCAGCAGCAGCAGCAGCTGAGATCAAAAGGAGAGCGATTCTCTGTGGTTCCACAGGGTCTTTCAGGAGGCCTCTCTGAGGGTGAAAAATGCACCACTGCCATTGCCACTGCCGTTCAAGCTCTGCTCACTAGGAGCGGATCTCATACACAAACTGTCTATCAATCTATCAATGGTATGTGATTCAAAAGTGAATGAGCAGGTACTCTTTTGTATCTGGCTTCTTTCACTCCACATGCTTTTTTGGAGGTCAATATTATGTGTATCAATAGCATGCTCTTGTTTATTACTGTATAGTATTCCATGGTATGAATATAGTACTCCACAACTTGTTTATCCATACTGCTGTTGGTAGTTATTTCTAGTTAGGGGTTTTGGGGGGCTTTTATGAAAAAACGTATTATACATATCTCTGTGAAAGGCTTTTTGTGGACACTCATATTTCACACTTCCATATACTTAAAGAGAGAATTAAAAGGTAGACACAGTCTGCAAATAAACGCTGGAGA
>NW_011494941.1:4603093-4604117 GCF_000754665.1 Bison bison bison
ATTACCCTGGCTGTGGAACAGCCAATAAAATTACTTGTTTGTACACATCATTACAGAACATTCTCAGGTTGACATTCTCTTGCATGCCTGAGACATTTCATTGTTCAAAGTATAAGCAGACAATAAGATATTAATACTACTCGCAATAAAAAGGAACAAATTGCTGATAATACAATAACTTGGCTGGATCTCAAAGGCATAATGGGTGAGTGAAAGAAGCCAGTCTCAAAAGGTATGACCCATTTATATGACACTTTCAGAAAGACAAAACCATAGTAATGGATGACAGATGAGTGGTTGCCAGGGGTAGGAGTGGGGGGACTTTGCTGGGATGATGGAAATGTTCTGAATCCTAAGTGTGCTAGGATTACAGCAGTCCATGCATGTGATAACATTCATAGAGCTGGAATTTGAAAAGAGCCAATTTAAAATAAGGAGGAACTTCCCTGGTGGTCCGGTGGTTAAGATACCCTGCTTCCACTGCAGGGCAGGCCTGGGTTCGATCCCTGCCCAAGCAACTAGATTCTGCATGCCACATGATGTGGCCAGACAGTTTTTTTTTAAAAAGAAAAAAAGAGGGGGAGGGGTAAAGAAGCAACATGCATAGCTTGTGTGCGAGAAGGTTGGTCTTTTTTTTATTTTTGCTGTGGTAAAGTCAAATAGCACCCTACCCAGCTTTTGCCTGAGTCACAAGGGGCACGTGTCCCTCAGCAGGAGACCAGATGCACAAAAGCTCTTCAGTCAGTGGGGCTGAGGCAACTGAAGCCCCGGCTCAGCCTCAACCTTGGAGCCCCCAGCCAAGGGCCGGGCACAGAGGGTGAGGGTGGAACCGCCTCACACTTGAGGGCTGTGCTGAGTCTCATGCTGCCAGCTCCTATGGTCTGGGGAAGTTATTTGTGCTATTTGCAGCACTTCAAAGCCTGGCCTGCTTCTCCCCCACTCATATCTTTATTTGGTGCAAGCGACCTTTGAGGATTGATGCTAAGTGGCCCTGGGCAGTGACCCCACCAATTGGCAAAGCTAG
>NW_011494941.1:4604217-4604566 GCF_000754665.1 Bison bison bison
GTTTTGTGCTCTTCTGGACAGGCCAGAGCACTTCCTGTGAATAAATAACAGAGCAGCGCTGGGAACTGTGCCCCGCCTCCCCCAGTCTCCCCGTAGCCTTCTTTTCCATCCATGAGAATACTTTCCACATATGCTTCAAAATATAATTTTAATGTGCTCTGTACATTTAAATTACTTCATTAATATGATTCCATTAAACAAAGGATTGTTGAACTTTAAAATACACGTCATTTTGCATTCCATCACACTGAGAATTTTTGTTCAGTTCTAGCTGAGATCATGGAGAAGGCAATGGCACCCCACTCCAGTACTCTTGCCTGGAAAATCCCACAGATGGAGGAGCCTGGTA
>NW_011494941.1:4604666-4606420 GCF_000754665.1 Bison bison bison
CTTGCTGCAGCCCACTATAGAGGACAGTATGGAGGTTCCTTAAAAAACTAAAAACAGAGCTACCATATGATCTAGCAATCCCACTTCTGGGCGTATATCTGAAGAAAACTCTAATTCCAAAAGATACATGTACCCCAGTGTTTATAGCAGCACTATTCACAATAGCCAAGACATGGAATCAACCTAAATGTCCATCAACAGATGAATGGAGAAAGATGTGGTATGCACACACATGTACACACACAATATGGAACGATGGAATAGTACTCAGCCATTACAAAAGTGAGATGCTGTCATCTGCAGTAACATGGATGGACCCAGAGATTATTACACTAGGTTTACACTAAGTAAATAAGTCAGACAGAGAAAGACAAATGCTATATGATATCATTTATATGTGGAATCTAAAAAATAATACAGATAAACTTATTTACAAAGCAGAAACAAAATTCACAGACATAGAAAACAAACTTATGATTACCAAAGGGGAAATCAGAGGGAGGGATAAATTAGGAGTATGGGATTAACAGATACACAGCCTTATATATAAAATAGATTTAAAAAAAAAACAAGGATTTACTGTACAGCACAGAAAACTATATTCAGTATCTTGTAATAACCTATGATATAAAATAATATGAAAAGGAATGTATTTGTGTATAACTGGATCACTTTGCTATACATCTGAAACTAACAGTATTGTAAATCTACTACAATGTTTTAAAAGTAAAAAAAAAAAATTTTAAAGGTGGACACTTGTTTAAGTTCATGTGTTTAAGTTCAGACACTACTAGTCTCTGAAGTGGCTACACCACTTTCAATTCTCCCCAGCAATTTTTGAGAGTTTGAGTTGCTTTACATCTTTGCCAACACTTGGTATTATTAATCTTTTACATTTTAGCCCCTAGTATATCACTGTGGTTTTCACTTGAATCTTCCTGATGAGAAATGATACTGAGTGCCTTTGCATTTGCATATTGGCCTTTTGTAAAGTGCTTCTCAGGAGAATTGAGGAAGTGGTGGTGCCAATATCAGGGAACAGAAATAAACGTATGACTGGGAAAAGCAGACATAACAAGGATAAGGCCATTTTTCCCAGTGTGAATATTTGTACATGTGCTTTAAATAGACATTAGTGTATAGAGTGGTTAAAAGAAGAACTCAATAGGCATCTATTCCTAAATATCTTCCTCTTAGCCTACAAACCACTGTCCAGAATTCTGCTTGAGAGATTTCTTTCTTTGGGTTTATCACCAGGAGTTCTCAGCATGGAGATGTGAGCTCGTCTGTGGGCTTCTCTCCAGCTTCACAACTGACCAGGAGAGTGATGTGAAGGCTTTGGGTATGTGAGGTGCTGCATTCAGGCCCGCTGGGGAAGTATGAAGGCCTTGCTTTGCCTGGTAGAGTGTGATTATGAGGGAGAGACCAGGAAAGGGACAGGGAGAGCCTGCGATGGGCCCTAGACTTTGACTTACCTCATCCTTTTGTTTTCCCCATGGTTGTACACTTTGGTAAAAGTTGGAGTTGAGAAGAGAGGAAAGAGAGCAACACAGTATGAGTTTAACATGATGTTATTAAACATTCTGGGAAGATAGGAGGCCAGTGTCAGCCAGCAGGAGACTTTGGGACAGTCTCAAGGGAATAACAATGCTGTGTAATTGTAGCAGCGAGAGTCATATGTGAAGAAGGTATGCCAGACACCTTTAAGCCTTTCAGAAAGATCACAGCACTTCCTATTTGTGTACAACACATAC
>NW_011494941.1:4606699-4610562 GCF_000754665.1 Bison bison bison
ACATACACACACTCCAGTGAAGAAAAATCTGAGGCAGACAAGTTCCCCTCTATCTCGCAGACAGGCCATACTCCGTGCAGAAATGCAGACTCAGTCTAAGGACAACAAGCCCCAGGGCAGGATGTGAATAAGATTTCAGATCACCTTACCTCACTAGGAGCCCAGAGTGGCTTGCAGTGGACAGTTTTGCTGTATTCAAATGTGCCGCAGCATTGATTCTCTAGTAAACATTTCTCGTGTTTAAGACAGCATGATAGTAATAAATCAGCTCTGAAAGTTGACTGCTATAAATGCCATGTGGTATCGGTTAGATCACAAACCAAAGCCAATTTTTCAAAACATTTCCTGCTGGAATACCCACAGCATTTTAACAGATGTCTTCTGGAAAGTTTTGAAGCAAAACAAGCCCCCATCAGCATATAAAATAAAACTGAAAAGAAAGTAAACTGTGGGTAGATTGTTTTTTTCTTTTGGCAGTAACAGAAAGATAGGAGAAAGTCTTGAGATCTTTGGAGAAATACTTGTTCATAGCCATGAAAGTGTAGAAATGAACTTTTTCTCACACACACCCCACAAGAGAAATTGGGGTTTTGGAAAATATTCTTTCATTATTCACGAAAAATATTTCTTTGACAGCTGTTGAGTATGATGTCTGTTATTTCTTATTCTGAACACTGGTTACAACTCCAGCTCTTATTGAAGCAATTCCACAGGAACCCAGGGAAAGGGTCTGAGGCTGTAACTGATGGGGCCAGCAGGGACAGAATGCAGCAAAAGCCTCAGAGAAGCATCTTTTGTCAGGGACAAGATGACTGGTGGTGGCTGATTCTAAAATGGTGCAACACGGAGTCTGAGGCCTCTCAAACTTAGTGGGAAAGCCACAGTGGAAGCCTGCAAAAGGAAGGGGAAACACTGTATGAACTACTGTATTTGCCATAGAAAAACCTAATCAGAAATAATCCAAATGATTTTAATTCCTTTGACCAAATACCCAAGAAAGAGGAAGGTCTAAAATATTATGCTAAGGCAATTACTAAGTCATGGCGAGAATATAACCACAGCCCATGTGAATATTATGAACTAAAATACTCTACATAGACAGACCATCATCCGCAGGGCCTTGCATGCTTGTGTCTAGGTGGTGGAACCAAAGAACACAATCCTTACACACACAAGCTCAAGAGTACCTAGTTTCAGCCCTCGCAAGCTGGAGGCTGGAGCTACTATCAAAGGAATAGATTGTACACCTGAAAACTAATACAATATTGTAAATACTGCAGTTTAAAAAAAGAGTGGAGAGGCTGATTAGCTGAGAAGGAATCTTCTGTGGAGTATAACCCATGGAAACCTCGATTGGTGGCCAGAACTGAACAGTCAGAGCTCTCTCTGGACGTTCCATCCTTAGTCATTCCCAGGTGTCACCTCATGCTTGTTTAATGGGATGGGGGCGTTTCTCAAACAGCTGAGAAATAAAAATCACTCCTCATCCTTCATTCCCGGAAAAAAAATATTCAACAGGAAAACTAAGGAGATTTAAGACAAACTACCAAAATTACTCTATTATTATTAATCACTAATATATTTTCTGCCCTGCTGCTTCCTGCTGTGTAATTTTTTGAAATCCTTTCATGAGCACTTTTGGTTTGGTTTCTTGCAAACAGGTTCGATTTCCATGTAGGTTTTGCATTCAGGTTCCTTTTTTCCTGCTTCCATGAGTTCTCTGTTTTGCACACTCCAGTGTCTTACTTGAGACCTGCATGTCACTACCTATGATTGATTCTTATGATAGAGGCCAGTTAGTCTCTGTCCACATACACCACATCTTCAAAACAGTTGCTTTCAATGAGGGAGCCATGGACTCCACAAAACTATGTCCTTAAATAAGATCTAGAGCAAAGTTAACTGGGCAGGAGGAGATGGCTTTTGCTTTGCTTAGAAGTTAATGAGCAACCCTGTCAGTTAAAATTTACAAACTTAGAATAGAATTAGACCTGGAATGTTCCTCCCCTCCGAAACACGTCTGCCACAGGCTCAAGAACTAGAACTGCGTACACCAATGCTAAGCCTCTGATGAAACCAAGAGTTGTTTGTGGTTTTCTCTATTTTTCGCCTATTTGCCTTAAGATGGTAAGTACCCTTGGAGTCTGTGGTGTCTGTTTCCTTCTGAGATATTGAACATGACCCTGACTTTATTTGGGTTTCCCATCACTGTTAAGACACAAAGAGCTGGTATCATTCAAATACACAAATAATTTGTTGAGCTCTTACAAATGAGGAGGCATTTTGCTGGCATCATGGATAACTGAAAGGAAAGTTAAATATGGCGCCTGACCTCTAGGAATTAGTAACCTTAATAGATGAAAAGACACATCCAGAGATAATTCATGTTACATTAAAGCAATATTGTATGCCAAATGCTGCACTAGAGGGCTAATTGAATCCAAAGCTAACATGGTTCAGAGTTTAAAAGAGTTTCACTGTCCTTCTCAGTAGATCTTGAAAAGGGGATTCTGGTTACTAGATTGTTCTAACAGGATTGCCTATGTGATTTGTGGGGTCCAGTGCAAAATGAAAATACAAGGGCTCATTACTCAAAAACTTAGAATTTCAAGATAGCAACAGCATTAAACCAAGAATGGAGTCCTTCTGAGTGTGGGGTCCTATGTGACTGCACAGGTCACATGCCTGTGAAACTGGCCTTGTCTTCAAATACAGTCTATGAATATGAGGAAGAGGCAAATTGTGAGGAGTCCAGTGGAGGAAATTATACACAAGACATTTTCTTCCAAACAGTTCACAGGAAAATAAACTCACTCTAAGAAAATAACTTGGTCTTTCCCAAATTAGCAAGTGGGACTGGGATCTAAAAGGTATCAAATTACAGTGTACAAAGATAATTTCACAGCTACTTCATAGCTACAAAGTGAGGATAATAATAATAGGTAATAGTATCTGATAGCTAACATGTAGAACTTATTAAGTGCCATGATTCTTCTAAGCCTATTACATATATTTACTCATTTAACTCTCAAAATGGCCCTAAAAGGCAGATACTATTCTTTTCCTACCTTAAGGATGAGAAAACTGACCTTAGTGCTCCTGGTCACACAGCAAATAAGAGGTAGAACCAGGATTCGAACTCAGTCTAGCTCCAGAATTTGTGCTCTTAACCACACCATGCTGCTTCTTATAAAACAATGATGCATTCAGAAAGAAGGAAGGAAGGAAAGAAGTTATCCTGGTATATTCATTCATTCATATCATAGATTTGGCTTAACCGGACTGTGTGTTGTGTGCATATTTTTAATTTTCTCTCTTTTTTTTTTTTTTTGCATTTCATGTTCATAGTTTAACAGCACCCGTTCGCCCTCCCCCACTGAATGTTGCCACATGACCCCATGGAGTAGAAAGGTACTGGTTTTGAGAACATTCCGTCACAGCCTATCCCATTCTCTCTATACACTGTCATTTTCTTCTCTCTTTCTTTATGGAAAACTCTGTTATTTCTAACTAACCAACAGGTATTCCTTTAAATCAGTTTAAAGAGTAGTATTTCCCTAACTTGAATTAAATAAAATATAAAGCAGACAGTAATGTCATTGGCTGTTCTATGCCTCTCCCTCCCCCAGTTGCATGAAGGCTCTGTTCAAAGCCTCACCTAATGACATTCCTGGACTTTGTAGTTCAGAGAAAGGAAATTTCAGCTTGCCCTATATTTATCAGAACTGTAAAGGTTCAGCTTCTCAAATCAAAAGAGAACAGGACAAAAGGATTCTCTGGCAGCCAATTGTCCCTGTCACCGTTAAATACAAAGTGCTTTTGGCTGCTGGTCAGAGACTGTAGTCAGGTCACTATTCCTTCTT
>NW_011494941.1:4610715-4611556 GCF_000754665.1 Bison bison bison
GGGGTAATCATATCCTGTTGGGTGTGTTGGGGGGCTTTGCAGATACCTCTGACAAGGTAAGCAAATGCTGGGGGTTAATTTAAAATAAGTAGCTCTGGAATCTTCTCTTTAAGGGGACTTGAGGACAGTTCATTTGACGATATGTGCAATCCTCTGAGTCAACAGGGTGTGATGCTTCCAAATGTGAGGATGAGAATTTATTGAATGATCCTGATTTTTAGCACAGAGTATTATTAAAACATAACTGGAATAAGAGGGGAAAATGCTTATTTTATACAGCCACCTTCCTGCCAATTGTGGAAAGAAAGAAAACTAGGTTCAGTGGTGAAAACAGTCTTTTAATAATCTGGTTTAGAAGCCCAACCCCTGAAATCTAACTTGGGATGAAGCCTTTTTAAAAATCTGGGCTAGGAGCCCAACCCTGAAATAAAAGTTAGACAATATTAGTATCAATCAAAGGTTTGGATGGAGAATTTTCAAACATCACATGGAAGTCAAGGCCTTTAAATACACAGCTGGAAGAAAAGCTTCACATACAAAGGTGAAGGAAAATAAGACTGTTTTACTCTTCCGAATCTGAAGAGGAAACCCACTTGAGTCTTTCCCTCCAATAACAGAATTTGTATTTTCCACTGTCAATGGTGGGAGGAAGTTCTTCACTTTTGTTTTTCCATGTGTATAGTGTTGGAAAACTGCATTTTTAAATATCATTCACAAATGCTATCGTCCTGCAGTAAAATTAACTCCTCGTATTTGAATCTGGCCTCTCAGATTAGGTCAGCTCATCCTTCTGGTGATGTGTTCTGGAATGTCTCCTGACTCCAGGCTTTCTGGCCACTTT
>NW_011494941.1:4612288-4613648 GCF_000754665.1 Bison bison bison
ATATGCTTTTGTCAGGTTTTGAACATCAATTTGCATATGTTCTGCTGGGCTGCTTGTTATGTAAATGATAGACAGTTTTTTTCTGGGGAAAAAAAAAAGTCACCAAATAGCTCTCTGGCCAGAGCTGACTGAAATAATGGAGAAAGCGGCAGTGATTAATCGTATGGTAATGATGCGGGGCACTGCCAGAGAGAGCAGCAAGCCCCAGATTTCTAAAACTGCAAGTAATGATCCTATAGATCAACTATAAAACCTTACTTTCATGCTTCCGTGGATGGAGGTAGGCTTGTTTAAAAGATCATTTAGACTTCTGCACTGCTTTTACTGATTTTTGACCTAAAAATACATGGATTCATAGATGAAGGCTGAATTCTGCTCTAAACCCAGCAAGCCTGTCTTCTGTTCACCCTCTGCTTTCCTCCTCCTGTGTACTGAAAATTGGGATATTAGTCTAAGTCAAAGGCAAGCCTGTGTGGACTTTTCTTGGAAAGTTTATTGGCAGCAATTGAAAAATTCAGAATTGGTGATTTTCCACTGTGGTAACCTTAGCTGTAAGCAAAATGTTGCTGTAAAACAGTCTCACTTTCAAAGATGGAAATTAAATGATCTATCCATTGGGGTTTCTTTAAGCATCTCTAATAGTTAAATTCTAACTTACGTTGAGAAGCTCAAAATGGCCATTTTATGACTGACTTCCATCCTGGTAACATGTAATAACTGAAGATTTTATGTTGTTCAGGATGCATTTTGGACATGGCCATTACTAACCTCACTCAAATCTCTCTCATATAAAGTGGGGAGCAAATGATGACCAGGTATCAGGGTGGATACTGTTTTCTTCCTGACAAGTAGGAGTTCTAGTTGATTGGCTGATTGTGAGCTGGGAGTTAATTTTCCTGATGACCTATTCAACTTGTAGGATAAATTATCCTAGAGGTGTACACTTTATCTGATCTCCATAATCTAAATGAGATGGCTGTCAAAATTGATCATTTTGGCATCCTCTTATTCAGTTCTGGAAACATCTGATTATTAGCAGCACCTGCTTTCTTCATGGCACTGTAAGTAAAATTTTGTTTTCAAATTTAGTCCTTTGATTATAGGTCTTGTGATTCAGGAAAATGAAAGATCTTTCCTTCTGCTTTATTTCAGGAACTCTCAGGCTCAAGCCTAGATTATATGTTGATTTAAAGAACTTTAATGAGAAAGTTGTCAATTATGTCCATATGACACAAAATATCTATGTCTGTAATGTAATTATTATGATTAGAAGGAAGGATTTTAATCTCTGGTTGGAACTAAAAAAGGAAAATTTCATTAGTATGAATTATCTGATAGCATTTGAAATTATTCATCATAT
>NW_011494941.1:4613748-4614986 GCF_000754665.1 Bison bison bison
AGATTTTTCAACATGAGTTCTAGAAACTGTTATTACTATGAAGCTAAGCAGAACTCAAACCATTTCATTACATAACTGAACAAAGGTTTAACAGACCATCCTGCCCCATGTTCAACAATCAGGATACATGAAGAGGCAACCAGATTCCAAAGCACTTTTGGCATATGGCAGTTCAAGTTCCTCACCTCCTGCATCATTCTAGTTTTGAAAGGGCTGCATTAGTGTGTCAAGAGACCATGGAAAGAGCAACTAATGAGAATCATGGTTTGCTCCCTGTATTTACAGAAGAAAACAGACACATGTGTAAAGACTGGGAATTCCAGCTTTACTGACAGTTGGTACAGAAGGTAGGTCCACTTAAGTGAAGAAGTGGGGACTGCCTTGTATGTTTTATTGATGAGACACTGTTGCTAGACCAAAAGGTGTCCAATTTAGGTAGCAGAAGAAATAGGCAGTTACATTATGATTTTAAAAACACATCTCTAGGTTGTTGTTTTCCTCACAGGTGGTGATGGTGGTGTGTGTGTATATGTGTGAGAGAGAGACAGAGACAGACAGACAGGTGGTATATTTGTCTGTCTGTGCTATGCAAAGATATCCACTTCAGAAAGCCCAGAAAGAGACCAGTAAGTAACTAAAGGTTGTAGAAGTCCTTAAGGAGCCATTTCTGTGTGAGAGTGATTCTTTGATGTTATTTTTCTCTCCTCTGTCTTTTGATTTTCCTTCTTGGCTTGTTACTTTTGGCAGTGCAAGCTATTGTGGCGAGCTGCATTTAGAAGTAAAGCTTAATGTACTACAGCATAATTTAAATAAGAGCTGAATAAGGGCTCCCTTATATTTGTTTACAGGCTTAATCCAAACTCTTCCTTCCTTCCAATCAATAAATATCATTGTGTTTCAAGCAAATAAAAATTTGTTTGCCATTCCTAAAGGCTAATGAGACCTATTTGTGGGTTGCAGGAGTCGGTTTTGACAGAGAGGCTAGTATACGCTGCTCTCTTGTTCATTCACAATCTGTGCTACAGCGGAGACGAAAACTGAGGAGGAGGAAAACCATTTCGGGTATCCCCAGAAGAGTCCAACAAGAAATAGGTGTGGTATAAAACTGTTAATTAAACATTCTGTCGGGTGCCAATTATATGGACACATAATGGAAGCCGGCCTTTAACCAGCTTCCTTAAAATCATCAACTATTATTGTAACTCATAGAGGGTTTGAAATGATGTGTACTTGTTTGG
>NW_011494941.1:4615086-4615645 GCF_000754665.1 Bison bison bison
TGGGGAGACAGATATCCAGAAAGTGAGACTCACATCTTTCTTCAGTTTCAAGTTTGGGGATTTCTGGCTACCTGGTGTCTCCTCTTAATTCCCTTTGACCTGAAAAGCATGTTTAGCCGATTTTTTTTTCCTTTGTGTTGTTTGACTGTTGAAATTATAACTTTCAATTTGTTGTGCTTACTAACTATGCCTAGGAATTTTTCGTTTGACCTGAAAGCTTATTTCTGACCTCATTTTTCTTAACTAAACTCTGAAATTCCTTATATGTGTGTCTGTGTATAAACTCTGAGAGCTGAGTCTGAACGTACTTTGTTTGCAGTCCCATCCCCCAGAGGATGAAGATACAGATGTCATGTTAGGGCAAAGGCCGAAAAACCCAGTACACAATATCCCCTCCACACTGGACAAGCAGACCAACTGGAGCAAAGCGCTGCCTCTCCCGACGCCAGAGGAAAAGATGAAACAAGATGCCCAAGTGATTTCTTCCTGCATTATTCCCATCAACGTCACTGGTATTGCTCTGTTCGTTTCCTTTGGGGCAGTCGGGTCAGAATATTCA
>NW_011494941.1:4615745-4617320 GCF_000754665.1 Bison bison bison
GAAATGATGTGTACTTGTTTGGTGTTCAGTAAGCCAGGTAGTATTACTTTTTAAATTTGCATTCTTGACTGTGAAAGCTTGACTTTATGGATTTACTCATATATGCATTGGAAAAGACCCTGATGCTGGGAGGGATTGGCGGCAGAAGGAGAAGGGGACGACAGAGGATGAGATGTCTGGATGGCATCACCGACTCGATGCACATGAATTTGGGTGGACTCTGGGAGTTGGTGATGGACAGGGAGGCCTGGTGTGCTGCAGTTCATGGGGTCGCAAAGAGTCGGACACGACTGAGCAGCTGAACTGAACTGAACTGAGGTAGCACTAGTGGTAAAGAACCCACCTGCCAATGCAGGAGACATAAGAGATGCGGGTTTGATCCTGGGTCAGGAAGATCCCCTGGAGGAGGGCATGGAAACCCACTCCAGTATTCTTGCCTGGAGAATCCCATGGACAGAGGAGCCTGGCAGGCTATAGTCTATGGGGTCACAAAGAGTTAGATGCGACTGAGTGAATTAGCATCACAGCATGCACATTCAGATTTTATGGCTGAAATATAGTATTTTGCTAACTTGTAAAAATATTCTGAAGGTAGAAATTAAGCAAAACAAGATTCAGTGAAAGACTCTTTTAGAAAAGTATAGATTTGTCTGAAGAGAGATATACTCTATGACATTAATTATTTTAAAAGGTAAATTTTAAGCATATTCATATATTGAATATTGATAACATGATACCCTTGGTTACAGTTTTTCTATTTTTTTTGTTCAATGTACTAAAGATATCTCTTCCTATAATTTTAAAAATTATTATGATAGTATCTCTTGTATACAAGATTATATCATAATGAATTCTATGATTTTTATTTCATTATGCTTATATCAAGAAATAAAAGTGTATAGTGGCCAAAAAAACAAGATGTATTTTACTTAAAAAATATTAGACCTACTGGGGTAAAGTAATTTGATCGTGAAGAGAGAGAATTCACAAGAGATATAAATACTTATCTTCTCTTGGTGTATATACATATATACATACAGTGTGTATTTCTGTGTGTATATATATATAGAGAGAGAATCAGAGAGGCAAAGGGACAGAGAGAGACTGCCCAAAGCATTGTAACTTTCTCCTCGTTTTATACACTGATTTTTTTTTCCTGTAAGAAAAACTTCAACATACTAGCATCCAAACTTGTGGACAGCTCCCAGAATGTCTGTTCATCTGCTGATGCATAAAGTATCTCACTGTGCCTTTCCATGTGCCCTAGATTCTGATGAATCACCCGTGGCCAGGGAAAGGAATGTGATTGTGCACACAAATCCAGACCCTTCCAACACTGTCAACAGGAGATCTGGAACCAGGGACTCGGAGTGCCAAACTGAGGATATTCTGATTGCTGCTCCATCCAGAAGAAGAATCAGAGCTCAAAGAGGTCAAAGCATTGCAGCTTCCCTTTCTCATTCTGCTGGCAACATTTCTGCACTGGCAGACAAAGGTGACACCGTATTTACTACTGCAGTGAGCAGCCGCACGAGATCTCGGAGCCTTCCCAGGGAGGGCAACAGAGGTGGGGAT
>NW_011494941.1:4617420-4618001 GCF_000754665.1 Bison bison bison
AAAGAACCCTTACCGATTGCAGTGAGGCCCCCAACAGCCCCAGTGCACAGGAGCACCAGCCTGCTTTGAGCCTGGCCTGTTCTCAACATCTTCACAGCCCCCAGCACAAGTTAAATGAGAGAGGGAGGTCACGTCTGTCCCGGATGGCTGCCGATTCTGGCAGCTGCGACATCTCCTCCAACTCAGACACCTTTGGGAGTCCCATCCACTGCATTTCCACAGCTGGCGTCCTCCTCAGCAGCCACATGGACCAGAAAGATGACCACCAGTCATCCAGTGGCAACTGGAGCGGGAGCAGCTCCACATGCCCCTCACAGACCTCAGAGACAATCCCTCCTGCAGCTTCGCCTCCCCTCACTGGCTCTTCACACTGTGACTCGGAGTTGTCACTCAACACGGCCCCTCATGCTAATGAGGACACCAGTGTCTTCGTGACAGAGCAGTACAACGACCAATTGGAGAAAGTGAGAGGCCACCGGACAAACTCCTTTACCTCCACGGTGGCAGACCTGTTGGATGACCCCAACAATAGCAACACGAGTGACAGTGAGTGGAATTACCTACACCATCATCACGACGCC
>NW_011494941.1:4618101-4621221 GCF_000754665.1 Bison bison bison
AGTCCTGAGCGTCCCAAGGCAGACAGCCTGGGCTGCCCAAGCTTCACGAGCATGGCCACTTATGACAGCTTTCTGGAAAAGTCTCCGTCGGACAAAGCTGACACCAGTTCTCACTTTTCAGTGGACACAGAAGGATACTACACCTCCATGCACTTTGACTGTGGTCTCAAAGGCAGTAAGAATTATGTCTGTCACTATGCAGCCCTGGGCCCGGAGAACAGCCAGGGCATTGGGGTTCCTCCTGCACTTTCAGACTGTGCCTGGCAGGACTACTTAGACCACAGGAGGCAGGGGAGACCAAGCATCTCTTTCAGGAAACCAAAGGCAAAGCCAACTCCACCTAAACGTAGCTCATCATTGAGGAAGTCTGATGGAAATGCGGACACTTCTGAGAAGAAAGAACCAAAGACAAGCAGTGGCCAGCTCCTGCCTCACAGTTCCAGGGAAATGAAGCTGCCTCTCGATTTCTCCAACACACCTTCTCGAATGGAAAATGCCAGTCTTCCCACCAAGCCAGAACCTTCATGGATGAACCAGAATGAACATGGTATTAAGGAACCTCAGTTAGACACTCCAGATGTTCCACCATTCAAAGATGAAGGTGCTGAATCAACTCACTATGCAGACCTCTGGCTTCTAAATGACTTGAAAACAAATGACCCTTACAGATCTTTATCGAATTCAAGCACTGCTACAGGTACCACTGTTATCGAATGCATTAAATCTCCAGAGAGTTCTGAATCCCAAACATCCCAGTCAGAATCTAGAGCCACCACCCCCTCCCTTCCTTCTGTCGACAATGAGTTTAAACTGGCTTCACCAGAAAAGCTGGCTGGCCTGGCATCTCCATCAAGTGGCTCCTCCAGCCAGTCTGAAACGCCAACATCCTCTTTCCCTACTGCTTTCTTTTCTGGCCCACTGTCTCCTGGAGGCAGCAAAAGAAAGCCAAAAGTCCCAGAAAGGAAATCTTCCCTCCAGCAACCCTCTTTGAAAGATGGCGCTCTATCACTAAGTAAAGATCTGGAACTTCCAATTATACCTCCTACCCATCTTGACCTAAGTGCTCTTCATAATGTCTTGAACAAACCATTCCACCACCGCCACCCACTACACGTCTTCAGTCATAATAAGCAGAACACAGTAGGAGAAACTCTGAGGTCCAATCCTCCACCGTCTCTTGCAATTACACCCACGGTCCTGAAATCAGTTAACCTTAGGTCCATCAGTAAATCTGAAGAAGTTAAGCAAAAAGAAGGCAACAACACAGATCTCCCCTACCTGGAGGAAAGCACTCTCACCACAGGTAAGATTAGGCCACACGTGATTAAGAAATCATTACCATGTCAGTACACCACTGAAGACACCATCCTGTCCTTTTTAGACTCCTCTGCAGTTGAGATGGGACCAGATAAACTACAGTTAGAAAAAAAACATACTTTTGATGTGAAGCATCATTGTGATCCAGAAACAGTAACCTCAGCTGGTAGCAATCTTCTAGATTCAAGTGTCACAAGAGACCAAATGCATATGGAGAGTGAGCCTGTTTCAGAAAACAAACCAAGTAAAAGTTGTGACTTTCTCACGGAAGGCTTTCAGAGGGTCTCTGCTGCTCGCCCAAATGATTCAGATGGTAAGACACTGCAATATGGAGCTGGTCCGGATGGAGCCCTAGCGCAGGTCCAGAAGTTGTCTTTTGTAGATCGCGAGGAAGCTGCACCCCCAGAGTCTGTGGATGTGCTCACACCTCAGTCAGACTCTCCAACTCGAGTCACAGACATAGGCTATCAACTTAAGCCTCAACTTGGGATGAGCCACCACCATGACAAAGTGCCTGGGAATATCAGCTCTGAAGCAGAGATATCAACTATAAATCCATGCCCTGAAAAGTGTTCTGAGCAGGAAAATATTGCTTCAGGGATTTCAGCCAAAAGTGCCTCTGATAACAGCGGAGCAGAGGAGACCCAAGGAAGTGTGGATGAGGTTTCACTGAAAGGTCAGTTGTTGACACCTTTGTCACAATGGAAAGGTGTCTCTTGGCACTTCCTGAAGTGTTCTTTCTTCTCTTCCCCATAATACAGTACAGCCCTGGGTATTGCTTTCCCTCCTCCTTTTTTTAAAATATAAATTTATTTATTTTAATTGGAGGCAAATTACTTTACAATATTGTATTGGTTTGTAGCAATACTCATATCAGATAAAATAGACTTTAAAACAAAGGCTGTGAAAAGAGACAAAGAAGAACACTACATAATGATCAAAGGATCAATCCAAGAAGAAGATATAACAATTATAAATATATATGCACCCAACATAGGAGCACCACAATATGTAAGACAAATCCCTCCTCCTTTTTAACTTACTAAAACAATTACGATCAAAGCTTTTGTTACGGAGGGACTAAGTGATAGCTCTTTCATTGTAAAAATGGCAGCCAGGTAACTGCTGTTTATTGTTCCCCAAGTGAGTGAAGCCCAGCAATGTGCCAGGTGACTTCTTCCTAAAGATGCTTTTGTTCTTAATTTAAGAATCGTCACCGAGTGATGACTCTGTGATCTCACCATTAAGTGAAGACTCTCAGGCTGAAGCAGAAAGTGTGTTCGTGTCTCCCAACAAACCTCGAACAACTGAGGATTTGTTTGCAGTTATTCACAGGTGAGGCAACGACACCAAAGGTTTCGCTTCTGATGATGCTTCTCATCAAATGCAAATATGGAAAAGCCTTGGGTACTAGTAATACATTCCTCAAAAAACACAAGGAAAAAAATTATTTTTCCAAATCAAATTGATAGACTTATATTCAAGATGAGAAATATGTGGCTTTATATGTAGTGAGGTAGAATTCAATTGAGAGACTTTCCTAAGAACTGCTGAGGGAAGCTGTTTTTTCCCCCAGAGGAAAGACATTCTGGAACAAGTTTTTATTTGAAAGCAATTTGTGGTCAAGTAACTTAAGAGTGAAAACTCAAACTCTAGTGTAATCCCTGACTTTTAAATAATTTATTAACCTAAAAAACATGCTCAAAGCTATAACCCTACACTAGCAGAGGTAAGTTGACTCACTACACAGAGCCCCAGATTTAAAACAAGACAGTGTAGAAACCTGCCCATTTCACAGTCCAC
>NW_011494941.1:4621404-4622168 GCF_000754665.1 Bison bison bison
TTCTTGCCTGGAGAATCCCAGGGACTGAGGAGCCTGGTGGGCTGCTGTCTATGGGGTCGCAGAGAGTCAGACATGACTGAAGCGACTTAGCAGCAGCAGCAGCAGCAGCATCCCATGAATAGGGGATGTCCTCTGGGCTGCTTCCATGCTGATCATTCACATTCTCTCATCAGTCCCCGCACCCCTGTGATCAGAGCCCCTATTTGCAAGAACACTCCTTACAAGCTGTGACCAAAGAACAGAGCAGGAACTAGCCCTTGGAAACTGAGCCCGTATCAGACTGAGCTGTCCAGAGCATGCCTACTCCTTTCACAGCTGCGACTGCCTACTTCACTAGGTCTCAGTGACCTAGATGCAGCTCCCAAGGGACAAAACTTGGGGACTGTCTTGTCTTCCTCATGGAGTTATACTGTGAAGCAAGTTCTTCTCAAGTAGCTTACCACTGTTTTTTTCCCCAGGATCATACCTCCTAGGGAAACTCATGTTTTCTCTTCATGTGGTTCTCTCATAAAGAAGGAGCACTGCTCACAAGCACATTCTGTGTAGACCTTAGCAGGCTCACCTTTCTATTCGGAGAATGAAGAATCATTATTTTTCTTTGTCCCCAGTTACATTCCCCTCACCTGCTTTTATCCCCAACCTTAGGACAAGTTATTAAATGCTATATGAGTTAAAGAACCAATGCTAGTGTCTAGAAGAGTGGACAGAATGTAAGGAGTAGAGTCAGAAAGACATGGAATTGAAACCCAATGCTGCCACTTATC
>NW_011494941.1:4622268-4623200 GCF_000754665.1 Bison bison bison
GTAACCACAGAGCTTCCAGTGCATGAAAATCAGGCTGGTCTCCAGTTGCAAAGCTGACATTTTCTCTAACCTACAGGTTTTTAGGTTGGTGAGAAAGCAAGTCGCCAGTACGTTGCAATGAACTGACGTCATGCTGACTCATGATTAAGTTCACTAAATTTATGCCTGTTTATTTTAGCTAAAGAAATAATACAGTGATGGATGGGTGCCTAGGTTTGGTAGACTTAACAGAGTTTGGCAATCTTAGATTTACATTTAGACAGCATTTATTTATGTGCAGCACAGTGACAAGAAACATTTTCTTTTCTTGAGAGCTTATAGTGCACAGAGCTTTAAGAGCTCCAGAGGTAGCCTAGATACTGATTAATAGAGTGTTGAAATTCCTAGGTAGCTATGGAAAATGGTATTTGCAGCCAAAATAGATCGACTTATTTAAGGAGTCATGGAAGAAATATATTTATATGGAGGAATTTTAAAAGTAGACAGAATAGTATAATGCACCCACCCCTCCTCCCCACCTAAACACACACACAGACATGTCTATCACCTGTCACCCTACCAACCATCAGCCTGTAGCTAGTCCTGTCCCATCCATACCTCCATCCACTTTGCTCTCCCAGTATTCACAGGAAGCCAGTCCCAGACATCAGAGTATTTCATCTGTAATACAGAGACAGGCTGAATGAAGGGGACAGTCCTTCACCATCTACATGCTAACCAGAACTCAGCAGTAGTTTTTTATACTTTTGTGAAACATGCCAGTAAGTCATCCTCTAAAACCTCTAGCCCCCACATGAGTCATTATTTGAAACGGTCCCTTCCATAAACCTAATTCCTGTCCACTGGTTGTTGGAGAATTTCCCACAGGCTGCAAGTACAAGGGTTGGGTCTTACTCCTCATGTCTGCGGCCCTAATGCTTAGTATCCCAGCA
>NW_011494941.1:4624082-4626904 GCF_000754665.1 Bison bison bison
GGATGGAGGAACAAAACGGAAGACGTGGGATAAGTCAGCATGTGGTGGGGTCCCATCACGTTTACCAATGAGTTCCTAAATATTTTCTGGGGAAATGGAAGGTGGTTCGGTCTTTCTTATGTTTTTCAGTAGCTGCACTGTCTTTCATATTTTTCTTTAGCATAGTTTGATTTACTCAGTCTCATTCCTTTTGATAATAGAGAATTTTAAAATGTGTGCTTTTCACAAAACCTAGAAAATTTTTTTCCCAGAGCTGCCTATTCAGAAAACAAAGCCCTCACTGTCATAATTCATATGAAGATGAAATTACTCTGGAGGTTTGGTATATTTTTACATTCAAATGGACTAAAGCAAAATTTAGAAGAACTACACACATGTAAATACCATATTTTTGATAAAAATGTGTAAATAGATTTATCAACGACTAGTGGACATGTGGCCAATTATCTACCACACACCAACTGTTTATAGAACACAACAAATACAGTGTAATAATTGTATTCTGTGAATACCATTTTCATATCGAAGACCATATTTAAATGTCCACCAATATAATTTCTGAGTGATAAACCTCAAATATGACTTTTAAACTGGTGAAATAAAGGAAATCTTGAGGTCATATAGTGAAATGTGATTAATTTAAAACAATGAATTCAGACTTAACCATTTTGTGACAAATTGCAGCACCACACAAACTACTGGTAACACGTGGCTGATTGGCCATGTGGTAATCTGAACAGAAGTAAAAGCATGCTTTTGATTTAAAAAACAAAATTAGTGAGAGAAGTCATCATTTTCAATACAAAGCCCTGAACAACAGCACTTGACAGTGTCCTTTTAACTTCAATTTTTCAATGGATTGCTTTAAAGAGAATGAGTAGGGGAAACAGTAGTTAATTTTAGGTTCCATTTTATATTACACTGCTGGGGACATAAACGTCATAATCTGATGACAATTATCTTTAAACTCCTTCAACAGTTTAGCAATTAGCTCCAGGTTGTTTAATGAACAAAAATAAAACATAAGCATGCCACAGAGCTGTGGATTTATCAGTAAGTACCTGCAATGAGTTTTCAGTGATGCTTTCTCTCTGTGCTGATGAGATTCATGCTACCTAAAAATTAACAGAAATGACACTGTGAACAATGTAGTTGGGAAATAGGTATGTGTATATGCATTATTTATATTCACTGTTAAATGGGATTGGGGAGCATCTCTGGTTCACAATGCTACATACAACTGAGTTTTTGTCTGATTTTACTCTATCTGCTTGATGGCAAAAGGGGAGGGTGGTGGGTGGGACAAGAAATGTCAGGGCAAGTGCTCTGATAAAATGAAGGCAGGGAAACAAGCTGAATTACTTGAAATTACTTGACTTTTCTTGTCTTAAAACTGAAAAAAAAATGTAGTTACAAGTTGAAATCTGCCAGTGGGTTATACACCCGTGATTTTAACATGAACTGATACTAATGTTTGAGATGATATGTCAGAAATATAAGCAGCTATGAACTTGGAATATGTTTTGAATGAGAGAAGGTAGAAAGTAGAGAACTAAGAAGGAATATGGCCTATAAAAGAATAGAATGTGATTAGAATGATAGAACATACCAGAGTTACCAAGAAATTGATAAGCAGCTGGTTTTAAGCTTATGCAAGTGGCATTTGGGAAAGTAGAATGTGGGAAAGGGGGTTCGTGGTTTTGGTTTAATTCATGCAATATGAAGGAGAAAGCCTGGTCTAAGAAGATGCTGTCTTTCAATAGAAACACTTTATAAGACATTACAGAGTGAGAATAACAGGATCTGATTGCTGTTGGGTTTCTGTTTGTTTCTTTGGGAAAAAAAAATCCAGTTTATTCTGTTTTCGCTATCAAAATGTGTTTCTTAATTTCTTGTCATCCTTGTGTGTAAAAGGGGTGCTGGGGGTGGTAGGGTATAGGAGGGAGAATGTGTGTGTGTGTGTGTGTGTGTGTGTGTGTGTATGTGTGTGTATGCTTGTGCAGGGATAGATAAGCTACCTGGTAAAGGATACATTTGAACATTTATAAAGTATTACACTTTTTATTAAAAGAAAAATGTTTGGGGGTTTGGAACAAATGGACCATCATTTCTCATTGGAACCCATTAGTTAAGAAAACCAGCATGGTTTAACACCACATGGGAACATGAATAACTTTTTTCTCATGCTTTGAAAAGTACACTTGGCAAACTTTTAAAAATAAGGTTTTTAGACAAATGCGATAAGAAGTCATTTCCAGTCACAATAGGTGATCTTTTGTAATTTTCATAAAAGCAGTTCGTTTGCAGTATGGCTTTTGTGTAATTAGGGGTTTTTTAGTGTAAAGAAAGGTATGTGGGCTTTAAAAGTGATTCTAAATCTTGAACAGAAAACACAAATTGGCTTTAACAAATATGTCACCTTATTATTGATATTAATTTAAGTAATGGTACCATATATATATTTTAAAATACATATTGACTTGAATTGTGAGGCAATAAGAGCATCTATATGTAATGATCACAGAACTAACCCTTAGAATATAGTTTTACTTATTTTGTTTACTCTAAAAATCTATAGCAGAGTTTCTCTATTTTATATTTCATAGATTTAAAAAAAAACCCAGATAAAGATGGATTTAAAATTCACTGTGCAAAAGAGTATTGAGTAACAAACTGAGTTTTAAAAAAGCAAGAAATTCCTTTGTAATTTGGAATAATCTACATGGCTTTATCACATAGCATATAAGACCAAGATTTAGAGGGCTGTTTTCAACATCACTGCCGTCTTGAAGCAGGATACACACATTAGGTATTGTGAAGAA
>NW_011494941.1:4627004-4627680 GCF_000754665.1 Bison bison bison
TTAGTATCCCAGCAGACGGGGGCCCCGAACTGTTCTTTAAGGGGATGCAGGAATGTGACTTAACACTTTTAGTTTCATCCAAATGTATTGTGGACTGAGATTTTTCCCCTTCTTAAAAGGTCCAAGAGGAAAGTACTTGGAAGAAAAGATTCTGGGGACATGTCTGTCCGCAGTAAATCGAGAGCTTCCCTGGGCAGCAGTAGCAGCAACAGTGCCGGTTCTGTCACCTCGCCCAACAGCAATGTGACCACCCCAAACAGCCAGAGGTCTCCTGGCCTCATCTACCGAAATGCCAAAAAGTCCAACACATCCAATGAAGAGTTTAAGCTATTACTCCTGAAGAAAGGCAGTCGCTCAGATTCCAGTTACCGTATGTCTGCTACTGAGATCCTGAAGAGTCCCATCCTGCCCAAACCTCCTGGGGACCTCACCGCGGAGTCCCCCCAAAGCCCCCATGAGGCCCATCAGGGGTCACCGGGAACTGAAGCACTATCTCCCCTCTCTCCGTGCTCCCCACGGGTTAACGCAGAAGGGTTTTCCTCGAAGAACTTTGCCACCTCAGCATCAGCCAGGGTTGGACGTTCCCGGGCTCCTCCTGCGGCCAGCAGCAGCCGCTACAGTGTCCGCTGCAGGCTGTACAACGCGCCCATGCAGGCAATCTCTGAGGGTGAGACCG
>NW_011494941.1:4629799-4630025 GCF_000754665.1 Bison bison bison
CAATGCTGGAGACCTGGGTTCGATCCCTGGGTTGGGAAGATCCCCTGGCGAAGGGAACAGGCTACCCACTCCAGTATTCTTGGGCTTCCCTGGTGGCTCAGCTAGTAAAAAATCCGCCCGCAATGCGGGAGACCTGGGTTCGATCCCTGGGTTGGGAAGATCCCCTGGCGAAGGGAATGGGCTACCCACTCTAGTATTCTTGGGCTTCCCTGGTGGCTCAGCTGTT
>NW_011494941.1:4631177-4631516 GCF_000754665.1 Bison bison bison
AGGCGTGCTGCGATTCATGGGGTCACAAAGAGTCAGACATGACTGAGCGACTGAACTGAACTCCCCATTTGTACCAAACCACAATTGCTAAAGCCTCCTCTCTCTCCCGCTTCAAATTTCAGCATTGACGTGTACACCTAGGATTGAGTCAAAGTCAACGCCTGTGGTGTGTCACAGAGGGACTTCGAGGGAGGGGGCAGAGGGGGGAATTATATATATTTTTTAAAAGCTTCAAAGAACTAGCCAACAGGTGGTGAAGCAGCACGCTAAGCTTCAAACCCGCACCGTCGTAGGAAGTAGCCCGTGCAGGCGCCTTAGGGCAGCTGCACGGGCTACTTC
>NW_011494941.1:4631949-4633286 GCF_000754665.1 Bison bison bison
TTGCCAAAGTTCAGTGAGAGAGTACATATGCTGCAGTGGTGGCAGACTCAGAGAATTAGATCATGACAAAGATTTACAACTATGAGGAAGGTTACAGTGTAACTCTTTTGGTACTAGAACCAGTTCATGCTGGCCGAAAGACAATGGTTTATGGACTTGCCTCCATTTTGTATTTTTGTAATATTTGTAAATATGGACTTTTTAAATTGTTGCAAAAATGGTTTCTTTTGTAAGATGTTTTCAACGTTTACATTCAATTCAAGCCTTTGTATATTTTAGAGCTGTGCAACACTTTAAGTCTTGTATTTATTTTTAGTAAAAATGGTGACAATTTCATTGTGAACCCCTCTCAAAAAAATGTACCAGAAAAGTTTGATTACCTAGAAAGTGTGTATAGAAACTGCAAATAAACGTGACTGCAATTAAACAACTGGCTTCTCTCTTCATTGTTGTGTAATTGTATAACATGGATTTAAAATTCACTGTGCAAAAGAGTATTGAGTAACAAACTGAGTTTTTAAAAAGCAAGAAATTCCTTTGTAATTTGGAATAGTCTACATGGCTTTATCACATAGCATATAAGTCCAAGATTTAGTGGGCTGTCTTCAACATCACTGCCGTCTTGAAGCATGCATGCCTGGGGTTTCACAAACAGCAAGTGTTTCACAGCGGACCTGGACCTAAGCAAGGGGAACTGCTATGGTAAAAGTATGAGCAAAATAATAATGGTAATAATAAACACTGTCTCTGTAATGGGCTCTAATTTTGCTTTGTATTTGAGAGGAGAGAGAATACATTTCCAACATCCAGTATACTTTCCTTGTACCTCTCCAGGCCAGGAAATTACTTATGGCTTTTCTTTAAAGTAACCTGCTTGGTTTCTGATAATTACTGACTGTGATGAGCAACCTTGATACACCACTAAGTAATGCCACGAACCCTTTATCATGCAAATTTGTGTGCCAGATACTGTTCCAAGTGCTTTGCTTACTCTAACTCAAGAATATCCGCTCCCACCATGCTGTGCCTGTTTAACCAGATAGGGAAACTGAAGCACAGAGCCATTATTTACCTGGGTTGCCCAAAGCCATAGAGCGCTTAAATGTTGGGGCTAGGGTACAAACCCAGCAAATCTGGCTCCAAGGTCTGTTTTAACTCGCCCCGTGAAGAGAGAACTTTTTGAAATAACTTTCCCCATATGAAGAAGGGGACGACAGAGGATGAGATGGTTGGATGGCATCAACGACGCTATGGACATGAGTTTGAGTAGACTCAGGGAGTTGGTGATGGCCAAGGAAGCGTGGTGTGCTGCAGTCCATGGGGTGGCAAACAGTCAG
>NW_011494941.1:4633386-4634163 GCF_000754665.1 Bison bison bison
TGGAGGTTAATTACTTTACAATATTGTATTGGTTTTGCCATACATCAACATGAATCCACCACAGGTATACACGTGTTCCCCATCCTGAACCCCCTTTCCTCCTCCCTCCCCACACCATCCCTCTGGGTCGTCCCGCTAGAAGCAGTTGAAAAGAGGTTTGAGTTTGACTTAATGGCTGCAGGGCTCCAGAGCGAGGTGGCGGGGGAGGAAGATTTACTTGAGGGAAGAGAAAGGATTTGCCCTTTCGGAAAGAGCCACTCTTTTCTGGCTCTGTTGGTGGGGTGGTTTGGGATGGTTCAGGTGGTTTGGAATAGTTCGGAGTGTTTTGTTGAGGTGGTTCCCGCTGCCACTTCTGGGATACCAGTGCGTAGGCACTTGAGATTTGGCCTCTTAGTGGGTACCGGGTGCTGACTGAAAACAGTTGATCCTTTTTCATCCTTTCTCTTCCTTGGCATGCGAGGGGGCCGAGGGGGACGAACGACCGAGGCTCTCTCACGCTTTATTCAGATTCTTCAAACTGAAAATCCTATTAACTAGCAAGGTTTGTTGTAACACTTTTTGAGATGTAAACTTTGATTTGGAGGCATCTGATTGTAACCGGCGTTAGTCAAATAAAGCGCAGCTAAGCTGTTGGTGTTGTAAATATGCTTTCCAGCAGCTCAGTTGGTAAAGAATCCACCTGCAGTGCTGGAGACCTCAGCTCAATTCCTGGGTCGGGAAGATCCACTGGAGAAGGGATACTCCAGTATTCTTGGGCTTCCCTGGTGGCTCAGCTGG
>NW_011494941.1:4634263-4634919 GCF_000754665.1 Bison bison bison
AAACCTCTCTAAGCTTTAGAGGCCCATGTTTTCAGTCAAGCACGGTTCGGATCCCACCAGCCTCCACAAACAAACCAGAGGTCCAGTGCGGCTGCACTGTGGGAAACAAAGCCTTGCCATTGGCCATCTCTCTAATAGCGCCCATCCCCCTGTGACAGCTCAGGGGTCCCCTGGATTGGGTAGCTGATAGCCACGCTGATTGGGTGGCTATCCGCAAAGCCTTGCCATTGGCCATCTCTCTAATAGCGCCCCCTGGATTGGGAGGCGTGTCTTGTGGTGGCCGCTGATTGGTCAGCGGTGTGCATGGGGGGGTGCGGTTGGCTACTGGCGTGTCACGTGGACGAGCCCTATTTCCGGTGCGAGGACCGTTTACTCCACCACTGGTAAAATCTAACCGTCTTTTTCAGCGTCTGCTGGGGGTACGGGACACGGCTAACCGTTCTCTCACGGCTAACCGTTCTCTCACGGCTAACCGGTTCCCGCCCCTTTCTGAGGCCAATTTCGCGGACTCCGGGACCAGAAAAGGTTTGTCAAATGGCACTTTTTCCTTCCTTTGAACTTCTTTTCTTTTTCTTTTTAATATTAAATTTATTTTATTTTAGTTGGTAGGTTTAATTACTTTACTAATTATTTGTTATTGGTTTTTGCCTATACAT
>NW_011494941.1:4635339-4635848 GCF_000754665.1 Bison bison bison
TCCATGGACTATGTAGTCAATGGGGTCACAAAGAGTCAGACACGACTGAGCGACTTTCAGGTGAAACAAAGTAAAGATGTGGTTCGAGCACAGTCGTTTGATAACTTCATCTTTTGGGGTTCGCTTCCCTCCGTTTACCTGGCTTTCCCTGAAGTGGTACTGCTCTAGCGTTTTAAACTAGTTTAATGTTTATGCATAGTGATTTTACAAGCAAAACTTTTATATACAGTATTGTATAAAGAGCAGTGTATGGGCTCGATTCCCTGTCGGCCGAGTTTATAGCCTCTAATGTTTGATACGGACAGCAGAAGGGCTGCTTTTCAGAGTCCTGCCAGGACTTTTAGAAAGTGATCAGTGTATTGACACAGACTTGTTTAAAAAAAATTTTGGCGTGGTCTGGCGATTGTAATCTGCCCTGTCTTACCAAATATTTCTTGCTGTGGTTTTTGGATAAGTTGATGAGTTGATGGCAAGGGAGAGCTAAAGAGCAGAATCCTCAAGTGACTTTT
>NW_011494941.1:4637224-4638554 GCF_000754665.1 Bison bison bison
CAAGTGACTTTTGAGAAAATGTCTTTGCAGTGTCTTTTATTAATTTTTAAAAATTGTAATGTATTTTTTGGGGCTGTGGTGGGTCTTGCTTGCTGCGCCGGCTTTTCTCTAGTTGCAGCCACGGGGGGCTACTCTCTAGTCGTGGTGTACAGGTTTCTCATTGTGGTGACTCCGCTTGTTGTGGAGCTCGGGCTCTAGGTGTGCAGGCTTCAATAGTTGCTGCAGGTGAGCTCAGTAGTTGTGGCTCCTGTAGTTGCACAGGCTCAGTACGTGTGGCACAGGGGCTTAGTTGCTCCCTGGCATGTGGGATCTTCCCAGAGTGGGAATCAAACCCGTGTCTCCTGCATTGACAGGCGGTTTCTTCACTGCTGAGCCACCAGGAAAGCCCCCTTTGCAATGTTTTTAATGTCTGAACTGTGTCTGTTTGAAAACCAGATGGTTTTTCTTAACACTTTGAGTTTAGACTTCCTAGTGTAAAATGTAAGTGAACTTCACTGTAAGTAAGCTTGTTTTGCAAGATTTTGAATTTAACAAATTATATTAATTTTGCAGAATCTAGTCATAGTTGGGCTCTAAGAAAATGTTGCAAAACCTTTGCTTCCCTTGTGGAAAGAAGAGAAGGGGAGTTAAAACTTAGACTTGGCCTACTGTGAACCAGACATGATGCTGAGTGCTTAACTGTAATTTGGTCTTTCACAGCTCTACGAAGTAGCTATTATTCCAACTTTACAGGTTAAGGAATTGAGGCACAGAGGGGTTAAATCCCTGCCTAAGCAAAATAGCAAATTTTGCAGTTTGGATTCAGATTCATGTATTTCTTAAAGTCCAGTTCTTTGCACAGTGGACTGCTATTTAAAATTCATTTAGGGGAAATGGTTGCTATACCTGCAGTACATGGTGCAACATGAGTGATAATTACATGTTATGATCCTGAGCAAAAAATATATATATATGAAGCAAAAAAGAAATCCTTGACAATTGTTTTTTTGGTGGTGTTCCAAGTACCAAAGAATCTCATAGAAGTTACAGTTTTTCAGTGTTGGGTTGATTTCCAAAAACCTTGAAACATTTATTGATGTAATAAAACTATGTTTCAAAGGTTACTTGAATGTTGCAAAATTATGCTTTCATCAGATTATAACTATCAAAGGAAAAGCTGACATAAAATAATGTAGAACATTTTTATATTTGAAATGTATCCTTTTCAAGGTACATTTTTGCTATTGCTCCTAGTGAAAGGAAAATCTCTCTGTAAAAGAAAAAAACAATTTTTTTTAGTTTATACTAAAATATATAGCAATAATTGCTTTTTAATTCTTCTAATATCTAT
>NW_011494941.1:4638668-4640634 GCF_000754665.1 Bison bison bison
TCTAAGGTCTTAATGCTATTTGATGTTGTCTCTCCTGTAACTAGCCAGCATGTGACAACTGTTTTAAAAGTGTTGAAGTGTGAGTGTTCTGGTACTTCTGGAAAAGCAGTTTTACTTCCAGATGGTGTGACATTGCATGCTTGCTTTGTGGAGCTGGAAGTTGAAGGAAGCCTTGACGTTTTGAGTTGGTTCTCCTGTGTGGAGTGGTCTTGTGGAGTGCAGGGTACTGGGGGCAGAGGGCACGGCAAGTGCAGAGGTTCAAAGAATGCCAGGTCAGCTTTGATTTGTCCGTGTCCTACAGAGCCAGAGGTGCTGGGTGAGTGTCTGCTGGGTGACTCCATGTACACTGCCTCTGTGTTTACAGTAGAGTTTTAGCAGAATTGTAATTAAGCCAGAGGGGGACTGACTGTTAGAGCTCTAACAGTGGTTGCCAAACTGCTTCTACAAGGTCAGATGGCAAGTATCTTAGTTTTAGAGCAAGGAGATAAGTGATAAGAGGTGACATCTAAGTGGTGTGGAGAGACCTGACTGTAAAGACCTTGTAGGCCATGGTAGGAGTTTGGGATTTTATTTTGTTCTTGGCCAAGAAGGGATTCCAGGTGATTTTAATGAAAAAGTAAAGCACCTAGACTCTGAAGCCAGACTGCACCACGTACTAACTATGAGACCTGGGCAAATTATTAAAATTTCTTTGCCTCAGTTTTCTCTTAAGGAAAATGGGGATGCTAATAGAGCCTGCCTTGTGGGGTTGTCAGGAATACTAAATGAATTAACATACATCAAGTGCTTAGAACATTGCCTGGCACAGAATAAGCAGTAAAAAATCTGTTAGATGGTATTATCTGTACCTTGTGGCATAGTCCAAATGTTCTATAGTGAAACTGTATTTAATGAAAAATTATATATTTAAATCTATAAAACAAAGTTGTTGAAATACTCCCTAGAGCTGGGGTCCCCAATCCCTGGGCTACAGACTGGTGCTAGTCTGTGGCCTGTAGCACAGCTGCATGGCGGTGGCGAGCAGCAGGCTAGGGAGCAAAGCTTCATCTGTATTTACAGCTGCTCTCATCACTTACATTCCCCCTCCCCAGTCCATGGAAAAAGTATCTCCCACAAAACCCCTCGCTGCTACCAAAAAGGTTGGGGACTACTGCCCTAGAGTAGACACTTTAACTCACTATTCTCATTCTTTGTGCATTCGAGCAGATCCTGCTCTGCAGTGTCTTTTGTAAGAGCAAGACTTGAGGAGTAACTTTTGAATATCTATGACTTGGAACTAGGTAAATAAATCATAGCCTATTTGCAAGATGGGGAACTGAGATGTTGTTGAAGTGACTATGGTATATCTAAAGGTACTGATTTAGAAAGACATCTTTTACTTTTGTCTCTTTTTGAACTTGTACATTGTATTCTTTTCTGCATCTGGGTTTTACTCATCGTGGTGGCTGTGAGATTTCTGAGATTTATCCTTGTTGTGTGTATCAATAGTTGGTTTATTCTCACTGCTGTGAGAGTTGGTTTATTCTCAGTGCTGTGTAGTCTTCCTTTGTATGAAACCCCAGTTCAAGTAGTCATGACTTGTATTAGTTGTATAATCAGAAAAAAATAGTCTAAAAAAAGTAAAATTTGGTTGAAGTTACAGCTCGAATTAAAGGTATCTAATAACCTGAATTTATTTTACATTAGTAGACTGTGTTTATCTAACTTGAGGGGTCTTCCCAGGTGGCTCAGTGATAAAGAATCTGCCTGCCAAGTAGAAGACACAGGTTTGATCCCCAGGTCAGGAAGATCCCCTGGAGGAGGAAATGGCAACCCACTCCAGTATTCTTGCCCTGGCGGCTCCTCTATCCATGGGATCGCAAAAGAGTAGGATGCGACTTAACAACTAAATAACAACAATCTAACTGGGGAGTTACTTTTCTCTCTTTCTGCCTCTCATTACTGCTCCGGATGGCTAACAGCGCAT
>NW_011494941.1:4640734-4641167 GCF_000754665.1 Bison bison bison
AAGTGTGTGAAGTAACTTTTTTATGCATTGCTTTTCAGGAGTAAGCTTTACCAGTCCTAGACGTTCAAGCATTTTCACAAATAAATCCTCCAGCAAGTTTCAAAATAATTAGGCCCAACTCAGGAAGTGGAGTTGCTCTGTTGCACAAAAATGTCAAGCGGATCTAGTGAAGTTGATGTGGTTTGTATTTCAAGTTGAAAATCTGCTTTTGTTCATTTTATTGTGTTCTGTTTCTTTTCCAAGTTGAGTTTAATTTCATACAGTAAAATGCAGAGATTGTACGGTTCACGAGTTCCAGACAGTGATGTTTAAAGTATTTAAATGATGAGCATATGTGTACAAGTTTTAAAATTTTAACTATCTACTAAGATTCATTTTTTCTGACTCTTTTGACATAATTATATGAAAGCATTTTGAAAAGTATAACGCCCTG
>NW_011494941.1:4641267-4641759 GCF_000754665.1 Bison bison bison
AAATTTAACTATGGAAGCAATCATAATCTTGGTGCTGAAATGACCTTAGATGTAATTTTGCCCAGTTTTCACCTGGCAGGGGAGGATCTGATGTCTTTAGTGTCTGCCCAGGCCACACCTTGGTGGAGGCCCAAGCTGGACTCTCCTGACTCAGATCTGCAGGCCTGCAGCCTCCCTGAGTAAAAAGCCTCTGAACTCCTTGACAAAAACAGTTAGAACTTATGCTCTGTTGTTCATTTGTTTCCAGCACTTACTCTGTAGCCTTTAGGTTGTAAAGCATTCACTTTACAATTTGGAACTGTGTTTGATCTGGATTCTTATTCCTACATCTGAATAATAAAGCCCTTCAATTTTTAAGTGTATCCTAAATCACTAATGAAAGAATTCTCATTTTGTTGCTCTCTAAAATTCAACCAGGACTCCAATTCAACTTGAGTTGGCATTCTGAGAATATACTTATGTTAAGTTTACTAAGGCAATAAGTGTGTGAAG
>NW_011494941.1:4642665-4644758 GCF_000754665.1 Bison bison bison
CAGGGGAAGAAAATAATAAAAAATATATGCCTAAGTATTTCCTATTTTGTCCACAGAGTGGCACTGTTGGATTATTTTAAAAAATCAAAAGCCATGTAGAGGATTCTTCGTAGTTGCTTATTTTATAGCAGTTCTGGTGCCAAATTACTAGAAGACTAGACTTTCTACCTTAAGGTACAGAGGAGGAAATTGATGTCTTATGTGTGGTTGTGATAATGAGAAGTTTTGAAAGTGCATCTTTTCCTGTAGTCATAGTATTGAAAATAGACAAGGTCCTTTGATATCACCAGTTGCCTTTTGGAGCTTCTTAGAAGTAAAGTAAGTCCTCAATTTTTCTCTATCATCATTTCTTTTAATTTGTTAATAAATCTTCCTTAGATAAGAACACGAATCCCTGCTTATGATGATGATAACACTGTTCTTTATGCATATGAACCAAATACTGCATATTTCAGTAATGTAAGTAATGTTAATTGCCATTTGCAAATACATTAACATTTAACCACTTTAAAGAAAAAGATTTCAATTCTTCATAAACTACAGATTTCCTCTAAACTCTCAAAAAATACTAGTCTCTCTTAAATTTGTCCACTTCCTTTCATTAAACAGTGAGCAAAATAACCATTTCACTTCTTTTTTCCCTTGCAGAGTAGGAAAGTCAGAGCAGTTTTTACTTATTTGTCAGTGTAAAACTCTAAACCTAAGTCCCTCTGACATTATGAATTCTTTCCTTATTCCCTCTCTTAATCAGCAGTGAGTATATTTTCATTCTCATATTAACATGATTTTTTTTGTCTCTGGTTTAGATTAAGACCTCTGAAACTCTTTGAAAAGTTGGTTTAAAATAATAAGTTAATATTATTCTTTCCTCTCATTGTTCAGTCTGAATTTCACAGAATTATTAACTGTTCAATTTTTAAACTATTAGCAGGAAACTGCTGTATCTGACACATCTTTCAACGAAGAACAACAAGCAGTAATTCAGGATATCCTTGTTTATTGCCAGGTAAAAAAAGTTCTGTCTGTCTCAAATGCAGTTTTCTAAAACACTAAGCTAAAACTATCTTTATCTCATATAAAGTATATAATTGAAATTTTGCTGTATTGAATTATTTATGAATATCACTCTCATTATGATCTTTTAACAGTTTTCTTTGGTGAAAGTTTCAAAATAGCAGTGTGTAGGTTTTATAGCCTTTTGTAAAAGCCCTTAACTGATCAAATGTAGTTACAGCTCTTTGATCTAAACTGTTCGATACTGAATTAATTTCCCCTATTAATTCTTTAAAGGAAGTTGGCTGATATAGATAAAATTTAGTATGTACCTAAATGTATGTCAGGGCTTCCCTGGTGGCTCAAATGGTAAAGCGTCTGCCTGCAATGCCAGAGACCTGGGTTCTATCACTGGGTTGAGAAGATCCCCTGGAGAAGGAAATGGCAACCCACTCCATGGACAGAGGAGCCTGGTAGGTTACGGTCCATGGGGTTGCAAAGAGTCGGACACGACTTCATTTTCCTTAAATGTATGTCAGGATATTTCAGTTGAAATGAAATGACACCCCACTGTTTATTAACGAGTTTATCTTACATAGTTTTGAGGGGATTTTTTAAAAAATTGACATATTAGTGGAGACTGATAGAGGTAGCTAACTATCAAGGATTTTGTGAGCTGCATACCCTAGCAATAATGAACATTTACAACAAATAAATGTTTCTTAACATATAACATTTCTTTGATACAATGAACTAACATACTTTGAAAAGTAAGAAGTGTTTATGAGAGTCTTTATCATTATCACTATTGAGAACAGAAGTGGAACACGTAAAGGGGACTTTTGGTGTCTTCTGGGGAAGGATGTACAGAGAGCAGGAACGTAGGGGCTAAGTAGGGAGTTCTGATTTTGAGCAGTGCTAGCCCAGCCTGCTTTACATCAGGATCCACGAGGTTGATGAATGAGGTTGACAGGGCTCTGCCAGGACCTTCTGAACGATTGTGCAAGACGTGGTGGGATGGAGCATCTCCCATCAGACACGCCCAGGTTTCAGAGTCACAGCCCTGCAGTGGGCCCTGGGGGATCCTCTCCATTTCGCCT
>NW_011494941.1:4644858-4646161 GCF_000754665.1 Bison bison bison
ACCTCCCTTCATCCATCACCCCCCTCTCTCCCGGATCTTCAGCCTCTGTGTCTCTCAGCATATTCATTCTCCCACTGTTATTTATTAAAATCACTTTGTTTGACTTCCTAACCCTCTCTCCTTCCCTTCATAACCCAGCACTTTGAATGTCATTTATGTTCACTCTGTAAACATTTGACTTCCTGTTTGGGTATTTGGGAGGGTTGTTTTTTATTGAAGTAGAGCTGACTTACAATATTGTGTTAGTTCCAGGTGTAGAGCATAAATTTGGGGTGTAATTCCCTGTGCTCTACAGTAAAACCTTGTTTCTTACCTATTTTATGTATAGTAGTTAATATCAGTTAATGTCATACTCCTAATTTGTTGGGTATTTTTCAATATACTCTTCCTTCTGCCCTGTATGCTCTTGCATGCATTTCTACCTGGCAGACACCTTCTCATCTTTTCACTCTTAACACAGATAACGCCCACAACTGCCCACCTAAATTAGGTCTTGCCCTTCTGTGCACACTTAGCTTCTTATTCTTATCTGTATTATGGCCATAATATTAATAATGCTTGAACACTACTGGACTAGCCATTGTGCAGTATTATTATTATGTTAGTAGTAATACTATAGCACATTGCTTTGTCCTTAAGAGAACTAAGAGATATTTTCATCCTGATTATATTAATAAGGAAATTGAATAGCAGAGAAGTAACTTGAACCCCACTGTGTTCCCCTCAAGCCTGTGCTGAGAGCCAGCAGGTCTCACACTTGATCGTGTCAGAATCACCTAGAGGGCTTGTGAAAACACAGGTCGCTGTTCTCGCTCTCAGACTTCCCAATTCAGTAGATCTGGGGTGGGAGATGTAGCATTTCCGACAAGCTACTAGATGGTGCTGTTGCCTCTGGCACTGAAATCAATTGCTCCCGACTGCTTATCACTCTATTTACCTGGTCTCTTTACTTGTCTCTCTCCAGCTAAAATGGGAGTTCCTTAGGGCAGGAGTTGGTTCTGTTCTCTCCAGCTAAATGGGAGTTCCTTAGGGCAGGAGTTGGTTCTGTTCTTTTTTATTTATTTTAATGTCCATATTCCCAGCATCTAGCAAAGCAGTTCTGGCAGGTGGTAAGCTCTCAATAAATGTTTAGTTGAATGAATGATGTAATGGTTCTGGCCTTTTAAGTGTATTTTTGCCCAAATGAAATTCCTGTGTATTTCAAGAATTCTCAGGTTTTATCAGTCACATACCCGATTAGCATACAGGGGCTGTGTACTCAAACATTTTATTAAGTTAATTGTTAATTGCATGACCTTAATCT
>NW_011494941.1:4646261-4647129 GCF_000754665.1 Bison bison bison
CTTTGCTCTGGCAGTCAAAGGTTGGCTTAATGGTATTTTTTACATTACTTTTCTTTTGAAGTAGAAATTAGTAACAGTTTGTACTATAATAGGCCATCTATGATGCTATTCAAGACCTGGATAAGAAGTTTGATATTATTCATGGAAAGGTTTCAAAAATTCACCGTTCCCGTTGCCGTGTGAAGTCAACGTGGCAAAGTCGTGTAAGTGTTACAAAAATATTTTCACAGCTATAATAAATAAATCTCTGGGTTCTAAAGATGCCAATTAGAAGTGAGAGAGAACTAATAACTCTTAAAGAGGAGTAAGGCTGATCTGTACTTACTGTAGCAGCAGATGGGAGACTAAACCTCTGCTGGAAAAATGCTGATGTTTAGGTTTGAGATATGTATGACAATGGGTATTTTTATATTTGTAACCATAATATATAAAATGTGATTCAAATGTAGGGGTGAAGAGGAATAGAGCACTTATCTTTAATAATATAAAGCAATCTTCCATAGAAAGTAAGTATCAATGTATTTACTATATATGTCCTTTTTCTTTTACTCACAATTAATTTGTACTGGGTTTGTGTCATTTCAGAAACTACATGGAAATAGACATAAAAATAATCACCAGCATTCTAGAAAGAGCAAAAGCCATAAAAGGAAGAGAAGGGACTGTCCCTCTTCATTATCTTTAACTGAAAGTTATAGCCCCACTATACCAACAAGCAGGCGGGATGATGATTCCCAGAGCAACACTTTGGGAACATCTATTGAGTCCCAGAAGTCCCCAGAGCGGGAGCAGGAGTCATTCTTCCAGGATCAGGAGCCAGATCTCAACCAGAGCCCCACCGTCTTCACACAATCCTATGAGCCATACG
>NW_011494941.1:4648085-4648469 GCF_000754665.1 Bison bison bison
TATGAGCCATACGAATACATGCAGAAGGAACCCATGCAGGGACCCTCTTACTGCAGCAGCCCACGGGCCCACAATTTCTTCCCACTGGACCAGGCCACTATAACTCCACCTGCAGCCATACTGCCCGACATGGGACCTGAACCAATACCTCCCCCTGACGTTGTGACCTATCCACCTTTATTTGATCCCCAGCCCTCCAGGCAGAGTATCTCGCCTCCCTACACTCCGAGCACTTATGGTGAGTATGAACTGACACCTGTTCCTGGTAGCATTATTTACCCTATACTCCTTAGCACTTGGATGCAAGCTTGTGTAAGCTATTTGTTTCTCATCTGGAGTACTAGTTTGGGGTGATACTCTTAACGATGACTAACACTTCTTGAG
>NW_011494941.1:4648569-4649040 GCF_000754665.1 Bison bison bison
CTAATACTCATAATGATTGCACTGTGAGTTTTTTCATCTTGTTTTTCTTGACCCTTTCCCTGTGTAAACAATCATGTGTTCCTAAAATGGCTAGAGCCCAGATGACAGAAAAGGAAAGGTACACTTTAGGTTAATTCACACAGAGGTCAAACTTGTGTTGACATCTTTGGTTAGAGAAACAAATCTTCCTAGCGAATTACAAAACCCACCTCCATTACAACACACTAACTTTAAGATGTCGAGCACTCTGGTTGAATAACTGAGTACTTGTCTGGGAGGGATTGGGGGCAGGAGGAGAAGGGGACAACAGAGGATGAGATGGCTGGATGGCATCATTGACTCGATGGGACATGAGTCTGAGTGAACTCCGGGAGTTGGTGATGGACAGGGAGGCCTGGCGTGCTGCGATTCATGGGGTCGCAAAGAGTCAGACATGACTGAGCGACCGAACTGAACTGAACTAGAACTGAA
>NW_011494941.1:4649888-4650787 GCF_000754665.1 Bison bison bison
ATCAGGTCAAGTATGATTTGTCTTTTTCCCTCTTTGAAGCTCCAACTTCACCAGTCAGAAATAACCCGGATTTCTTCAGAGAAAACCTCCCTGAGGACCCCTCAATCTGGTCCGTGGATGAAGTGACCATGTTTCTGCAAGATGTAGATCCTCAGACATTTGATCCCCTGGTTGACCTCTTCAGGGACCATGTAATGTATCTTTTGATCTAGTTTTTCTGCCTTAATGACTTTATTATCTCTTTGCAGACCCTTCAGTTGGTTACTGTTTAATATGGATGGTGGGGGAACCCTATCAACTGAGTTTTCCATATTTGAGAGAGTTTACTTTGCCCAAAGTCAGATCCTTAAAGGGTAGAGGGTGGATTTGTGCTTTAAATGGGTACCCAAGTCCCTAACATACTACAAGTCTTCAAGTTCTCAAGAGAAGATGATTCAGCATGGCCACTCTCAGGTGTCTTCTCCTTTGTAAGACCAGCTACAATGATCCTCCTCCCCACCTGCTCCCTGCTTGGCCCCGGGATTGTGAGTAGGAGGGAGTGAACCCAGTAACTGATTCCATTTGGCTCTGTCCTGTTGACCTTATATGATTACTGACAATTTGGGATGCTGATACTCTCATGCTATTTACAAAGTAACATCATGGGCTAAATTTTTTAAGTTCTAATTTCTTTAATTTCTACTTTTACTTACTAGAAAATGTATAGAAGGTACCTGACAAAAGCAGTACTGTGAAGGACTTCAGGTCCCTTCAGCCAGTGATAAATGATTCAGCACAGTTTTATTTTTAAACTGCTGCTGCTAAGTTACGTCAGTTGCATCCGACTCTGTGCGACCCCATAGACGGCAGCCCACCAGGCTCCCCTGTCCCTGGGATTCTCCAGGCAAGAACACTGGAGT
>NW_011494941.1:4652291-4652421 GCF_000754665.1 Bison bison bison
CCTGGAAAATCCCATGGATGGAGGAGCGTAGTAGGCTGTAGTCCATGGGGTCGCAATGAGTTGGACACGACTGAGCGACTTCACTTAACTCACATGGGACATTCTTGGGTAGCTAGCCTCAGGTCATCTT
>NW_011494941.1:4652521-4654729 GCF_000754665.1 Bison bison bison
CCAGTTTCCCAAAAGGCAATAGCCACATAAATTATTTTCCTTTCTGTTATTATTTCACTGTATGTTTTATCTGTCCCTATTTGAAGGGAAAAAGCAGCCTTTTAAGATTTCATGAGGCATTGTTACCAGTTTTTAAAAAAATTATCACACAGTCATTTCATGCAAGAGATATTACACTACAAGGGTGGTTTGGATTGAGTCTGACTATATTCTTTTCAACTAAATACATGTTATTTTACAACTTCCATATTTTGTCTAAACTTGGACATTTAACTAGGCATTCATTGCTCCCATCTCTCCATGAAGATGCCTATGTCTGAGTTTTTTAAAGATGTGTTTTATTGTCTCTTCATTCCTCATGTGGATACTGTTTTGTGTTTATATTTTGTATCTGAAGGATGCACACAATTAAATTCTTTTTTAATTTAAAATGGCACTTTACACTCCCACTGAGCTAAAGACCATCTCTATATATAGTGAGTTTTTTAATTCTTTAAAACACAAATTGTTTGTGTTTAAAACATGCAAGTTGTTTGCTCTCACTGGTACCTCTCAGCTCACACTTCAGGGTTTCCATACAGGGAAGTTCTATCTTGTGCAATGTTTCTAGTTAATTTCCTTTCTGAGCCATTTATCTTACTGCACTTTGAACAAGTACATTAATTCTGATTTAAACTTTACTTTAAAAAATAGAACCTTCAAGTGAAACGTTCATTGTTATTTTATTTATTACATCATTATGTTGTATAATATTCAGTGTAATGTTAATAAGCTATGAGAAATGGTGCTGATTTTATTAGCCATTTGTTATAAATGCCAATAAGATGTTCACCAGGGGTAAGAATATACATTATCTTTTTAGAAAACCAAGTGTACCTTATAAGCAAATGTAACTATTTACTGGGCATATATGATTTAAAGGACATTTTCATCTGTGTTAGTCCTTTTGTGTTAGAAGATTCAGATTTCAACTCGGTCTTCTTTCAAACTGTTTGTGAAGATGCTGTGCCCACTTGAACAGTCCTCAGGTGTTTGTATAAGCACTATGTTTTACAGTTTTTAGATTTTAAATATAATAAAGTTTAATAATTACAGCCGTTAATGTCAAAGCCTCAGATTTGCTTTTACTTGCTTAAAGACTTAAAGCCAGCAGTGATGTTTGTCATGAATCGTTATGCTTTGTGACAGCCTCACTAGAGAATTCTCTTTCCATCCTGAATATCAAGGCAAAAGTATGGCTAACACAACAACTTTCATAAATACAGACTTCAAGTACCAGAACTAGAATTTCATATCCACTGAAACAAATTTTTCTAAAATTACCCTCATCTTCATGAAACATAGTCAAGTCAAGACTAAATTTGTTCATGGAATGGTCAACTGACCAGTTGACCACATAGGCTCCTCCAAAGTGGCTGTGGTGGAAATCCTCAGGATTCATCTCAGACCAAATTCCCAAAAGGCCTCTCAAGGCCAGGAAAGACATACCAAAGGCTTGCCATCAGGCTGTGCTTCAGTGGATTTCACTCTTCTACAGAATCCCTAAAACGTGATTCCTGCACATGCCAGCAGGAATCCCACTCACCTACTACGGCTGCTCAGCACCCACGAGTTTCCAATGTCTGGAGGGATCAGGCAGAGAGACGGAAAATGTTTCGATTCTACCCACAGGTGTAGTTTACTAAAGTGCTTTAAGTCACAAATAACTTGAGGGGAAGGGCGTCCCTATATCTGGAAAACACAGATCAAAACCAGTAATATTACAGGCAAAACCCATAAAAATTATAACCATATTCACCACTTCACACAGTAACTATTTGTTAACTTTTTATGAAGCCTCAAGTTTTCCATTAGGATTTTTTACTATCTGACCCAGTTCAGCTGTATGATCTGAAACTTATCAGAGACCTGCATTTGTCAAAAAGGGCTTCCTATTTATATCATCTTGAAAATGAAGCATTTTTGCAAAAGCATCAGAGTAAAATAACTACCTATAAATAACAAAAGGCTTTAAAAAGCACAGACACCTGATTATAATGTAATCACTAAAGAAACTTGGTTATGATAACTAGAATTATAACCAAATGATAATCTTAACCCTTGAAACGTTAATCACTGGTGAAAATCAAGAAGCAAGTAACTATGACCTGTTCATCATATCAACATTTACTGATTGGAAAACTTATGCTCTCATCTTCCTCTAAGAAA
>NW_011494941.1:4657698-4658261 GCF_000754665.1 Bison bison bison
CAAGAAAAGGCCATGCCCTCTGTAGTAATATTAGAAATTGAACATCACGACTAGGAACAGTGATTATGAGAGGAAAAGTGCTTCGTTTTCAAACTACATAAGGAACTGTAGTCACAGTTGGCTGAGTAAATGAAGTAGTTTTAAGTTTCTGGGGTGGTATTTACAGTGTGATGCTGGGACTTGCTTATATTTATAAGCCCTCCAAGGTTGAGGATTCCTGATGTTTTCCCTGTTTTGTCCAACAGCTTGGTGAACTTGAACCCTGAAAGCAGCTCTCCACAATGACGACGTCCTCAGGCCAAGCTTGCCCACTCTCCCTGGTGTGCTTAGAGGCAACTTGGGTGTTACGGGGCCACCTTCTCTGGCTTTAGGGGTGCTGTCTGCCTGAGGGGAGAACCTTAAGATTTAAGGGGAAAAGAAAATGAATCTTTTGTCTAAAAAGGTTTAATTCCATCAAGCTGCTGGAGAAAAAGGGAAATGTCATATTGTGAAAGAGGGGAAGCAAACTGTCTGCCAAGGTCTGTGCGTCCTCCCTACCCTGGTATGTGTGTGTGTGTGTGTGT
>NW_011494941.1:4658361-4658992 GCF_000754665.1 Bison bison bison
GGAGTGGGTTGCCATGCTCTCGACCCAGGGATCGAACCGGGGTCTCCAGCATTGCAGGCAGATTCTTTACCATCTGAGCCACCAGGGAAACCCCCCTACCCTGGGGCCCTCCCCATTCCCTGGATCAGCCTCAGAACACTTATAAACACAAGCAAAAGCCCCTCGGGGTTTAATTTTGGCAATATACCCTGCTCCCCATGAAGTATGGTCATTCATGGCTTGGCCAAGCTCTACCTCTTGCTTTTTCCTTCAGTGATATCAATTCCAACCCCCTGCCCAGCAAACCATTGGGAAAGAAGCTGAGGAGACTATGCTCTTCATGGGGCTATGGTGCATGCCTGCTATGTATGGGTCACAGATACAGCACAGGACATGGAATCTGAGCTGAGAAGAACCCTGCTAGGAGCAAATGTTGGGAAAGTTTGTGTGTGTTTTTTAATGTGTTTTTAAAATTGGAGTTAGGAGAAAGTGCCCCCAGAAAGGCACTAAATGATTGGCAGGCAGCTTGGCATTTAAGAATAAACAAAATAGGTGAGATCCCTGACCTTAGACTGCTTCCTGTCTGTCTGGGAGGACCGCATTAGAAAATACTGCTGCTGCTGAGTCACTTCTGTCGTGTCTGACTCTGTGC
>NW_011494941.1:4659092-4659443 GCF_000754665.1 Bison bison bison
AACTGGGGTAGGTTGCCATGCCCTCCTCCAAGGGATCTTCCTGACCCAGGGATCAAACCTGGGTCTCCTGCATTGCAGGCAGATTCTTTACCGCTGAGCCACCAGGGAAACCCCAAAAAACACATGTATTTGGGTAATTGATGAGTGAACAAAAGGAAGCAAAGGTGAAGTAGCCATGGGAAGCATGACATCTCTAGAGGATTTCTGTGTGTGTGTGTGTGTGTGTGTGTGTGTGTGTACAGATGTGCTTATCCGCTTGGAAGACATTTGGGAAGAGAAATACAAACATGTTTACAGGGGGGCATCTATGGGTAGGTAGGATTCTGAGTATGTGCTTATCTTTACTTTCTG
>NW_011494941.1:4662479-4664393 GCF_000754665.1 Bison bison bison
CTGGTGGGCTGCCGTCTATGGGGTCGCACAAAGTCGGACACGACTGAAGTGACTTAGCAGCAGCAGCAGCAGACTACTGTCAGCGATTGACTACATAAAGAAACAGGAGAGGGCAGACAAATCTGTGCAAAAGCATCCCAAATTATGTAGACACCCCCAAGGAGGTGGAGCGTTACTCCCCATTCCTCAAGTGTGTGCTGTGCAGAGAAGTATGTGCTTCCTTCCAAAGAGGACAATACAGAAAGGTGGAAAAGAGGAACTGTCCAGGGAAGAGGCCTGACAAACACCCTCAGCCAGATGATCAAGGTCAACATCAATAGCGAGAAGTCATATTGATAGTATGAACCTTTGATATGATGTGATGAGAATAGCACTTCTCTGTGGTTTTCCTCCCCCAAATCCATGAGCCCAGTTTCATCATGAGGAAAATCATCAAACAAATCCCAGTTGGGGAACATTCTGCAAAATACCTAACCAGTCCCTCCTCCAAACTGCCAAGCTGATCAAAAACAAGCAAAGTCTGAGAAATGATCACACTCTAGAGGAGCCCAAGGAGAAAGGATGAGTAAACATACTATGGGATCCTGGAACAGAAAAAGGTGAAAAGTGAGGGGATGTGAATACAGTGTAGGCTTTAGTTAATAATAACATACCAATATTCATTCATTAGTTGTGGCAAATGTACCATAATGTAAGATATTAACAATGAGGGGAAATGGGTATGGGTACTCTCTCTACTATCTTAGCAACTTTTCTGTAAATTAAAATGGTTCTAGGGACTTCCTTGGGGGTCCAGTGGTTAAGAGTTTGTGCTCTCAATGGCAGGGGCATGGGTTTGATCCCTGATCTAGGAACTAAGATCCCACATGTCACACAACGTGGCCCAAAAAGGGAAAAAAACTGTTTTAAATCAAAAGGTTATTTAAAAATTAACAATTCCCTTCTATGATCCTACATTCATGCAGTATTCTGCTTAAAGTCCTGATCTCTCAAATCTGAATTGTGGAAATCTTTGTCCAAAGTCCCAGTGAGATTCTGAAGGAGTGACTGCTCTTTCTTTAAAAGGATAATATGCAAAGTTTCTTCATGGTGCATGCAATATTTGATATGTGCAACCTGCTCCAGTAGTTATTTTTAGATCTCTCTGATGAGTGCCTGGGTCTTATTTTCACTTGTCTTTCCATGTTTGTTTGTGACTGAATGAGGTCAACTCCCAGGAAGAAGGAGTTACAGCATATGCTTAACGGAGAAGTTATGTATGTCCATGTAGATTGATTTCTTCTTTTCCTTTTCTTCCTTTAAGAAACAGTCTGTTGTTGCTTGCTTTTCCCACATGTGAGTATATATCTCATTTCTATGTGGAAAATTGATCTATAATGTACAATCAGCATAGGAGTATCACCATTTAGAAGTGTTCATTAAGTGATGCTTACTGGTTTCCAATGGTGCATCTGGCTTTATTAATTTTTGTATAAAAATTATAGAAGTTAGCACGGATACTGGCAAAATCAATAACAACACTGCTATTAGAAAAAGTACAGGAATGTAAGGAATGACTCTGGTCAGAAAAAGAGTGTCCTGATATAATCCCTTCCTGAAATGCTTGAATTAGTCAGTGATGTGCCTCCCCCACCCCCCACCCAACCATCAGATCAGATCAGTCGCTCAGTCCTGTACAACTCTTTGCGACCCCATGAATCACAGCACGCCAGGCCTCCCTGTCCATCACCAACTCCCGGAGTTCACTGAGACTCACGTCCATCGAGTCAGTGATGCCATCCAGCCATCTCATCCTCTGTCGTCCCCTTCTCGTCTTGCCCCCAATCCCTCCCAGCATCAGAGTCTTTTCCAATGAGTCAACTCTTCGCATGAGTGGCCAAAGTACTGGAGTTTCAGTCTTTAGCATCATTCCTT
>NW_011494941.1:4664493-4665023 GCF_000754665.1 Bison bison bison
GGGAAAAACCATAGCCTTGACTAGACGAACCTTTGTTGGCAAAGTAACGTCTCTGCTTTTGAATATGCCATCTAGGTTGGTCATAACTTTCCTTCAGGGGACTATGAACACAGGACCTGACCAGGATGGGGAACGGCGCTGCTCAGCATTGAGTTCCATTCCAGACATTGCCAGTGTTAATAGCACCTGTTAAATGGATACACTCATGACCAGAGTGCAAAGGGTTTTATGCTTTATCATCATGTAATAAGTAAACTGCCTGATTAATAAGATGTGATTTTGGTCACTATGCTTACATCAGTCAGGATAAACTGTGCTTTGTTTCTTAACAAACAAACCCTGAAATCTCAATGGTTTTGCTTTTCTCCCAGGCAAAGTCTGATTCTCCAGAGATGCATCTTTTGTTTTTCTTTCTTTTTTTGGCCTTGCCATGCAGCATGTGGAACCTGCATCCCCTGCAGTGGAAGCGGAGTCTAAGCCAGTGAAGTCCCGAGAGCTACCGCTTCTTTTGTGGCTCTGCCCATGTAACA
>NW_011494941.1:4668479-4668707 GCF_000754665.1 Bison bison bison
AGAGGGTATGGAGAAAAGGCAACCCTCCTATAGTATTGGTGGGAATGTAAATTGATACAGCCACTATGCAGACACTACTGAAATTCCTTAAGAAACTAAAAATAGAACTACCATGTGACCCAGCAATCCAACTCCTGGGCATATATCCTGAGAAAACCACAATTCAAAAAGACACATGTACCTCAGTGTTCATTGCAGCACTATTTACAATAGCCTGAACAGGGAAAC
>NW_011494941.1:4668807-4670254 GCF_000754665.1 Bison bison bison
GGGGTGGGGTCGGGGGTCGGGGGTCGGGGGTCGGGGGTCGGGGGTCGGGGGTGGGTGGGGGTCGGAGGGTGGGGGTCGGAGGGTGGGGGTGGGTGGGGTCGAGGGTGGGGGTGGGTGGGGTCGGGGGTAGCTTCTCCCTAGCAGGCCCTTAGAGAAAGCAGCCTTGGTCCTGACTTTTTGAGTTCCTTTGCTGCTGAGAGCAGGCTCCTCTTCCTGTGATGAAGAGATCAGTGGCTCTTACACAGGGTGAGCAAGGGATTCCTTTTCTATCCTCACCTCACAAACCCTTTAGGGTAATTATTTCAATTACAGATGCCCCCAATGTGTCTAGTGTCTGGGTTCCTGAGAGGTTGCCCAGCTAGACTAGGTTTAAAGGCTTGAGAAAACTTCTTGAAAACAGGAACTTCTGTTATCTCTTATAAAACAAAGTTATATTTCTAACTCAAATAAAAGTTTTCTCTGAGACATCAGACATTTATAGAAAGGGGCTGATAAAAGGGAGTACAGCTCTGTATGTTGACCTGGGGGAAGTTTCCGTTTCCCTGGCTTCAGTGGGCCCCGGGCCCGGTTGGAGGCCTCAGGATGTGGCCTGTCCTTGTGCCCTGCTGCGGGGGCCCATCCGCTGTGGGAGAGGAAGGGAATGGTGGCCCTTCTGTCGTCAATCCCCAAAAGGCAACAAGTCATGGTTTTACAGATGAGGAATCCAAAGCAGAGTGATGCTTAAGAATAGGAACCACTGCTTTTGTGGCCAGTCTTGCCCTTGAGATCTTCCATCCCTGCCGGTATCTCTTTTTCTCCTTTTCTAACTAGTCCATTTCCTGCTTAGGCCAAGTGATCAACCCTGCTCTCAGACCCAGAGGAAGGACAATGAGATGACATTTATGTATTCTGGAGGAAGGCATGAAAGTGCCTGGCTAGAGACCCACCTCTGTGGAGCAGAGGGGAAACTAAAAATGTCAGTTGCCTTGAGAGGCTTTGTCAAATCAGGCATTTCCATGACCCTTGATGGCTGCACTCTCTGTTACTCTCTGTAAATAAGTATAAAAGGAACTCATTTATTGAGCACTCTGTCCTGGGTGGCCCAAATATTCTAGCTCGAGTGCTTGCACATATTGTATTACTCACACTTTACAGGTCAGGGGCAGAGAGGTTAAGTGACCTGCCCAAAATCACAGAGTTACTCGACAGTGGAGGTGGGAACTGAATTCAGAGAAGCCCAGGGACGGCGGAGCCTGGTGGGCTGCGGTCTACGGGGTCGCACAGAGTCGGACACGACTGAAGCGACGCAGCAGCAGCAGCAGCAGCAGCTCTAAAGCTAGTGCTTCTAACTCTGCCCAGGGTCCCCAGCCATCCCCTTGCTTAGATGCAGTGACCCAAACTGTTCCTAGTGCTGCTACAGAAACATCTTGTGCTTGGGGTTTTTCCATATTTTAAGTCAAAGTGATGC
>NW_011494941.1:4670354-4671233 GCF_000754665.1 Bison bison bison
GGCTTCTCTGGTGGCACAGGCAGTAAAGAGTCTGCCTTCAATGCAGGAGACCCGGGTTGAATCCCTGGGTCTGGAAGATCCCCTGGAGAAGGGAATGGCAATCCATTCCAGTAATCTTGCCTGGAGAATCCATCCCACGGACAGAGGAGCCTGGTGGGCCACAGTCTGTGGGGTCGCAAAGAGTTGGACATGACTGAGCAACTAACACTTTCTCATTTTTATTTTATAGCACAGCTAAAACTTCTTGTATGAGCACTTACATTGTTTCATGTCTCAGTTATTTATTTTTTAAATACAAACCTCCAACCAAAATATCTATTACTATGCAATTAAACTTGAAAGAGATATTCAGTGTAATGTTAAAGTTACTTTTGACCTAGCTAAGCACAAAATAATGTTTTCTGCAAAATTCAGATAAGCATTTAAGCCTTGAGATACAGGAATTTAAAAGCCATGGTAGAGGTTTGGTAAGAGAACTCATGTGGTTCTCAAAGATAATGGAAGTTATTGAAATTCGTTAATTAAAATTAATAAATTTAAGCAACTTTAGAACTATAAATTCTTGAAATTTCCACTGAAATTAGCTAGTAAAATAAACCTCATCTGGAGAGACCAAGAGGACAGAAATTGAGAGAAATTCATTGAAATTCTTAAAGGAAGAGAGCAGTAGTCTGGCTTAGATTAACCTAATTCAACCTAAGTTACAGGTCTTTTTGCTATATTTGCCTGTGGCCAAAGAGGCCTTGGGTTGCTCAGTCTGTTTTATGATCTTTGAAACTCTTTAAGTTACCTTCTGAAGTTGCTTTTGTTGTTTGGGGGAGGTCACGTGGGACAGCAACCCACTCTAGTACTCTTGCCTGGAGAATTCCATGGATGGAG
>NW_011494941.1:4671333-4672532 GCF_000754665.1 Bison bison bison
GGGCAGCCCACCAGGCTCCCCTGTCCCTGGGATTCTCCAGGCAAGAACACTGGAGTGGGTTGCCATTGCCTTCTCCAATGCAGGAAAGTTAAAAGTGAAAGCGAAGTTGCTCAGTCGTGTCCGACTCTTTTCGACCCCATGGACTGCAGCCTACCAGGCTCCTCCGTCCATGGGATTTCCCAGGCAAGAGTACTGGAGTGGGGTGCCATTGGCTTCTCATAAAAACCAAATAATATGCTTCAGCAGCATCACTTGGCCAATTAATTCTTTTTTACTAGGAGGATGGCTTGTGACTTTCAAGTAATATTTTTGTAGTGTTTCCTAATGAATAAAATTAGTGCCCACATATCTGATGTACCATTTTCAATATGGTAAGAAAATCAGTCATTAGTTTTCAGCATTTAATTAGCTTCAGACAACTAACTGATTACCTTCCAATGTTAAGACAGCACTGTATAGCATACTAATAGCTGAGATACTCATGTTCCAGCCCTTCTAAGAAAGTCAATGACCGTCTGAAATTCATTTTTATTATTCATTAAGTTTTTACTCTTTTTGTCATAGTTATGCAGTATTTTGTTTAACACAAGGTATTTAAAATTAGGTAGCTTGATGCTTAGGACATTTTTAAGATATTAAGTTAAATTTCCTTTTTCTTAAAATTTGAAGCAAATTTACAAGTGATTAAGTGATGCTTCACTGTACAAATTAGATTTTTGATAGTTTCCATCAATCAGTTGCAGATTCAGAGAATATATATATAGCTGGAATGAGCTGCTCTCTAATTGTGTTACATGTTCTTATATAGAAAGGAGAAACTATTCTGATTCAATATGAATGCTTTATTAATTATTTCATTTTCCTTTGCTCTGTAGGGCATTGATGGGAAAGCTCTGCTACTGCTCAGGAGTGACATGATGATAAAGTACATGGGGCTTAAGGTGGGGACAGCCTTGAAGATTTGCCACTATATTGACAGGCTTAAAAGAGAAAGAAATATCCCCAATTGATAAACCACGTTAGATTGGACTTAATTCTGGGGAAACCGATGTCGTCTTTGCTCCACCCTTAGAAGTTTTTGTTGTGTAGAAGGTTCCTTTAAGATATGGTGTATCCAAAATAGCAGAACCTGGGATAGTCCAGTCTATTTCTTTAGAAGCCATTTAATGTGTTAGTGCTAGCACAGTCAAACGGTTGTT
>NW_011494941.1:4675995-4676379 GCF_000754665.1 Bison bison bison
CCTATTAAGGAGAAACATGTCCTTGAGCAAGATACATTGTTATATAATCATTAGTACAGGGTTTGAGTTGTTTTCTGTGTAATCATTAGCTCTGGGCTTAAAGAAAGTTAGTCTTCAAGATTGTTGTCATAACAACTCAGAGTTTAAGAAAAAGTTTGTCCTTTTTCTCCTTCTCAAGATTCCTGGATCCCCTTCTCTTGGAGGGCCCCAGACTCCTTATCAACCTACCTAAGAATTAACTCTCTCATTCCCAAAACATATTTATTACTATAGCATTTACCTAAAAGTTTTATCTCACTTATGTTTACTTAAACTTTCATCATATTGTTATTTTCCTGGCTGAAAAATTTTCAACAGATGTAATAAGGTATTATTTACTCTCTA
>NW_011494941.1:4676479-4677003 GCF_000754665.1 Bison bison bison
TCTGGAAATACTTTTTTTAATTATTTATTTTAATTGGAGGATAATTACAATATTGTAATGGTTTTTGCCATACATCAGCAAGAATCGGCCACGGGTATACATGTGTACCCCCATTCTGAACCATATATATGCAAGCTCAAATGGTAAAGAATGTGCCTGCAATGTGGGAGACCTGGGTTTGATCCCCAGGTCAGAAAGATTCCCCTGGAGAAGGGCATGACAACCCACTCCAGTATTCCTGCCTGGAGAATTCCATGGACAGAGGAGCCCAGTGGGCTACAGTCCATAGAGTTGTAAAGATTTGGACACAACCAAGTGACTAACACACATACAGTATTTGTTGGAAAGACTATTTTAGATAGATATTCCTGATAGCTTACAGTGAACAATGTCAGATTCGTGATCTCCAAAGAAGATTTAGCTTCGGGACCAGGGACCAAACGATCACTCAAGAGCTTTTGTATAGCAGAGTTTTATTAAAGTATAAAAGGGACAGAGAAAGCTTCTGACATGGGCATCAGAAG
>NW_011494941.1:4677103-4680825 GCF_000754665.1 Bison bison bison
TGAGTTCAGAGGGTTATTAGACCATATGTGGCCTCGATGTCCCTCCTACTCTTGGATGGGACATACGAAGAAGCAGTAGAAGGCACACACCCCGGTATCTCGAGTCCTTAATGGAGAAGAGGCTGCTGTGCTAGGCATGCAGGGTGCCCCATCACTTAGCAGCTTTCCTCTGCCCTGTGGGCAGCCCCTGCAGGACCAGGGGGGACCCCAGACCAGCACAGCTGCTGCTCTCTGATCCTTTTTTTAAAAATTTATTTATTTTATTTTGGGCTGCACTAGGTCCTTGCTGCTTTGGGCAGGCTTTCTCTAGTTGCCGTGAGCAGGGGCTACCCTTCGTTGTGGCGCGTCGGCTTTTCGTTGTGGTAGCTTCTCTTATGGTGGAGCACTGGCTTAGTTGCTCCATGGCATATGGGATTTTCCTGAATCAGGGATCAAACCTGTGTCCCCCGCATTGGCAGGCGGATTCTGATCCACTGAGCCACCAGTGAAGTCCCTGTGATTCTTTCATATACAGGTCTTTTACATGTGATTTCCTCTGAATTAAGAGGCCTGTGGCCAAATATACTTTGAACCTGGGTAGACAGATGGTGAGGACCAAACTACAGGACTGGGAAGGCCTGCTCACGACAAAGTACCTGGAGGAAGGTATTCTAGATTCTAAGAAATGAGACATGGCAGATGATGTTCCAAGCAAAATTTTGACCATAAAGAAAAACCGAGAAAGGCAGCTGAGTGGGGTTCAAAGCGGAGTGAGGATGTATCACAGGCATATCAAGGGTGGTGGGCACAGGGATGTAGCTGATCAAAGGTGGGCAGTAAATGTTCATTTTAGGAGGCTTTGCTGGAACCCGCAGTCAGTTCCCAATTTCTATCTGGGGTTCTTTTATTGTTTTTAAAAAGATAACAGCTTTATTGAGGTATAATTCACATGCGATACAATCCAACCATTAAAAGTGCACAATTCTATGTTTGGGTTTATTTTTTTAGCATATTCACAGAGTTGTACAGTCATCACCACAATCAATTTTAGAACATTTTCACCAACTACTTGGAATTCTTGACTCTATGAGGTAGATGGAAAAATTGGAGAAGGAACAACCATGATGACAAAAGGAGTATAAAGAGGATCTCAGAGAGTGTGAGAGGAAATGGGGCTTTTGAGTTGAAGGCAAGGAGGCTGTGAAAAGATCTGGTGTTTAAATAGGAAACGACTCAAAGGAGAAGATTTGGCCTTTGTTTCCATTGAGGACAAACAAAAAAACTGGCTCAATTACAGCAAGAAGGATTTAGGTAAAGCATGAGGGAAAAAAGACACACTGAGCTTCCTGGCAATGTTGGTGAATTCCTGGGTTATGCTGCCCTTGGAAATAAGACTGATGAACAGCCATCACAGGGCGAGTTGTGAATCACGGGTCCTTCCTGCTTCGTGGTGCTGGTAAAGGGGTGAGGCATCCCTCCAGAACTGGCTGAGTGAGGGCCTGCCCTTTTTGTGAGGGGGAGTAGTGTTGCTGAACCCCCGGTGATGAGGGAGAAGCTTCAGGAGGACCCTGTAACATGCTGGATGAATGATGGCCCTTTGGATGGATGAATGGACTTTCCCAATAGTTTCCTGGTCAGATCAGCCTTGAGGTAGTAAACCAGGAAATATGAGGGACCAGAGATCAGAGCTACAGATCTCTTTCTGATTGTTTCTTGATTAAATTCATTCTTCAAAGAATTTTTGAGCTCCTGCTGTGGGCCAGGTGTTAGATCCTAGAAATAAAGTAGTGGTTCTCAACCAGGGGTGACTTTGCCCCCAGAGGACTCTTGCCAACACGTGGAGACATTTTTGTTGTCACAGTTGGGGCAATGGGAGGGGTACTGTGGGGGTCTTGTGGATACAGACCAAGGATGCTAGTCAACATCTTACAGGGCACAGGACAGCCCCCCAACACAGAGCCCTTCAGTCCCAGATGCCAATGGTACTGAGTTGGAGAAACCTCGAGATAAGTAAGATTCAGCCCCTGCTTTCAAAGAATTTGGTCTGTCCGTTGTGCTACTTCTTAATATGGCTTGAAATGAGTCCTAAAGAAAGTTTCTGCATTGAAAACACTCTTCACGTCCCTTATTTGAAGAGTTATAAATAAAACTGAGTTCCTGACACCATTTGGGACTAACAGCATGGTGCTATCAATGTAAAGCGGCTCATCACATTCTTACTAATTGACTGGGTTATCAAACCTTATGTTTTTAAAAATGATTTAGCAGAGGGAGGACAGGATCCAGGTGGCCTTTGCCATCGTTATCAGCAGCACAAGCCTACACTTTCATTTGAGCCTCTGTACAGATAGAGTTGGATGGAAAATAACCTATGAGTTGGGTTAATATAGTAAACCTCAACAGTTCATCTCCTTTAACTTGAACTTGTTCATAATTTTGGCAGAGCATAGCTAAAATCTCACTTCACTTAAAAATCCCCTGGCTTAATAACAGTTGCAGATGGATTATTTACAATCTTTTGGAACTAGTTCTTTCAAGCACTCATATATACTACTTACTATAAAATAACCAATATGTTAATTAAAACAGAATCTCAATTTATTAAAATGGCACCCTAAAGGCTTCAAATATACCCTATTTTGTTTCGCTGATGTGGGAGGTCAGTTATTTGACCTGGTGGTAGTGAGCTGTTCTGGAAAATTGCCTTTTTTATTTAATGAGGAGTAAAGTCGGCCAGAATGACCTCTAACGCTTTTTTCCCCTGCTGTTAAAGTTTTCAGCTTAGCAGCTTTTGAGTGTGACTGTTAGAGGCTTGGCATCCATACACTTCAGCTTGAAATCTCCCCTTTACCGTTGTGCCAAGTGCTCTGGGCGTTCCAGTTAACTGGAATGGTCTTGAAAATAATTGAAAAAAAAGCTGTAATTCAGACTCTTCACTAATTCATACTGGTTTTTGCCCCCAAAGGATCCAAATTCCTGTGGGTTCATCAGGCTTCAAACCCAATATTTAAGAATCATTGCAAAGTACATATTTTTGAGTTGTTGATGCTTAAAAACTGGAAGCAGAAAACTCTTCTGAGCCTCGATTTTCTCACTTGTAAAATGAAATCTAAATCCTTTTCCGCTTTATTAATTAGGCTATTTATAAAGATAATGACTATACTGACATACTCTCTCAGTAATCGGCCACCTTCATCTTTCCTCCTTCCTCCCATCCCTTCCCCCTTCCTCCCTTCCTCCCTTCCTTCTTCTTGGAGTTTTTAACCATTGCAGACATGTTTTTTTTTTTCATGCTTAAAGTGTGAAGTTTTGCCTTTGAATCGAAACAAATGTTTGACCTCACTTTAGTGTTTTCTACTCACTGTCAAGGACTTCCTTGGTTAGGATAGTAACTGTATCATCTTTAACTCTTTCTTCCTTTCTTCTAGATCATCCAGTTTTTACTTAACCAGGAGGATCACTACCCTCAAATATGAATCCTAGCAATGTGTTCCAATTTTTTATCATTTCTGAACTGAAGCCAACTGACGCCATCTTGACAAGTCTGAGCAAATATCAACATTCCTAGGGACTAATCATATTTCCTAAAAGACTCTGAAAAGCTGTTCTTTAGGCTAGTTGACTAAAACATTTTTTTTTTTTTTTTGAGAAGAGATGGGAAGTTAAGTCATGAGAAAAAACCTGATGGAAATCATGCAGGACTGAAATCTGGAAGAAGGGTAACTGGAGACAGTTGTCCCTCC
>NW_011494941.1:4680925-4681440 GCF_000754665.1 Bison bison bison
CACATACTGCAGCTACTGAAGTCCAAACATTCTAGAGCCTGTGCTCTGCAACAAGAGAAGCCACAGCAATGAGAAGTTCGTTTGCCACAACGAGAGAAAAGCTTGTGCAGCAACAAAAACCCAGTACAGCCAAATAAAATTATTTTTTAAAAAGTATACCACTGATGACTCTAAAGACATGTCTATATTAATCAAACTAACAAGCTTAAGCTAGCTAGCTTCGATACTAGATATTCAGTAAGTACTGAGTATTTCTCAGGCCACATGAACCTGAAATTTATTTAAGCCAGTCTTTTATATTTCTGAGAATTTACACAAACATTAAATTTCTTTTAAACCAATTAAACAGTTCATCCATGAACCCATCTTGGCAATGCCATTTGGAAACAGAGACACTTTAAAAGGTACGCATAGGCATACACTTTTCTATATAGAGAAAGAGATCTCAGTTTTCCTGCTAAAATGTAAAAAGACCTTTTTGAGTGAAATAATGTCACCTGCAGCAATATAGATGG
>NW_011494941.1:4682934-4683460 GCF_000754665.1 Bison bison bison
CTTTACTTTCTGATTTGTCTGTAGTGTATGGGTTTTATAATAATTGTTTAATTAAAAAAACACAGACCATATCATGTTTACATCACTGTGGAAGATAAAAGGAAATAACACAGTGCCATTTAGTGGGAGGCAGAAACAGCAAAACTTAAGAAAAAAGCATAGCATGTGTCAGGAAACCAACTTAATTTAATATTATGTATAAATAGATTAAACGCATGCCCATATTAAAAAGATTCAAGGATGGATCTTAACAATTATGTGCTTTTACCTATGGTGTCCTTTGCTTTAGACACTAAAAAATAAAGGGCTGGACAGAAACTAATCTGCAAATAAACAAAAAGTAGGCCACAAAGATAATACAAATCCCTGCAAGGTAGAATTACAGGCAAAACACAATCAATGCATCAGGAGTCCTTATGTTTGTAAGAGGTTCCAGTACAGGGATGACAGATTATGAACTTGTGCATAACCAATTACACAGAATCAAAAGTAAAAAGCAAAACCAGAAAGACCATATGGATAATTT
>NW_011494941.1:4683560-4684674 GCF_000754665.1 Bison bison bison
GCAAATTTTATAAATGATAGAATACTGCAACCAATTAGTGCAAATGAACATTTATTGTGAAATATTCATCCTACCCTTTATTAGGTATTACATCATCAAAGCACTTTGTGGCAATGAAAATAGCTTTTTTAACCCCCTCTGATTCACCCAATATTCCATTAAAGCTGCAAAAAATGTGCAATCTGCTTGAAAAATAGGTTGCTCTTATTTACTCATTTGTGAAAAGTCAAAAATTAAAAAAGAAAATGATCCTAGCTTACAGGGCCTCTAGAGCCAATTTGCTTTCCTGGTTCCCAGCTACGCCCCAAAATAATTAACAAAGATAATTTGTTTTAAATGCCTTTTTATAAAACCAATGCACCTTTCCCCATATTATAATCATAAAAATTTTAAAAAGCCATTATTTACTTTCTTGGAAAAAAGGTGGCCAGCCGTTGTTTTTTGATTGGGAGCATGTGTATTTCCTGGGAGTTCACTTTCTTTAACTTTATGCTCCGATTTTTGGTGGGTTTCCTGAGGGCCTCCATGTTTCCCAGGGCCTCTTCTCCTGGGCTATTGGCGTCGGAGCCCTGAAACACGGAGTCTTCTCGTCTGAAGGAGAAGTTTTTGGTGGACACCCCCGAGAGGCCTTTGATCTTGCCACAGAAGATGGTAGGCACAGTGTCTTCGACGGAGACGATCACCTTGGCCGCCTGGGACTCGCTCACCAGATTTTCAGCCTTGATCTCGCCACTGGGCTGGCTGGGTGGCTCAGTGGCGTCGCTGCCGCCCCCGTGACTCTCCATGACAGATGCAGCCTCCTGAGTCGTGGTGGGGGCAAAGGGCACTTCCATGCCACTGGGCAGTTTCTCCAGCACCGGGTGACCTGGGCTGTCCACGGACCCGCTGCTGTCGTACAGTGTCTCGGGGGGAGGTTCAGGTTTCCGGTGGGCGGACAGCGACAGGTCTAGGGCTGTGTCTTCCTGGTCCATTGCGGGGCTGACTTCGCCAGCCTTGAGCCAGGGCACTGACTTCATGGAGAGATCCAGGGCCTCGTTCTCACTCCCCATCTTGATGACAGTGTGGCGGCCGAGCTGGAAGTACTCCCGGGGCTGGAACAGGTCGAAGGGCTTTA